>NC_053038.3:513034152-513351513 GCF_002575655.3 Aegilops tauschii subsp. strangulata | reverse complement strand
GAAAGGAAACCACAATCGCAATGAAAACGGGAAAAGAATAGGCTGTGAGAATCGGTCGGTGCTTCGCAAAAAGAAAATTCTTGGAATGAAAATATAGCAGCATCACAGATTCGCCGACCTTTCCTTCGTCGGTACAGAAGAAAAATGGCAGAAATGAGGAGCCTGGAGTGAGGTTTTTTTCAAGAAAGGGGAGAAAGGGCTTCAACGAGCGTTCCAGTGAAATGATGGTTGCTTCGTCCAGTCCAACTTCGAGGCCACTTTACCACTGCTGGTAATGGTGTGGGTTTTGTGATATGACGGGTCATGACGGCCACACCGGGGTGACCGGTGAGTTTCGACTGTAGCACCTCGCTGTGATTTAGTGGATGGCACGCGTGCCCGGATGCTTTGATGTCCCACATGTAGATAGAGCGGCTAGTCATATAGGAGTGGTCAATATTGTGCACCGTGACCAAGGCGGAGAGGAAAACGAGAAAACTACGTAATTAATGCATGAGTTTAATTAGGGTAGTTTTGTAAAGTACAAGATACATTCCTCCAATCGCAAAATGCCTTGGTTGATGAGATTTGAGATTTGCGCCCTATAAACCGGAAGGGAGATTTGAGATTTGAGATACTGCACACAGTGTAGTCTAGTCACTTGTTGGAATCTCTAGTATACCGCATGATTCTTTGCTTCTTCTTACTACTACGTACTACTTCGCCGACATGTGGGAGAGCCAGCAGCATCCGGGTCGACGTAATACGTGTCATGCACCAGATTAGAGTGCGGAACTGAAGGGGGGCATCACCCCGGTCGATGGCCAGCCTCGACGCGGAGCAGTCGGTGCACCGGGAAGCGGCGCTCTCTCGGCCGTCGCCCCGCTTCAAAGCCAGTGCCAGTGAGAGGTCGCCTCCGCTCTGGCCGGGCATTAATGCGGCACTGACACTCCAGGGCAACGCTGACCGTTTCACGCGGAAAGCGCGCTGGCAAGGGAGTATATGTTTTGAACCGTTTCATGTGTAGTACTAGTAGTTTGCAAAACTACTCAATTATTGCACTCAGTTTCCAAAGCAATTTTGGTAAAAAAACGTTACTCCACAGCCCGCTTCCCTTCTCCTTCCTCTTCCACCGCCCGCGCACGTCTACGGGAAGCGACCGGTCAACCCTTATATAGGAGTGCTAGCACAAAAAGATGCACGCATGACCACTAAAATTTCCAGATTAAACAGCCGCTCCGGCGGGAGTATGGCGTATGTTGTTACCTTCAGCTGGGCCATGGCTACCGGGCGATGGCGACCAGAGAAGAGGCGGCGGGAGGGGAATGAATGCAGCTACTGTTTGGGTTCGCCGTCCGGCTTAAATAAATGCGCAGCATCACGTGTACCCGCGGGTGCACAAATTGTAACATATGTGTCTGCTTAAGTGGGCGTCACGTAACTGGTGTTTGTGTGTGTGATATTCTGAGAGACAGAGTGCGTGTGTGCGACTTTACTCTTTGGACATGTACTCAACCTTTTGCATCGGGATATAAGTATAATGGTATTTACTTTAGCTAGTGATTTACGTGGCCATGTTAACGTGGTTGTGTAAAAAAAATGTCACTTCCTGCTCGTGATTTGCGTTATATAATTACAAGCAAGATGCTCGTGCATTGCACGGAACATCAATATGCATTTTTTTACAAAACACATGTTGTGATTTACCCATGCAGGAGTAATCCCATGTGTAAAAACTAATGATATTTCGAGAATTTTATCGGAAATCTGGTATCTCGAGTATGTCATCGAAAAAATGAAAGATGAGAGATAAGGTGAGGAGGAGTGGACCGTGGTGGTGACTGGTGGTCGGAATGGGCGGAGGCATGGGGATGGACGGCGCCGGCAGGCGGCAGCGGCCAACATGCTTGATTGTTCCGGAGACTTTCTTTTTTAATTGCTCAACAATGAGGTGTGGGAGATAAGGATGTGGAGAGAGGTGCGGCTATCTTTTGTAAAATTATCATAGTTTGCTTTCTATCCGTCAGATATAGATCAGACGGTCTATATTACAAGATGGCAGGCACACCATCATCGCCAACTCGGTTTTTTATAAGGGTACAAATGATAAGTTTGCTAACTACTAAAGTAAAGTGGAATTTCTCCATGTTATACAAGTAAATTAAGGTGATTGTTTATCATACGGGTAAGGGTGGATGAAGGGTGGTAGGAACAGATGCTCCGCCTAGAGCATGTGTGTGTGAGATGGAGTCTCAGTGTGTGTGTGTATGTGTGTGTGTGTGTGGGAGAGAGAGAGATGGAGTCTTAGTATGTGTGTGTGTGCGTGTGTGCATGTGTGATGGAGTCTTACTGTGTGTGTGTGTGTGTGCGGGTGGGTGGGTGCGTTCGTGTGTGTGTGTGTGTGTTTGTTTGTGTGTGTGTGTGGGTGGGTGGGTGGGTGGGTGGGTGCGTGCGTGTGTGTGTGTGTTTATTTGTGTGTGTGTGTGTGTCGTGGGGTCTTCGGTGGCGGATGTAATTTAAGTGTGCATGGCTTCATCATAGAGAGGTGATGTGTATGGCAGAGGCCACCAACGATGGGGTGCGAGAGAGAAAATGCCCGTAGAGAGGGAAGAGAAGGTGTGTGCGCGTGAGAGTAGTCGACATCGAGAGAACGTGTTTGTTCGAGAGACACCAAGGAAGACTACTATATATCGATGGTGCATGTAGGCGGGAATTAAACGAAGGGATGGTCTTATTGGTCTCGGGGATATAGCGGAAGAGTGAGAGGGGGTAAGTACAAGGAGATTGTTAAGTGTGAGTGTGTGTTTTACCCATCCAGGCGGAAGTTATGTGCACACAAGAAGAGAACGATTCGATGTGGCGTTAGGGTTGAGGGTAATTAACTACGTATGGAGACATAGAGACCTTCAACGTGCATGTGTGAGAGGTATACATGTATATGTGGGATGTGTGTGTGTGTGTGCCCGCGCATGATCGAGATAAAAGAAAGAAGACATAAGTCATAAGCTAAGATCAACGACATGGGAGAGACGGATCGGTATGAAAATATGCATGCATGCGAGAATGCAGGGAAGAAGGCCCGACAATTGAGCATGTGTTTTTGTCTTTAAGAGATAGTGGCGTGGGCTGGAGCATGCATCTATGGCGAGCAGAGGGAGTGAGGCACAACGATTGTGCAAACGAGATCAACCTATAAATGAAAGAAGGTTGATGGAGAAACAGATAAATAGAAAGATAAATATGCCAGCTAGTGTGCGTTAGAGATAGGAGTCGAGTGGATCAGAAGGCTGAGTTATGGGTGTGGGTGTGAGAGAGATGAAGAAAGGGTGCATGTGACTCACATACAAAAAAATATCGGAGAGAAATGAGATCCCGAGAGATGAGTTTTGTGTCTGTGAGAGAGAAAGATATTTCAAAACGAGAGTGATAGCTAGAGAAACATATGAAAGAACGCAAGATATCTCTAGGGAGAGACAGTGTGTGTGAGCGACATGCAAGAGAACAGTGGAGAAATATGAGACCCTGGCAGACAGAGTTTGTGTTTGTGTGTGAGAAAGAGATATTTAAGAGGAAGAGTCGTAGGTTCTCATACCTAAGGAGCGAAAGACATCTCTGTATTAGGGGTGTGCGAGTTGCACACAGGGGAATAGTAGAGAGAAATGAGACCCCGGAAGACAAAGTTTTGTGTTTGTGTGAGAGAAAGAGATTCCACATGGAGAATCATAGTTAGAGACACATAGTAGGGAGCGAGATATACTTAGAGAGAGATAGAGTGATGAAGGTCGAGGGAGAGAGTACCGTCAGTGTGTTACGAAGATAAAAGATCATTGTCGACATACAAGTAGCACGAGAGATACCCGAGAGACGATGAACGCGTATAGATCTAGAGAGATAGTCCTATATAAGGATGAGTGATTGTTATATGAGACGAATATCTGGATTAAATGGGATTCAAATATTTAAACTGGAGATCACGACATCGATAATATCATAACGCAAATTGGTGTATCAAACATGCATATTCATTTGAATTTCGGGACACGTGTAATGTTATATAGTTTATTAATATTGGTGATCCATAGATTCTTTAATTAGAAACAATGCATGGTTTATATGCAATTAATGTCTAAACGGGATACACTATATGTTGCGTGTGTGAAACACATTATACATGTTTGAGAAGTAAAAAAAACCGCATTAAACACACATTAATTGGAGACAGTTAACGAGGAATGCATACATTGGATTTCAACATAAAGTGGTTTCAAATATTTGAAAATCCAAATTGATGGATACGACCTTATGAATATGAGATCATGCCATTTGTAAACCATATTTATGTATAAAGGGTGTTGTGCTTTTGAAAGTATATATAACAAAAATGATGTATATAGAATTTTATTCCAATCGAAAATGGATCCCGCCCGAAAAAATAGAATACAAACGTGATTCGAATTGAGTCGGCACGGTAAACGTGCACTCTGCAAAATTTGAACGAAGCGGGGAAAGTTGCATTAACCGCCCGAAACCAAAATCTGCGAGATGGAAATTACTACTGCCTATCCCTGCCACGCAAAGCCTATCTGCTCGATTTCTATAGGTTTCGATAGGGGTAGGTTTGTAATTTCACTCGAATGTGACATGACCGCCTCTCACCCGAATTCATACACGGTGGGCGCCAAAACACAGTGTGTCCTCAGCCGAAATCGACTCCCTCCCCGATTCATACTCGGTGGGCGCCAAAAACAAACTCTCGTCGGCAAATATTCGGTGTATGCGAGATTACCGTCCTATCCCCAACCGACTAATATTGCTGTGATGTAGGAAATTTGAAACGGGGGCTAAGTTTGTAAATTTCCTCGCATTTGAGACAAGCGCGCCCTGAAGACATGGTTCCCCCTACCTCTCCACCTCCATTTCCCCATTCGTACTCCGTGGCCGCCAAAACAACCTCTCCACCCCAGCCTCCTCCGTCCGCCACCCCATCCACCGCCGTCCTCCTCCAGCATGCCGGAGCTGATACCCCCACGCCGCTGTCCATTACAAGAGATCGACCTCTCTCATCCACGGCTTCGGACCAGGATCCTTGCATCCCGTCCTCTCGCTTCATCCCCGCCGTCGTCCACCTTGCCGGCGCTGCTCCTACGACCGTCTCGTCCACCGCGCCCCGCCGCCACCGTCTACCCTCCTAGATCTGCTGGCACGCCGCCGACATCCATCGCTACCACAGCACCGTCAAATTCTCAGCAGATGCATACACGGCGCCACACCAGAGGTGGTACTCTTTCGTATCTGCTCAACTTATTTATCGCAGCAAGAAAATAGATCGCCAGTGCTTTACTCTGATTTCTTGTCCATCACTTACTTGCTAGTTGAGAGCAAACATTGGTTGCGATGTTGCCTTTGTCCGGTTTGCACCTTCAGATCCGCCATGGCATGCTCAACACTATACTTCCAATACTTATGGTTTTCCCCTTTTATATTCCACACTAGTTAAATCACAGTAGACTAAATTACAAAATTGGGTCAGTCGATTTTTCAGAGCTCATCGGAGTTCGCCGGTGCGAACGAAGGGGCTCGGGAGGGGACTTTGGTTGTTGGGGGGCGGTGGGGCCTCGCCGAACGAAGAAAACTCGACGCGGGTGGGGGCAGGGGTGGGGGTGGGGTGGCGGAGGAACACAGGCGGTGGGGGCCGATGGTCCGGCCGGCGGCCCGTGCGGTGTTCTGTATGGGAAGAATCAGAGACGAGGAAGAAGAAGGGTTAGGAGACGTAGGATCTTCATCCAACCGCCTGAAATGGTCGACTGGCCCAAAAGCAGATGCCTTTATATTCAGTACCATCATCGTACCTGCTTAGCACTGCTCCTGAATCCATCAAGCTAAACAACGTGCCACTCATAATTCCAAACTTGTTGCTCAAGAACGAATCTAAGATGACGCTGGTATTACTAAAACAGATAACATTTAATTGGTCAGCTAATGTGCCTACTTTACTTTCGAAAAAGCACGTGCACCACATATAGAGAGACAGCAGGGAGTTGCTTTCTTAATGCGCTCTGGTTCATCATGTGTGGGCACTGCGCAACGAACATTTTATTATCCAAAATCTTCTTGCTCTTCTTTACCATGTTCCTCTTCCATTCTTCTTTAATAAGTACTCTCTTCATTCCTAAATACAAGTCTTTGTATAGATTCCACCATGGACTACATATGGAGCGAAATGAGTGAATCTACACTCTAAAATGTATTTGGATACATCTGTATGTGATCCATAGTGGAAATCTCTACCAAGACTTATATTTTGGAACGCAGGGAGTATGATAGTAGTACAGTATGTTCCTTGTAGTGAATATGAGCAGGGACATTTTCAGTGTAGAGGTCTATACGGTCGGTTGGTATGGACACTTTGAACTCGTCGGGCCTCTTTGATTCGTAGGATTTTGTAAACATGGGAATAGGATTTGTAGTGGCCTGCCCACTTGAATCCTATAAGAATAGCAAGAAAATGCAGGGAGCTGTGTCGCCTTTGAGAGTTACACTGATATTAACAGTACCGGACCTTCAATTGAAGAGAGCTGGTATCCGAAGCCTTTCTAGCCGTACCGACAATACTAGCACATATATTCCAGCAAGTTCCACTTTGCTGATTTTACTCTGATGCTTATGGTTTTCCCGTTATATCTACACTATGATCTGTGTAGCTGCTTTGTGTCGCACTAGCAGCAGTCCACTCTTGAAGCTAAACACCGCAATGACTTACAAAATTAGCACCAAGGCATTGAGTGCCATTCTGGATGCAATGAAACTCATACGCTCCCCACCTGTTGACTCTTGTTCAGAATATGATCCTAATGACTCTTGTTCACAATTGCCACATATAGAGAGACAATTTGGAATTGCATTTCTTTGGGCACTGTGATTCATCATGAGTGGGCAACCAACATTGTATGCAATTAAGCGGAACCTCAAGAATATGCTTCCTCTTCTGTTCTTTAACATGTTCCTCTTTTCTTATTCTGTATTTAGTACGTACAGTATGTTCCTTGTCAGGAAGGGGAGCAGGGACATCTGCGGTCAACAGCTGATAGAGCTGGCATGTGCTTGATCGATAGGCTTTCAATTACTAGCGGCAATACAACACCGTATTTTCAAGCCAGTTCCACTTTCTCGATTTATATATCGTGGTTATGGTGTACCCCTTTTATGTACACTATGATCTGCCTAGTTGCTCTGTGCTCTTGTTATCATGGTTTGGCAATAAACTCTCTATACAGTATATTTTGAACCTATCATCTGCCAACTATCCTTACTTCTGGAGCCTATTTTTTGTGTACTTGTGCCAGATTATATAAATGCACGCACCATATTACAGCACACATGAGCTCTCTCATCAGAATCCAGTGATAGCACACAAGTGTTTACAGGGGCGCCCCTATATTAGAATATCCTCTGCATTACAAAGATAACCTCACAACTATTTATGTTTTCATGGTTCTCAGATATTATACGTAATTACAGTGAATATCAGAATACGCGCATCAGAAGAATATTGTGGAACACTGCAATGACTTACAAAATTGGCACCAAGGCATTGAGTGCCATTCTGGATGCAATGAAACTCATACGCTCCCCAACCGTAGATTCTTGTTCAGAATATGATCCTAATGACTATACTAACCTCGAGGATTCAAAGGCAGATGGCCTGTCATGTTCACCCATCAAGGTGCCTGCTCTAATTTGGCAAGGTTTTATTAATTGTGCGTATCTTGCATATGTTGTCTTGCATTTCTTCTACTTTGTTACACCGCCATCTGCTTAGTTTACTCATCATATATGTTGAGATGCCATGCCCATCCATTATCAATACATACTCCATCTGTCATCATACATCCACTCAAATGCTGTTCTTGTGCATCAGACATCAAAAAGGAAGAGGGTGATTGCCGAACCTGAAGGAGCACCAGCAAAGTCCTTGAAAAACGTGGTTGTGCCCGAGAAATCAGACAGCACCCCACTTATATTGGCTGTACAACCAGTGACACCAAACGTAGGACCGACTCCAGTAGACTGTACCCATATTTCACTGGCCACACCACTAGACCCACCACACAGGACCTGCACTCCAGCAAAAGGTATGCCAATTTCAGTTGCCATAGCACCAGTCGTACCACAGAAAAATCCCACTTCAGCAAAAAGTACAGCAAGTCCACCGGCCGAAGACCTATCCCAACTGCAGAGACGGCCAATTCCTGCAGTTTGGAACCCCATTCCAGTTATTCCCAGTTTAAAGGACAATGCTTTCAATGTTGTTAGGGACTACGTGCATATATTCCCATCATTGGAAGATTATAGTGAAGACAAACACCATTTTCACATCTTCCTGTCCCACTTACGTGTAAGCGCTATTATTCATGGTGATTATTTTCCTGTTTTCTGCTGATTGAACACATCAATGATTTACATTACATTGTTGTAAGTAGGCGAGGGTCAATCTGGATAGTCATGATAAGCAAAGCTTGCTTGCGCTTTTCAAGGAAACATTGCAGCAGTATTGGTGTTACCTGAGGAAATCACACTTTGATGGCAAGTCGATAAACGAATTTCTGGTGAAGTCTCATGTGCTAAATTTAGAAGACATTGAATGGAAAAACCTTGTTATGCACTGGTCTTGTTCGGAGGATGAGGTACTGTCTATGATATCGCATGACAATTTGAACTTCTACTTTTCCGCATGTGCCTTACGGATCTTTTTTGCAGGAAATCTGCTCGAAAAAGAATTCCTGTTTGAAAAGAACGATTGGATATCGCAAATATGCTGCCCGCTAATTCGCTCTTGTTAGTACCTGTTGTCCTGTATCACTGTACTTGCATACATACTTGGTTCATTATGTGACAACAGTATGCATGATAGCTTGCTTATCAATTGTTCGCTCCAAATTATCTGATCTGTATGAATGGTTACATTAGTGTAGAATATATTCAATGCCAATGAATTTTTTTAGCTCTGCATTGTTCTTGTAAGTACATGTTGTCCTTTATTAGTGTACTTATATTGACACGTAGTTGTTCATGTACCATCACTCTGCAGCTTATTTTCCTTTGCCCTCCATTTTCTACACATAAGATCTATATTTACTCTTACCATAAGGTTGGACAACACCGATGGTATTGAAGAAGTTTAGCTCTGCATTGCTCTTAGTTGTACCTTTTGCCTGTATCGTTGTACTTACATTCATAGCTACTTGTTTATGTAGCATCACTCTTCATCTTATCTTAAATATTCTCCATTTTTTCCTATATTGTCACATCTATATTTACTCTTAACAAAATGAAGAATAAAGGCAATGCTTTTGAAGAAGATTCTGTGGTAAACTTCTTGAATTGCCCCCCCCCCCATCAGCATGGACAAGGGCTTTATAGAGCCTGCCTTCACCAATAATGTAAGTTTGTCCTTCTCAAGCCTTCAAACTTTGTTGTGTATATTTGGTTAGGCATGACTGCAACAGCTGTTTATTTTTGGTGTTTGCATCAAATTGCATGTTTAAAGTTTATTATGTACTCCAGTTCATAAACAAAAGTTTGTCCTTCTCAATTTAAGTTTTCAGTTGTACAACCAAGTTCTTTCTTCATACCATGTAAATTAAACTATACAGAGCAAGTGATCTTATTTTGCCAATCTGAAATGGGATAAATTGACAACACACTAACCATTGATACTTATGAGTTCTTGATCTGTAATCCAGTGGTGTCGTGAAGCTGCCAACTCCTTCACAATGTCATTTCCTGCCATGTCTTGACCTGAACAATACCATATTGTGTTAATGCTATTTTGAACTGTGTCACTTTATTCGTCAGTAAGAAATGTGATGAATTGTCAGCACTGATACTTGTATGTGCAAAACCTGTCATCTGTCTACTTGTTTATCTTTCAGAGTGAGGAGGATATAAGTGTCAAACAAGTGCAGTCTCACCAGCTTGCTCAGCTGCTTGCGCTGCAGCTCCAGAGCAGGGCTGTCCTTTCTTGAACTCTATTGAAGGGCTGTCGGTTTTGAATATTATTTTGTCGGCGTGTTTAGTTGCACTGGTGGCGATCTTTGATGCCCAGTGTATGTAATCTGCCGTCTGCTTGTGCTTTATTATCATAGTGGCGAACTTTGATGCCCAGTGGATGTAATATGCCGTAATTTCTTTATTGTATAGTCTAGGTTTTTTTCATATTCACGATGCTGCAGTTATTTTACTGTATATATATCATGTCTTCGCAGTAAACCGGCCAAACCGTAAAATTACGGTACATAATCGGACCGTCATGCAAATCACCATGTATGATCCGCATCATGGGCCCCGTCATCTTGGTCCGTTAACAGGCTTAAATGTAAACTAGCCCACTAGTAGATTTGGGCCTTTAATAGGCCGAGTAAACCGCCGGCCCTATTTTCCCAAGAAAACGCAATGGGCCTTTAGGAGGCTGAAAAGTAGGTTGGGCGTGAAACGTGCCGAACAGCTCACGGGCCGGCAGCAGGCCGTAATAGACCCCGGCCCATGAATGTGCCAATCAAATCATGGGCTTATAACAGGCCAAAATGCCAAAATTGTCTCGGTCCTTGTTTGGCCCAATCAGATTATCGGCTGCGAGCAGGCCGGATGCAAACTGTGCCGTAGTTAGGCCCAACTATATGACGGGCTTTTAACAGGCCGGAATTAATATAGGGCCGAAATGTTAAACGGGCCCTTAACAGGCCATAACTAATATAAGGCCGAATTAATAAATGGGCCTTTAGCAAATGGGCCCAAAAGCGTAGCGTCCAGTTGACGGGCCGAATCTGATATGGGCCATAATTTAGCCCAAAGCCTCTTAAAGGGCCGGAACTAATCTAGGCCGTAATTTGGCCCAGAACATGGTAGGCTTTTAACGGGTCGGATCTCATATGGGCCATTATTAGGCCCGGAATGTGGCAGGCCATTAATGGACCGGGTCAAATATGGGCCGACATTTGGCCCAAAACATGGTAGCCAGTTAATGGGTCGGCCTACTAGGGTCCTGAAAATCTTGTGGGCCCAAAGCTGGGCCGGCCCATTAATGTCGGTGAAATCTCGTGGGCCTTTAGCTGGGCCGGCCCATTATGGTCCACAAAAATCTTGTGGGCCTTCACCTGGGCCGGCCTATTATGGCGCGCAAACATCTTGTGGGCCTTTACCTGGGCCGGCCCATTATGGCCCGCAAAATCCTGTGGGCCTTTAGCTGGGCCGTCCCATTATGGTCCGCAAAATCTTGTGGGCCTTTAGTTGGGCTGGCCCATTTAAACTTTATGGGCCACCGTTGGGCTGTGCCACGTGTCGACGTATCATAGGCGCTTTGGGTCCAATGAGTGGATGACATCTGTCCAACGGTGAGCCGACACGTGTTTCCTCCAGCCAATGATGATTTTACACGTGGAAAATCCCCATTGGTCGGGGCTGTTAACGGGTTATCGGATCCAAAACCGGACCCGATAGCTTAACGGCGTTCCATTACGGTGGATGCCACGTGTCGGTCACCCTTGACGAAAGCACTTCTGTGACGCACGATTTATCGTCATGGAAGTGGACAGTTCCGTGATGATAATTTTAGTAATGTCATGGAACACTTCTACGACAGCACAGGTATGACTATCTTGATTCTGTCATAAATTTGTCATGGGTGTACATGCATGACAGAAAACGTGACCTACTATGACAAACACGTATCATCACGGAAGTGTATTTTTTCGTAGTGCCGATTAGCTCAATAAGCACCTCAATAAGCAGAAGGAGTTAATCCACGGCTTGGTGGAGCTGCTCAAGGAGAGCCTCGACGACATGCCCGCTGAGCTAAGTGAGCAGGGGGAGTTGACCGCCGGCTTGGTGATGCTGCTAAGAAGAGCATTGCCTCGGAGAAGAAGGCGACCGGCGAAATCCTACAACTTCAGGAGGACAAGGTGAAGCTCTGCCACGAGCTCGACCTGCTGAAGGAAGAGAACGCCGGCTGGAAGAAGCTGCATGAGAATAGTAGTTCCTCGATGAAGATGTTGCAGGCCCTCGTCATGGAACAGAAGGAGGAGTTGGCGAAGCTCCGCATCGAGCACCCGGCTGCTGTAAAGGTACGTAATGCGGCCGTGGAACAGATGATGAAGGCTCGCATCGAGAAATCCCGCGTCATGGACACAATCATGAAGATGGCGGAGGAGACGCGCAAGGAGATGGAGGTCGTGGATGTGATGAAGAAGCAGTTACGACTCCGCGGCCAGCAACCCTTCATGTAGTGAGAGCAGCGCCCCGGACTTGTGTGTCCGTCTTCCTTCTTTTTTGGGGTGATAATCCTCCTTCTTCTTTTGCTCCTGTGTTTCTTATTTTGCTTCGGGTGTTTCGCCGAACGTATCACCTTCTCTGCGAGGCATGAATAGAACAATGCTAAAAATGAGATGACTAGCAAATTAGATCATTCTTTATCGCCAATAGAACAATGCCTCTTGCTAGTAATATATAATAAGAGTAGAGAGTAGAGGATATGGCACTGGGCTGCCATGTTTCGTGCTCCTCCGTCGTACTCCAGTGGAAAACTTGAGTATACTGCACGGTTCTTTGCTCCTCCTCAGGTCGTCGGCACATTTATACGAGCAGTCAAATCACAAGGCCCCGCCTTCTAGTAGTAATGAGCCGTCAAATCACAAAGGCCCTCGCCTCTCGTGAAAAGGACCAAGCTAGACTGCCCCGCCCTCTAGCCTTTTAAAAAATGTATACATTTGTACAGTAGTAGTATCGATGGATTGCGCCATGGAGCAAAACTAACAAGATGTAATTAAAGAAAAAAGGTGGTACATATAGAGAGCGCTCGTCGCCAAATTATGCATATACTATATGACACTACCCACTATGAAGGTACTAGTAACATAGACTAGTAACTAGTCTATGCTATTCTCCACTATGACCAGCCAAAGTCGAGGCGCGGATACCAACGAGGGCCTGGTTGTGTCTATACTTGGACAACTCACCCGACTGCATGCGCACCAGGCAGACGAAGCTCGTGTCGTGTTGGTGCCGTGTGCGACCCGCACATTAACCAAAACCTCGCGCCTCCATCTTAGCCTCCGCGTTTTAAACTTCTCAATCTCAAGGCCAAGGAGCAACGTGAAACCTATGATAGAGCCAATCGGATGGTTGAGAACACTACAATTCGTAGCTACATATGCGTGTGTGAGAGAGGACGAGTGCGTGTGTGCACCTCTTCTCAGAGTACAAGTGTATGTGGGTGGCATCGACCTAGGGAGCAGTGATGGTGCGTGCGAGAAGTCCCGAGAGATAGGTGTAATGCGTCTGAAAAAAAGACTAGTCTATAGCTCGCCACGAGGCTATTCCTGTCGAACGCCAAGCGTAAGATATGTATCCAACGGTGCCAGTTTTTGCACGTACACAGCAGTAGAAAAAGAACTAGTACCATGGCATATGCTACACCACGGCCGAGAAAACGTGCCGACGTTACGCCATCCCGGAATAGTGCCGCACTTCGAAACTAGAACCGTCAATAAATTTTGAGCGCGTCTCGTCACATTCCAAATTACTACTAGTACCACGCTATATTTAATTGCAAACCTGTTCACACCGATCACAACCTAAACGGTTTCCCACTTAGGAGCGTACTAGTAGTACTCGGTTATAAATACTACTATGCTAAGATGACTACACATTCCTCCTCAACTCCTCATCCACAAAAAACAATCAAGTCAATGAAGCCATGGCCAGCGTGAGTTCTGGGTCGAGAGATTTCCACAAGGGAGAGGTGAGCATGGAAGAGGAAGCACGAGAGATGTCCCGCCTCGCCATGAAAGCAGCCGACATGTCCAGCCGCGCAGCAATAGCAGCACAGAGGTCCCGCCGCGCCGCCAAAGCAGCACGGAGGTCCCGCCGCGCCGTCAATGTAGCAGACTGGTCCGGCCACGCCGCGGAAGCAGCAGAGATGTCCCGCCGCGCCGCCGAAGCAGCACGGAGGTCCTGCCACGCCGCGGCAGCCTTGGGAAATTTCTCGTGGGCAGGCGAGGACTCTTACAGGCGTATGCGTGCGATGGTCCATAGCCAGATGGATCAGATCTCCGGCTGGGTGAGGTTGCAGGACAAGGCTGCCAGCGTCATCCGGCAACTAGGGGAGGGCAATGCGAATCTCCGGGGCGAGCGCGACCTGCTGAGGGCGAAGATTGCTGGAAGGGCGAAGCAGACGGAGGAGACCGCTGCCTTGTTGCAGAGGACGGGTTTCATCGTCAAGAAACTTATGGACGAGAATGCCATGCTCCGCATCGAGCGCAACAGGCTGGTGGAGGAATCTGTGGATGGTGCCAAGCAGCGTATTAAGGACATGAAACTCATGAAGGAGATCATCGCCCGCCGCAAGAACTAGTCTCCGCGACCTGCAGCGCATAAAGAAAGTAGAGATCAGCGAGCTAGATAGTTGTATGTGTCTTCCTTCTTATTTTGCCCTTGTGTATTTCGGGCGTAGCCGCATGTGGCTTTTTTAATTATCTTCCTAATTATGTAAGACAATTATTATCCACTCTCGTCGTCCTTATATATATTCATCAGTCTTGCTATAAGTCGCAGTAGATGCTATATAGGTCCGTCGGATCTTACATCAAGATCCGTGCAAAATTTTCTTTTCAGATTTTCTTTTTTCAATCTTAAATCTCAGTCGAGTGAGACATTGCCATGCCATTAAACAGAGGCTCGGGCGCCATTAATGGAGACCTTGGGAGAGAGGTGGACAGCAGATGGAGGTCAAAGGGCTCTCCTCCCAATAAGCACGCGCAGGGGTCTGATCGCAGCCTACCGTACTCAAATAGCTACCCTGCACGGCGCCTCCTAGCTAATAAGAAAGGGGACGTGGGGTGACACGTAAATGGTAAATATAATGCCCACAGTTTCAATAATACTTGTGTTTCCGATTGTAACGTACCAGCACTTGTTCCAAAATGACTTTGTTGATTGTTAATGTGTGCGCCTTCGCAAATCGGACAGCAAAATTACCACAGCATGTTGGTGCCATGTCATGACACCAAGCCAAGTTTCATGATTTTCATGCATGTTTCGGATTTACAAGAATTAAAAAACCAAGTTCCAGCCGAGCCATGACACCCAGATGTTTGAATTTCATTCCCATTTCTGGCATGGGACCTAGAAATTTACCCGAGGACACACATGTGATTTTTCAACCAGCTTCGGTGCACTGGAGCATGTGCTTGTATTTAAAATTTGAATTATGCACACAAAGGTGACATGTTCCCTCTCAGAACCACGAGCCTTCTTGAGAGAAGCTCCGGTTTGCAAAAAGCTTATACCAAAACTTGTTCCTATTCTTCAAAAAAAAATTTACCACAGCATGGTAGTACCATGACATGACACCATGCCAAGTTTCATGATTTTCAGACGTATTTTGGATTTACAAGAATTTTAAAACCAATCTTCTCAATGTTCTCGGCTGAACCACGATGCCCAGATGTTTGAATTTCATTCCCATTTCTTGCATGGGACCTAGAAATTCACCCGAGGACACACATGTGATTTTTCAGTCAACTTTGGTGCACGGGAGCATGTGCTTGTAGTTCAAATTTGAATTATGCACATTAAATGACTAGAAACTCAATTAATGTATAAAAAAGGCCAAACGAACCCGGAATAATTCCAAAATTTAACAGGGCACTCATATAGTTCTATGTTGCCTCTTTAAAGAAAATTTGGGGGGAGGCAGCATATATTGTTTCGCACACAAAGGTATAAAGAAATTAGCATACCTATTTAATTCTTGGGTTCTTATTATTTATGCCCCTAGTTGTGTATGACTACTCAGTTTTGACATTAGAAGTTACAACTACTCAAAAAATGCCATCGATCCGTGAGATGCCTGCTCAAAATGCAATTAGGTATCTAAAAAATGCCATCGTTAAGTTAGATGTTTGCTCAGAAATGCCATTAGACATTGTTATTTTCACGTCAAACCCGTTGATCATGTTACATGAAAAAAATAAGCCGATTCTCACAATGATAAGTTAATGGTGTCCAGCACAACACACCCCTCAAATAAAACTAAGCACCCTGGAATTCTTTGACAAAACTAAGCACCCTGAAATTCTTTGACAACTAAACTGCTGGCTATATGATGTTGGCCGTATATATTGTACGTATATAATGTCAAGAAACGAGTGATAGTACTATACCAACTAAAAGATGAAATGTACGAAATATAACGAGAAGAAACATAACATATTTCTGCTAGGGGCTCAGCACAACACACCCCTCAAATAAAACTAAGCACACCAAAAATTAAACTAAGCAACTAATCTGGTAGACACTGCATTAGAACCACCATGAGCAACGACACTGCCACCTCACTCGGAGTCCTCGTCCACGTCCTCGACTTCGCCCTTGTCCCTCTTCCTCTTGGGCGATACTTCTTTGCTTGAACTGCACACTTGGCTCTTGCTCTTCATCCAACCCTTGTAGATATGGAAAACAAAGGTAGCTATCCATTGCAGCGTAGTGGATGTGGTCTATATCTAGTACATTCCACTGCCATGCATGACGATGAAACGTGTACGGAGGTTTCTCTAGTTTACCGTACGAAGGATGAACCATGGCTGCTGCCAGGGTCAGCATTGAAGGCTGAGAGGAGGACACCAGGCTTGCCTTCTGGAGATCGAAGGGCTGGCCTACAACGAGGCCTATCTGACCCAGGATTTCCTTGTCGTTCCTAAAGTCTACAGTAAAGAATTTGACTCGGCTGCCCTTGAGGAACTTCTTAAATTCCTCGCACTCAATGTCGGCATGGCATATGTGGTAGACCAAGCATAAGTCATGCACGCAAACCTGGATCACGGCGGGCTTTTTCTTCTCTACCTCCTTTAGTTTCTTCTCGCTTCCCAGGACTGTGGTGTACTCAACATCTAGCCCAGCGACCCACTCATCATTTGAGTTTTCAAACATGCGTTTGAAGTGAGCAAGGCATTCCTTCACCGTTGCGGAAGAACGGGTGTAGATGACGTCGAACTCATCGCCGGTGATGGTTATAACCTTGTACTCGCCGCCGATCATGGAGATTTGGGATACCATGGATTTGGGAGGAGGGTTAGGATTAGTGGAATTGTGGTAATGTGAAAGGACGGGACGACTAGGAGCGGTTTATCGATTGTAAAAATGTTGAGTGGGGGGGCGCGTGCGAATGGTAGGGTAGTGGCTTGCCTGGTGGATAAATGGATTCATGCACAGTACTATGGGGGCCCAATTAGATGTCATGTCTACTGGACGCCCAATTAAATGGCTTTCGATGTCATGTCAAGCGTCGGGAAAATTACAGGTGATACGAAGCTTTCCATTCTCTGATGATACGGGCTTCTGAGAGCCCTTGGATCTGAGATCGAACGTTTGCATGGCGTGATTCTAGACCTATGGGTGAATATCCTATCCTGGAGGGTTATTCTGCAAATTTTTAGCAACTTAGCATGCGACCGTTCGATCTTAGATCCAAGGGCTGCCAGCAGCCTGTATCATGGTCGCGCCTATCACGACCGTCGCCTCGCTCGCGCGGTCGCGCCCTTGGAGATTTAACACGGTGCGTTAGGCTATCTGATGTTGGCATGTCATACATAGTCATCACATAGTCACTCATACAACAAGGTTAGCTATAAGGTTGGCTATAAGAGTATTTTTTGTTTACTTCTCTCTATCTCTTTCTTCGTAGTATTTATTGTATTTGCCAAGGAGTGACCTCTTCCAATGAAATGGTGCCTAGATGAGGTGCTATGGGCATTAAATGGCTTAGCAACTCAAGTCCCCAATGCATAGGTGCTTAGTTTGTTGTTGCTAAGTTTGCTTCATCTAGGTACACGCGCTTATCACTGTTTCTTCCTGGGGTCACCAAACTAGTCTCTCTCTTCTTAATTAACTTTCCACATCAGACTTTATGCCTATGTGGCAGGCTTAGCACCTGTAGGATCAAGTACAATAGTGGGCTATAAGCCCGCTTTACATGGCATTTTTGCATATGTGGGGGAAAGAGGCAAGGAAAAAGTGGAGGAGTGGGCTCTCAAGCAAGAGCCAGCCTCTACATGGTGGAGCATCGGGAGAGGCACCTGTATGGAGGTGGTCAGGAATTGGGAGACTCACGCTGGTCGTAGCGCCGTAGTTAAAATGATAATGGCAAGTCAAATCACCGGGCCCCACCTGTCCAGAAGTAAATCGTTGTCAAATCACACAACCCTACGTTTGCAGCAGCCTACTCCCTCATCTTCTCGCGTCTCTGTCGAACCGACTAGGCGGAACTGCCCCACCTACCGCGCGGGAAAAGCCCCGCCCTCGACTTTTAAACAGTACAGTATACTAATTTTGTATCCATGGATTGCGCCATGGAGCAAAGCCTCAAGAAAACGGTGGTACACATGTACGGAGTATACAGCACGCCCGTCGCGTTCGCATCGCACCCCAGACGGTCGGTCGGTCTGGCACGCCGCTCTCCGAGTGGAATGCGCGTCATATTGTGTATGCACACACATGTGGGACCGCAATTGAGAACCGACCATAGGCACACTCCCCGGCCCCGCAAGTCGGGTGAGTTTATAGAAGAGAGAGACGAGCGATAGTACTACTAGAGAAGTGTTGTAGGAGTACATACGTTGGTACCTGGACGATCCCTGCAAGACACGGAAGATCAGTTCGTCCATGCATGTGACCAGACTCCAGCAGACACGCCTGGATTGGCTATCGTCTACATATCGTGCAGGCTGTGTTGTACAGGGATGTAGTTCAAGTGAGAAATCTAAAAAAAGGTTTCTTGTCATCTCACAAAATTAGGTGTCATGTGCTTCGGATCACTGCGAGGGTTAAATAGCGACAACTGAGTTGGGCTAGTCATTGGGGGCACATGCACGAAGACTACTCGGCTACCATCTAGGTCAAGCCGGCTATGTTAATTAGGACATCTATCGACGGACCCCTTTTCTACGAGTTTATCTTTAATTTGAGCTTTGATCCTCGTCTAGTTTGTCCGTCGGGATTCATCTTATCTCCTTTGGGTAGTGAGGTTATGATTTCTTGTCATGTGGCACTTTTTCGTGTTATATGTTATAATCCGGTGCTTCAGATCAAAATGACGACAACTGCGCCTCCGGGGCACGTGCATGAAGACTTCTCGACAGTCATTGCCGAGGTCAAGCCGGCTCCGGCCGGTAGACAAAAGAAAACTAGTACTCCACTATATAGACAGGAGCCTCCGCGCTTGCTTGCTAGTGTTGCTCTCTTCACACTGTCTCGTCCTCTCCAGATCTAAACACGACAGCGGTGGCCACACACTCTCTCTCTACTCACCGTCACAGATCCAGCCGGATCCTCTCCGCCGGGGAAGGTGAGAAGGTGCAACGTTCACGCGGTCATCCTCGGCGACGGCTCTTACCCACTGCCGGCGCGTCCCGATCAGCGTGCCTTGCCGTTCTCTCCCAAGCATCGCTGGCGAGGGAGGGCCTCCCACCCCTTCTTCCTCGCTGCCGTAGTGTGGGCAGATCCGGCCTCCCGCCGCCCACCTAGCGACATCCCGGCGACCCTCAGGTATAACTTCCTTCGAAACCGGCCTTGCTCTACTTCCCGAGCTCCTGATGTCGCTGCATTTGTATCTTTTACTATTTCTCAGGCCCCCTCGTGTAGATAGGATCGATCGGCTGTTCGAAAACCACCTAATTTTTTACTGTTAATTAAGAGGTAAAACTAGTTCATGCACTCGAATCTAGTAGTACTTGGTTCAAACAGGGAAGAAAGGGGGTGGGGGTGGGGGAAGATTTGTTACCTGAATCTAGGACTTGGTCGAAAGAGGAAATAATGGGGGCGAAAAGTAGCAGAGACTGTCTATCCAACTGGTCTCTAGGTCTAATAGGGAAATAAAGGGAACGCAGTACAAACTCAATATAAACCCGATCTATTGGTTGAAAAAGGAAAGAAAGTGGGGACTGGGGGACAAGTCAACAGAGTAAGTCCAGCACTAGATTTGCTAGCCTCACACAGTATAAGGTGGCTATATACCGAACAAAAATGGGACCAACCTAGATATCCTCTTCTGATGTTTGTTGCCCAGAGCTGCTCTTATGTAATGCCACTCGTAAAATGTAGCAGTCGCACTATTAAAAGTAAGGACACGTTAAACCAATGTTGTTTTCAATGTAATGCCTCCAGTAATATGAATCAATGGCACTTTTTTCATGTCCTGCTAAATTTCCCATTAAGATAAGTTGCTTCTTTTCCTTAGAGATGCAACTGTCCTGGTCCGCCTACTCTCGAGGAGCTTCACAACCAACCTTGATGTTGCTCAATTTTATTGCAACTAATGAAGAAGAAGCTTTGTGGGTTTCGTTTTCTGATGGAAATGGAACCAGGGCTGGAGCCCTTTTCTTAAAAAAGAAGAAGAAGAAGCTGCTAGCTCATGGGACATTGATTCATTTTAGGTGAACTGCACCAAAAGGTCCCATGAATTGAATCATCCATGTTGGTGTCTGGTGTCATCCCTTCTACGATGGCGTTGACTGCAGATATGGTTCCCATCACGAGGTATGTTCCTTTTTGGTCTGACCGTTTGCCAAAGATTCTGCATGTTGATCCTGCTCTTGTGCTACTGTTTGGCACTGCCATGATAAAGCAGTAATGTTATTATTTTCCACCTTAATCTAGTGGCACTATTAATTTGAGGCAATGTTTTGGCACCGCTAGTGCCACTGTTTTTTTTATATATCGAAAGAGGGGGTACCCTCCGATTTCATTAAAGAAACCCAACCATAGAGAACCATTATCTGACAACATCTCAGTGTAAACGGGCAGTTACGCAACTACTACTAGAACGGACTGAGTAGTAGCAGGAGACAAGTTCGCCACATAAGCTAGGCAGGTAGGGGGACGCAGCACCAGCTCGACCAAGTTTGGATTACAACCCAAATGCCACCACAGAAATGGCCGCAGCTTCAGTGCCATAAGGCACCTGCCTTTGGGTCCCTGACATGTGGGCCAGCCACCTGTTGGGCCCAGATGTCATAGGCACAAAGGTAGGTGCCTTAAGTCACCAAAGCGCAGTCCACAGAAACATCAGGGGAGAGATAGGGACTGAAAGAGCCAGCTTTAGCATCCCAGTCTAAGCACCCCCGGCCTTCATCCTTGCGACGCACGGTACACCTCGTTTGCCACCTGCTCGACCCTAGTGTCACTGATAAAATGAAGTAATAATACAGTTAAAATAGAGCGAGTGTCCTCTCTATCATTTCATTTCCAATGTAGATAAAGAAAGTGCTTCTCTTTGTTAATGTATGTTTCATCAACTAGTCCCATTGTTACTGTTTAAGCGTTTCTACAAACTGGGGTGCTTAATTTTAGTTGATATGCACAAAAATCGAGATTTGAATGTCTCAAGGCCCCTCCTTGTACTACCGTTGTACACTGATGTTCATCACTGGCAAAAGGTGTATCGGGGAGACTTGGGTCGATTTCCAGTATGATGTAATATTTTCGTCTGTTTATTAGTGTATGTTTCATCAACTAGTGCCACTATAATGTAATCACGCCTTTTCATTATCTGTGCAAACAGGGTTATTCAGCTGCATTTTGGTGGAACTGCACAAATGTACGGATGGAACCGGCATATATGACAAGTGCGAGGTGCCAAGTAAAAATTACCGACACCAACCCTGCTCCATCTAAGCATTGGCATCCACCACCATCAGTGGGATGTGTGGCGCTCACTGTGGATGGATCTTTCTCGGCAGCAAATCCTTTAACCAAATACTAGTAGCTTACACTTAAAAAAATACTAGTAGCTTATATTGGCAATTTTCTAGGGGTGTACTCTTTTCTGAAAGAAGCACCAATCTATTTTTCTTTATTTGTACACAGTGTCATAGCTTTGACCCAAAGGTCCAGACCTATTTTAGGGTGATTGGCGTAGTACTCGAAGACTGATTGTAAGCATGATTTTTATTAGTTGTCACACTAATTGTAAGCATGAGCAGATGGAAGATTAGGTTAGTGCGAAGCTTACCTTAAACAATACCGACGCCGTTGAAACGAGGCGAGCGTCGAGGGAACCGTGGAGAACGGCGGGGAAGCAACGTCGTGCCATCCAGCCTCCTCTTGCAGTGGGAGAACGAATACTCCCGAGGCTCCGGCTGGCTCTGCACCCTCATGAGCGGCACACCGTACTCGATCGATTCGTTATCCTCTGGGTGCTCGACCTTTGACCTGTACGCCCACCACCTCCACCTGAGTTTTGCCTTGGGCGAATCTGTCTGCTCCATCGCCCAGAGGGGATACTCGATGAACTCGAAGGACTGCAGCGTGACTGCCGTCGAGGAGTCCATCGCCGCCCTCATCACCGTCGTCTCGCTCTTTCGCATACATTGCCACATGGCCCTCACCGTCCTCGAAATCTCCCATTCATTGTCAAACCAAGTAAGGGTCTCCTTCAACCTGGCTAACTTTGCCTGGTCGCCACTGGCGATCTACGTGATTCGCTGCTGCATCCCCTCCATAGATGTCCTTCTGAGTGGTCCGGTGCTAGCTTTGGAAGATGGGACGAGAGACGGTGGTCTTGCAATAGAGAAGAGGGAGAGGCGAGACGGTGGTTTTGGAATGGAGATGATGGAGAGGAGAGGGGGTGGTTTTGAAATGGAGAAGAGGGAGAGGCGAGACGGTGGTTTTGGAATGGAGATGATGGCGAGGAGAGGTTCCCCTGCCTTTCGGTCGCTGACAGGTGGGCCCCGCGCTTGGTGGGACCAATGTGTCAGTGTCTCAATGGCAGGATGGGCTACGACAGGGGATCCTCGTCTGAGGAGAGAGGAGGTGGTTTTGCAATGGAGAAGAGGGAGAGGCGAGACGGTGGTTTTGGAATGGAGATGACGGAGAGGAGAGGAGGTGGTTTTGCAATGGAGAAGAGGGAGAGGAGCGTGCGACAGCGATTTAGGATTGGACGAGAGGGCCGGCACGCTGTGACTGGATCAAAATCAATTTACCCTTCAATTAAGAAAGCGACCCCACATTAACTAATCTCCCTTTTATTCTGGGTCATAATTGACCATGATTTTCGCAGATAAAATATATGTTATACGTTGCAAAAATAATATAATTTGAAAGTACATTCAGATACGAACCAAACGATACAATTTTTGGTGACATGCATTCACATTTTGCTTGTCAAATACAGTACGTGGTCAAACTTTGAACCAAAATACGCAAAACAAAAAAATACTTCCAAGACCAGCGCCGCTCTTCCGCTCTTCTCCTCTTAAACCACCGCCGCTCCTCTCCTATTCCAATCTAAATCCAGCGCCGCTCCTCTCCTCTTCCATTTCAAAACCATCGCCCTCCTCTCCTGTTCCAATCCAAAACCAGCGTCGCTCCTCTCCCGTTCTAAACCAAAACCAGCGCTGCTCCTCTCCTCTTCCATTAAAAATCCACCGCCGGCGAGTGAAGGTGCTGTGGAGAAGTAGATCGATGGAGGAGTACAACCGATACGTGATGATCGCAGACGGCGACCCTGTGAAGCTAGCTAGGATGTTGGAGATACAGTCTTGGTTTGACAATAAGGACCAACTAGCGGCGACGGCGACATCCATGGCCAAATATCTGCAACAGAGCAAAAAGGGGCGATACTCCCGGAGGGAGTCGCGCGGGAGTACATAGAGCTGCTCCTCTGGGCCATGGAGCAAACAGATTCACCGAATCCGATCGTGAGGGAGCGGTGGTGGGAGTATTGATCCCAGATGGAGCATCCACCAGAGATTGAAGGATCGAGCATCTACAGGGTGCCGTTTGTGAGGGTGTCGTGCCAGAGCGAGCCGGTGGAGTCTGCGTCGACCGAACCCAACTTCAAGAGGAGAAAAATAGTTGGCCCGACGACGCTTCCCCGCCATCCTCTCCCTCGCCGTTCACATCATCTCACGGGGCGGCTGTCTGCCGCCGAGGAATAGGAGGGATTGCCCCCGCCCCCAGACCAATAGTCGGGCAGGTTGTGAATTGTAAGGAGGAGCTTAGGGTTGTTAGTATTTGCAGGTTGTGAATTGTGTTTTGTGTTGTGTATTTGGAGAGTACTTTCAGATATGAATGTCTTTCAGATTTGCAGTATTGAGCATATGAAGTATTTTATGAATTCTAGAGATCTATTTTTAGCACTCAAAAATGTAGTTTCATAGGAGTATAAAAGTGCAGACAATGTGATTCTCAGAGAAGAAACTGCAAGTTTCAGTTTCAGATAAGAAACTGCAACTTTCAGAGGCAGAGCATTTATATTAACACGGCCTTTTCAAACAGTGTTAACATCATGCTGGAAGTTTTATTCATGGTCGAAACTGGAACTACCAGCCAGTTAACATCATGCTGATCAACATTCATGCATAGCACATCTTCATATGATGCACAGTCAAAAAGATATGCTATTTTCAAGATGCCCACACAATGTCGAGTGTGCAAAAAACAGAGAAAACAAGGGACGCCGCTGTCTGCCGTTGTGAACATGCTGAACAAACGAGAGGAATCTGGAGAGGACTGTACGTGGAGAGGTGGACAGTCGGGACCCACCAGGTCTATGGCTGTACGCAAGCAAGTGCCTCATCGAAAAAGTACTTCCACCTAATGCTATACTGACGTTGGGGCCCACGGGTTTGTCAACATAGTTAGATTTTTTTAGGTGCTTCAACGTAGTTACTATAGGAGATAAATTCACAACGAAGCCGGGGAGCTGGCAGGTATCATTTATTATCACTGGGGCAGCAAGTATCAGCTGGGTTTTGGGCTGTCCCGTCTAGGCTTTCTTTTTTAACATGCGCAGCCCACGACCTCGGATGGGAGGTCCATAGGCCTGTTTGTATTTTCTTGAGGGTCGTCATGTATCGACCGGCCTATGGACCTCCCATCCGAGGTTTTATTTTTCCTAAAACATCGGCAGGCCAATTTATGTATTTTTTTGAAGAAAACGCAGAGGTCTGTTCTATTTTTCTATATAAGAATAGGAACGCCTGGTCCAACTTATGTTTCCCTTCTAACTATATTATATATATTTAAATTATTTTATATGTTATTATATTTTATTATTATTGTCATCATATATTTAACAGATACTTACATATGTAAGAAAACAATATCCCACATCTTATTAACTTATAAAAATAATTTCTTAACAATAAAATCTTGGATTTTTTTGGCAACGAAAATCCTGGTTATTGTGTACAAAAGCTTGGTAAGATTTAAGGACGAATGTAATAATAAATCACTTATTATTTAAATATATATATATATATAACAAAATGCTCAGCCCCTGTTTATTTTTTGATAACATTGCTGCGCCCACCCCAACATTATAATTAGAATAAGCCCAGTAAAATCGTGTATTTCGAGAAAGTGCAAATGGCTTGTAATTGTTTTAGGAAAAACATGAATGGGCCGCATGGATGCTACATTATTTGTTCACCCAGCCCAGCTAATGGATTGTAGTTCAAAAAAAAGATCAAATGGACTGTAAATTCTACCCCGCAAAAAAAAGACTGTAAATTCTGAAAAAATGGGTTGAATACGTGCCACATTTTTGGAGGCTGAAATGTGGGCCAATAGGTCGAAGCCATTGCAAGTCGTTGTCAACTTAGTCAACAAATGATTCTGACATCGTTAGCCGTTGGATTTAAATCCAACGACCGGCATCCATCTTCAATCTCTCATCTTCTTCCTCCAGCGCCGCCGGGACCACCTGCTCCCGCCTCCTGCTGCTAGCAGCTCTGCTTAGCACGCTTCGCTATGAAGCGCTACTCCACTGTTGGCCAGGCCATCCCTCCACCCCTCCACACCTCCTGTTCTTGTCCACCAACTGCCGAACCACACCGCACCAGAACCAGTTAACCCTCGTACACCTCTCCGTCTGCGACTCTACTCCCGCGTCTTCCCATCTCTGGCTCGTTGCTGTCCGGGGCCTCGCCGTCGTCCACCACCTTGGATGCGCTCGGTGCGGAGTGGTCAACGTGGTCAACGAACGACACCATCGGAAGTAGACTGTATGTGGAGAGGCTGACAGCTAGGTCCACGGCCGCACGCAAGGGAATGCCTCCTTATTACGCGCAAAATAATGATTCCTCCACCTGACATCTGGGACCCACCGAAAGGGCCTCTGTATTTCGTGAAAAAAAGTTACCGCCGCTGACAGCTCGGACCCGCCAGCTATATCTTCACACGCAAGGAAGTGCCTCCTTATTACGCACAAAAAAAATATGAAAACTCCCCTTGTTAGCGGGGACCCAGTATAGTGGCAGGCTGACTTGTGGGCCTACTAAGTTGACGGGGACGGAGGGCTTTGTCAATTTAGTCAATATGCACGATTTTAGCTCCAGTGACTGTACGATGTCCATCCAACGGCCATAGTGCTTCTTCAACCTCTGGTCTTCTTGCTCCAGCCGCCCAAACCAGTGTCGGTCGTGCCTCGTGCTCCTGCCTCCTGTGGCCGGCTGCGATGCGGTGGATGCCTCACCGCCCCCTACTACTCCCACCGCTGGCCAGTCCATCCCTCTACTCACCCACACCCCATGTTATCCTGCGGCGACGGCAGCCTCACACCGCAGCGAACCAGTGAACTCTCGTACTCCTCTACGCGTGGGCATCCACCGCCGCGTCTTCCCCGGCTCCGCATCGTCCCCTTCCTAGGCCTCGCCGTCGTCCACCCCCCTGGTGCTCTCGGCGCGGCGTGGTCAACGTAGTCAAGGAACGGCTTCCATCGGACGTGGACTGTACGTGGAGAGGCTGACAGCTGGGTCCATGGCCGCAACAAGGAAGTGCATCCTTATTACGCGCAAAATAATTATTCCTCCACCTGACAGCGGGGACCCACCGGAAGGGCCACCGTATTTCGCGAAAAAAAACATTTCCCCCTGACTGCTGGGACCCACCAGCTACATCTTCGCACGCAAGGAAGTGCGTCCGGGCAAAAAAAATGATTTTCCACCCTGACTGCTGGGACCCACCAGCTAGATCTTCGCAGGCAAGGAAGTGCCTGACAGTCGGGACCCACCTGGTCGAAGCGTACGTAGCGTTGTCATTCTGGTCGAGAACGTGTACGTACATACTCGTCGATGTAGAGGCACGCACGTGTCATAGTAGAGGCGTGCACGTAGCATGTACACATACGTACAGCGGCCAGTGTGCAAGAAAGAAAATACGGCCACGTACGTACATATGGGCAGGGTCTCGAATGCTTACTCGTGCATACGTACGGCCAGGGCTCGTGTACATGGCTGGGTCGGAACGGAGAAACAGCGTCGTCGTCGTGTTCATGGGGAGCCAACCGGCTGGGTCGGAACGGAATGCGTCGTCGTGTTCATCGGGAGGGCTTGGATGGAACACCCAATGGAAACGAGGCCTGGCGTACCGTAGAACGGAGGAAACGGCCTTGGTTCGACCGGCCATGTTTGAGACGGGATCATGTTCATCGGGAGGGGTCTGGCGTACCGCAAAACGGAGGAAACAGACCTCCTACGGTCGAAACAGGGGTCCTGTTGATCAGGAGGGGTGTGGCGTACCGCAAAACGGAGGTAACAGACTTGTGTTGGAGCGCTACGGTCGAAACGGGGTTCCTGTTCATCGGGAGGGGTGTGGCGTACCGCAAAACGGGACTCCATGGGATACTGTTCATCTCCACCATCGACCCCCTCCAGCCTCCACGGGCTACTGTTCATCCACCGTCGACCTCCTCCAGCCTCCACCTGTGACTGTTCATCCACGGGCTCCTGTTCATCCAGCCTCCACCGCGCGCTACTCCACCGGCTACTGTTCAACCAGCCCTCTCCACGGGCTCCTATTCAACCACCCCTCCACGGGCTACTGTTCATCCAGCCCTCCACCGTCTACTGTTCATCCTGCCCTCCACGGGGTGGTCCTGTTCATCCTGCCCTCCACGGGGTCCTGTTCATCCAGCCCCAACCGGCTCGATCGATCGGGGTCCTGTTCATCCAGAGGCAACACCACGGGGTCCTGTTCATCCACCCCCACCGGGAACTGTTCATCCAAACCCCCCCCCCCAGCAACACTCACTGTTCATCCAGAGCCTGCATCGATTGGCTTCAGTTAACAGCAGTAGCGAAGGAATCGCTCGATCGGGTTCAGTTAACAGCCATCGATCGATCGCTCGGGTTCAGTAACGCGTAGCCTGCATTGAAATCGCTCGGGTTCAGTTAGAGCCCAACGCCTCGCACCCACGCGCGTGTGTGTACGAGGGAAACGCGCATCGCTCGGCCCCGACCACCCACCCTAACCGGGAAAACCCCGATATTTTCCTCGCCCTCGCTTCTACCACGGTTTTTTCCGTCATGGACGGCCCAAAGAATGTCATGCAGGTGCGTCTCCGGCCCGCCCAGGACGAAAAGCCCATTTTCTGTCATGATTTTTTGTCATAGAAGTAGGACCCCACCACATCTTGATGATACCGTGTTTTGTCACAATTATTGTCATAGAAGTGTCATAAGTATGACAGAAAAAAATTCGTTCGGCCCAAAATGTCACGGATGTGTCTTTTTTTGTAGTGTAGACATCACCGGTGGAGGAAGAACAACTGTGTGGATCCTCGGCACTGCTTCTCCTTGGTAGTGGACAGTGTTGCAGATTAGTAAACCAACTTTAGAAAAGAATAGAAAAGCATTGGACACTTGACTTGTTTCAGTTCACAAGGTTAATTAAGATTTACACAACTTGGTTCCGATTGTACTAAAATTGTCTGCTATCCCTAAACCACTTTAGCTCAACTGATATGAGCAGTAAGTAGCCATCATATTTAAAACTGCCTACCAGCACTAAAGAAACCAACATCTGCATCATACTGATTATCCCACTTACGAATTTCATTGCAATAGAACTGCTAATGGAAATTGATAAAATTAAGATTATATGGGAACTAGGATCTCCAAGTTATTTGTATTATTTTCATAATTATTTTGTCATCACTAAAAAGCATCAACACAAGTAGTTGAAAACCAAAGGTACTCTATTTTTCAAATATCAGGACAATTCTTGTTTTTATTGTTGTGAACAATGACTGGGCCAAAATGGCTAAATGACCACTCAAAATGATCGTGGGAATGCGCCCTACAAAATATCTTAGACAAACTTTCTCTAATTCGGCCATCTGGTCCATTGAAATTAGGGATTTGTTTCATTTCAAAATCAACCATGGGTTCATCCCAATCAACCTAGGGTTCATCCCAATGGACCTAGGGTTCTCCATTGGGGCTCGGGAGGAAGAGCAGGGGTGCCGGGGCTCGGGCAGGATCGGAAGGACGACCGGCTGAGGAGGGACGAGGGCGGGAGAAGAATACCTTCGAGATGGCGCCGGGGCTCGGTCGGTATCGACTGGCGACGGAGCAGCAACGAGGCAGGGTCACCGGGGATCGGGAGGAAGAGCAGACAGCGATGACGCGAGGTCGGTGACGGCAACATGGGCAACAGCGACGGGCGACAGGAACAGTGAATGGTGAGAGTGAGGAAAGGATGAGCGGGAAGATAACAGGAGCTTAGTAGTAGCGTGGGGCACAAGGCCCATGCTACAGCTAAGCCTGATACCTATAGCGCTGGCATGTGACCCGCGTTGGTGCTTGACGTGTGATATGTTAACACTCATTTCAACCTTGTTTAAACCAAGAAATTTATTAAAAGAGAGATATTCGCTCTGATATTGCCACTAATGACTAATGAATGCAAAGGATTCCACAAATCCTCTCTTTGATATTTTTTCCACAGGAAATGGGATAAAAAGGGAAGATATCATATGGGAGAAAGGAAAGGAAGGAAAATGGAGAAGAAATAAATCACCAGGAGGCGTCATAGAGCCACCAAAGCCAAAGACGATGTTCCATGCGACAACACGCGCTCTCATGAGCGGTCATTTGGCATGGAAACCGAGGCTGGTCATGTACGTGAACAACTTTTATTAAGGGACCCCGTCGAAATGTCAACATAACGGGCAGAGGAGGAGCGTTGAGCACAGCCACAACCTATTCATCATCATCTTCATCCTCCAACCCTAGCCGCCGCCATTTTCACATCCATATCCAACTCCACCACCATACCCTCTCTCATCTAGTTCACACTTGTAATCGTGCATCGCACAAGGCATCCATTGTAAGACATATTGCAATCAATCAATCTCAAGATGTGATCTTCAATGATTTCTTATCGCGGTCTGATCTCCATGTGTGAGTAGTTCGGTAAGGTATGGGGTGAGGCAGAAGCCTTGCTACCCCAGGTATTTGGTGAAGGGATCAATGCAAGTCTTTGACACAACATCTCGTACGTGTGAAGTATAATTGATTCGTGAAGTATCTCTCTTCTTGTCCGCGATCTCCATCCCTCCAGGTACCCAGGATCATGGAGATTGAGCACCGGTGAGGCTAGGAGCAAGGGGATCATGAAGTGTTACACCAAACACCGGTGACAGTAAGGTTTAGTAGGGTAACATGGATCATATCCTTGGGGATTCATGAGGTGTAGTCATTGAATACCCAAAGCTTTTGTATGATATTATCATCTTAATTATCGGGGCAACCACGCGAGACGGATAGGGCCTTTGGTAGGACAACTGATTCTTGATGCAGGACTCGTGCCGATCAAGATGTTATTTGGACACATCCCCCATTCCCGAGCACAAACCAATATCATTTTGATCCCAACACCAACACATGGTTGTAAGTATTAAGACCTCATCCCCGCACCTTCCTTTTATTGTAAGTGTTTGAATCACTATTTGCTTGCTAATCCGGTCAAAAGCTTGATTTGAGACTTTGGCAAAAGCTTGCTAGAGACCATCGCTTCAAGGGAGTCTTCCTCATGGGTTCGATACCCAGGGTCACCTCTGGGGAAATAGGTTCGGGATACCCTTTCTTGTTCCAATACCGGATCAATAAAAAGGAGATATCAAGCCCTTTTTCTTGTGCCATTGCTGGGGAGGAGTTTATTATTCCTAGTCTTTGTGTTTAGAGTTTTTGTTAAAGTTAATTTTTAGTTTTAGTTTTTACTTTTCCAGTTTTAGTTTTAGTTTTATTTTGTTGCAAGTCTTCTTAGTTGAAAAAACAAAAAAGTTACTATGGCTCGTAATCTTGGGAGTTTTACTACTCCTAGGAACAATTTCATGCGTGAACCAATAGCGCAACCTGATGCTGCAGGTGCAGAATATGAGACTAAACCGAACCTAGTTTCCATGGTTCAACAAGACCAATTTGGGGGCTCTGCTTCTGAAGATGCAGGTATGCATTTACATAATTTTACTGAATTGTGCAACATGACACACATAAAGATTATGACCCAGATGCTTTGAAACTTCGCTTATTTCCTTTCTCATTGTGATGAAAAGCTAAACCATGGCTTTTAGCTTTGCCTAAAGGCAGCATTACTTCTTGGGATGCTTGTTGCATTAAATTTTTATCTAAGTTTTGTCCACCTAAAAAAATGATGCAATTATGTTCTCAGATTACAGGTTTTAAGCAAGAGGAATGTGAGCCACTAGTGCTTGCATGGGATAGAATGAAAGAAGCTATGAGTAACTGCCCCAATCATGGAATAGAGTAGTGGCTAATCCTTCATATGTTTTATAATGGCTTGAATCACATGTCAAAAACTAAGCTTGATACAGCTGTAGGAGGAACAATCATCTGAAAACCCATAGAAGATGTCAAGAAGACACTAGATGATATGCAAGAGAACCATGCCCAATGGCATGTTGAAAGAACCACCAAGAAGATGACTGTCATACAAGAAAATATCTCAGAGTTAAAAACCAAACTAGAAGAACTTATCTCTTTGATGAAAGATAAAGAAGTGGTAAATGTGAGTGCCATCACCGATGAAGATACTAGTGATGTGAATTTTATTGCTCGTAATAGCTATAATGCCAATTGGAAAAATAATAGTTATGCTCCTAAACTTCCTTATCCTAATAATGGAGGAGCATAAAATTATTTTAATGGATCTAATGGTAGGAATAGAATTACTCTTGAAGAAACTCTTAAAAGTTTTAAAGCTAGCTAGAGCGGAATGAAAAGTTCAAGAACATCTTGATGAATCATGATAACTTACTCTGTCAATTGACCGATAAGGTTGTTGGACTAACAAATGATGTGCAGATACTTGAGGCGAGATTCAAGAATATGGAGGCACAAGTGGCAAAGATAGCAGAGAGCCAAACCTTGATTTTGGCCAAGTTTGCAGGTAAACCGGAACCTAACCCGGTTGAATAAGTTAAAATTATAAGAAGCAACGAAGAGAAAGCTAAGGTACATGACACAAGCCATGTGCTAGAATACAATTATACCATTGCATATTTTGTCAAGATGATATACATTAAGTATCCACTACCGGAGGTAACTAATGATGAGGCATATAATTTCTTTGTTGAACAAGTTTCAACCAAGGTACGTGAACTTAATGATGAAAGAAAAAAGGTACTTAGTAAGTTACGAGTTAAGCAAGAGGATGCTTTTGAACCTACTATAGAGATTGAGATAGGACATAATAAATTCAATGCTTTATGTGATCTAGGGGCAAGTGTTTCCACTATCCCCAAATCTGTTGATGATAGTCTCAATCTTGGTCCTTATGCTAATACTGAGATTATATTGAATATGGATAACTCTACTTTTACTCAGGCAGTAGGAATTAAGCATGAAGTTATAGTTCAAATTAATGATTGCCCTGTCATGATCGATCTTCTTATAGTAGAGATGCATGAAGATCCAATTGCCTATGGACAAGTTCTAACTAGAGACATAAATACCTAGAAATTAACTACGAAGACGGCGGAGATTCACCACTTCCTCGCCGGCCCTTTCCCCTTCCGGTCGCTGGTGCAGCTGTAAGCGTCGGCGGCTGGTGGTGGATCGTCCGAGTGGTCGGACGAGGAGACTTGGTGGTGGTCATCCTCAAAGGTGTCGAAGAGTATGATGAGCCCTTTGAGCCGCTAGACGGTCATGTCCTGTTGTCGCTTGAGCTTTGCGAGCCGGGCTGCCTCCGCCGCCTCGCGCTCGAACTGCTCAACGGCAATCCGGAACACCTTGGTGATCTTCCAGCGGAGCCGCCGAGCGTTCGTCTGCCCGGTCGTAAGCGACCGGTAGTAGACCCAAGCGAGGAGCTGCTCGTCCTCGTCGGGCTCCTCCTGCATCCCGTGGTGGTGGCGCACGGACTGCTCCGCCTCCCTCCTCTACCTTTAACGCAACCTCTCATGGCGGCATTGCGCACCTCCAATTCCGGCGTGCGCACCTGGGCCGGCGGGGGGGGTCACAAGCACCCATCGATGCCCACATGGGAGTGGAGCAGCCTGTGGGGGTAGGGGACGACGTGGGGGAGGTGCAGACTGCGCAGCCCACGTGGAGCTGCACACGGGCCGGGAGGGACCAACGCTGGCATCCGCGCTGCACCGGCGGGGGAGCTACGACGATTCTGCAGATCCAGAGTTACCCCCGTTGTCCACATTGGACCGCTCCAAGGCAATGCGGAGGGCCAACTCCTCGTAGGTATCCAGGTCAGAGTCGGAGCAGCTGCCGGAGCTCGACATGGCCAGATTTAATCGATGAGCATAGAGGAGAGGATGGAGTAAGAGAGCAGAGCCAGATTTTGGGATGGCGGTGGGGTCGGTGGTGGACTGGACCTGTCAGGCAGACGCGCCCGGGCGTGCCCGAGCCGCCCCATATTGGCCCTACATTTGGGTTGGATATGAGGGGCGTTTGAGGACGGTTTAACGCAGCCGGCTGGATCAAAATTTTGTGACCAGTCAGTGACCAGTCCGTCCGCCAGGGTGTTTGAGACTGGTTCGGGCCGCCCGGCTGTAGAAGCTCTAACAAATCGATGAAATCTGCACCCAGCAAAGGAGACTTGGCAAGACACCTCCACTACTGGAAAATCAATTGTTACCGAATTCTTCTGAGTTTTTCGAGTTCAACAACACAGAATCACGGTGATGCTAGTTTGCTGAGTAGCGCACTCGGCAGAGAAGCTCGGCATACATTCCCAGTTAGCCGAGATTCATAACAAATAAACTCGCTAATGTAAAAAAGACCCATTCTATGACACCGTTGCCAAGAGCTCGTGTAAGCTACCTCAGCAAATTGGGGCCACATGGCATGGCAGTCCAGCATTGACGGCTCCGCAACGTCAAATGTACCTTTTCTTAGAACTTTCTACCGCACACTCGACAATAGATTTCTGCTAATACTTTTTTATGTGCAGTAAATCTTTGGCAACTTGTGGGACGAAGTACTAGGCCTATTTTTGTATGTGCTCTTAGGTTATGCCACGTATCCTGCTTTGTCGAGTTTTGCAGCTCTCGGCAAAGTGTTGGCACTGGCAGTCTCCAGGTGCCACCTTTGCTGAGGGTTGTGGGATGAACTACCTGGCATAGTTTTGTAGGTGGTCTCAGGTTCTGCCACATGTTCTGCTTTGCCGAGTGACATGTTCTGCTTTGCCGAGTTTTGCGTCTCTCAGCTAAGTGTTGGCAGTGGCTCCTAGGTGCTACCTTTGTTGAGCTGTAGTCAGCAAATAGAGTGTTCACTACAGCTCTCGCGAAGTGCCTTTTTCTTATTCATTTTATCTTAAGCCCCTGCATTATTCTAGTCACATCACATACAACCTCATAAAACCAACTTCATATATAACAAACTCATAGGAACAACTCCACAAGTCCAACATACATAAAAAGTTTAACCCACGAGTCCACAACATAAGAACATAGTCCATACAACTCCATCATGATGCTTCTAGAGGAGGAGTGGGGGCCGCCTGACATCTTCGCGAAACTTTCCCAAAACACCAATAGGAGGAGGAGGGTCGACACATCAACTTGTTCAAGGTTGGTCAATCAGTTAACATCGATTGGTGTCTATATGAGAAAGTACTAAACTGGAACTCGGCCGTGAGTTTCTCTCTAGCCGCCAGTTCGGACTTCAACTCATGATGTGAGGTCGCGAGCTTCTCTCTAGTCTCCATTTTAGTCATTCCTCTTTCGGGCCACGAACTTCTCGCTAGCCACCGCTTCGGCCTACAATCGTTCCTCCCATGTGGCCATGGCTTCTTCCAGCTCGGTCTCGGCTGCCTCCAACGTGACCTGTAATATGCCAAGTTGCTTCACATATAGGTTGCAATACAAGCATGTAAAGACAATAGTATATATGGAAGGTACAAACCTGGAGCAGTATGTTGATGGCATGATCATCATGGTAGAGGGGTCCAGCATGGATATCACAAACTTAAAGTTCCTCCTTCTCTGCTTTCAGCAGATGTCTGGGCTTACCATCAACTATGCCAAAGCGAAGTGATGGTGCTTGGATATTCGGTCGACGAGCGCCAAAACATTGCTGACCGCCTCAACTGATCCCTTTGGTCATTCCCTACTTCATACCTGGGAATACCCATTAGTGAATCTCGACTCTCTGTGATGGAGCTACGGTCAGTTGTGACCAAGCTCCAACATTGGGTCGAGCTTTGGCTGGGCAGGTGGCTCTCCAAGGCGAATAGGACCATTCTGATTAACTCGTACTTGTCGAGTCTGCTCATGTTTACCACGAGCTTTTACAGCCTTCATGAAAAGCCTCCACCATGAGATAGTTACATTTCAGTCTCAATTCTTCTAGACTAGCGACATCAACAAACAAGAGTACCATACGGTTCGATGGACCGACTTATGCAAGTCTAAGGAACACGGGGTCTTGGGATCATGTCAACTATCTAAATGGTTGCAGCACCTTGCGAATGGCGAGGGTGAGCTGGGGTTGACATCATCAAGGCAAAGTGTTTACGTGGGCAGCCATTTGCCTTCTCCCAATGCTCCGGAGGGTCCGATTTTGGCAGTCTATTATCCATCTTCTCCATGTCTTACGTATTTGGTCGTCAATCTCGGTTGCGTCCGGGTGTTCAACCCTATTTTGGTTTGGTCGGTGTGCTGGTGGCCACCCCTTTTCTGCGTGGTTCCCGAGTTATTCTCCATCTGTGTGGCCCCACAAATCTCAATAGAGGCTTCCCTTTTGAGTTAGGGGGCCTTGCTTTCCGGCGGACATTCGTACCCCTCGAGCTTACGGCTCAGGAGGATTTTCTGGAGTGTGTAGCCCTTCACACCCCTAGCCTGGAGCTAGACCAAATGTCCTGGCGCGTGGATTGGAACGGCCTCTTCACTACTAGGTCATTGTACTAGGCTATTGCAGATGTGCCGGGCCCACCCACCCTCGTACAGTTTTGTTTCATCTGGCTCCCGCTTAAAATTAGGATATTCATGTGGCAATGGATCCGCAGTCAAGTTCCTTCAGGGGTGAGGCACTCAAACGCAATGGCATCAGCGATGGTATTTGCCCCTTGTGCGAAACCGAGGAAGACTCCAAACATATCTTCTTCTCATGTGTGTCCGCTCAATTCCTCTGGAGTTGTTCTCGGAAAGTGATGGGTGGCAGGTGGTGCCAGTCTAACTTTCCCGATCTATAGGAGGAGCTGCAGGCTTCTGCGATTTGGTCCTGCCAATTCTCCTGTGGACGGTGTGAACGATTCACAACAAGCTTGTTATTTAGCGCTCTCCTCTACGACAACCAACTGATGCTATCACAAAGTTTGTGGTTTTATGCAGCTGTGGAAGCTGTTTAGCCGCGATCCGGAGCGGGGTGCCATTGCCACTATCACCGTGGGCTTCAAATCCTTGGCTCTTCGGTTCATGCTACCTCTCCCTCCACCTCCTCCGGAGCCGGATTAGTCACCTTGCTGCCGCGTGGCCCGTGTGTGTGTGTGTGTGTGTGTGTGTGTGTGTGCATGCGTGTGCGTGCGTGTGTGTTAGGGCTTGTTAAGATGTGCCCTCAGTAGAACCCTCTTGTACTTTGCTTGTAATGTGTACTTTGGAGTGGTGTGTGTTGTGTGAAACTGTTTGGATCTTGTCTTGGTGGTTTGTCTCATCTATAAAGCGGAGCGAAAGCCTTTTTTGATAAATTGGTCATATGTGGTTATGGATTTTCATGAATTGTTGGAACTAAGAAATGGTCTAAATTCGCAACAATTCGAACAACAATTTGCACGCTATGCCTTTTGCCAATCTTTCATACTCCCTCCGTACTGGTGCATAAGACATCTTACGTTGTGCACCGTGCACCTTGACCAAGGCGGAGGGGAAAATGAGAGAACTTAATGTTTACTCCCTTCGTCCGGTGAAGAGTGTACGTTTGGCATCAAAATTTGTCCACAAAAGAGTGTACTTCTATCTTCCCAATGCACTTTAAAGTAGATAAGAAATACTTCTCTCTCATCACACAGTAATCAAGACCAATAACAATCTACACATGGTCTTCTTAATTTCTACATGCACTTAGCTCATTGGGGGTTGGATAATTAAAGAGCAGAGAGATGATGGCTTGCACATTTTCAACGCATTTTTACTTCACTCTATAATTTGCCCTAAAATCTCTAGATGTACACTCTTCACCGGAAGGAGGGAGTATTTGCTAACTAATACCATTGCATGCAATGAACTGACCACTACATGCCGCGCTGGGTAGTCTCAAGTCATTAAAAATATACAGACCCCACGTCTCTTATTGGCGGATTTCTTTATTCTTATCAAGAAACAAGAAACGAGGTAGGAGTTAATGCACCATGTCCAAGTGTTTTGGGATTATGTAGTTTTCGTAAGATGACTTATGCACCGGTACACACCATTACTAAAGGAAAATAACTACAACTTAACAATGTTTCTTTGAGGGTATAACTTGACAACTTTGGCATCACTGTAATGGCGATCCAGTCTAGTAGCATATCAGTGTGGGTCGAACGGCAGTGCGTTGTGCGCATAGAAATAATTTGCATATCTAGATGTACCCTAATTATTGCACATCTAAGTGACTCAATTAAACTACAAGTAAAAAAATATCTGCACGAATCTTCGTGTAAAATCAATTGTTTTTTTCTTGGAAATGGAGGCGTACCCCCGGCCTCTGCATCATAATGATGCATGCAGCCATCTTAATAAAAATTCATGGAGTAGCACAAAGTCATAAAAGTATTACAGCTCGCAAGGGGAGCAAAACAAATGAAAAAAAAAGTACATGCTGAAAATCGCAACCGGTAAGGCAAAATGAAGGATAAGCTCCCTAGACTCCTATCCTGTTATGCGACCGCCATCCGAACCGGTTGGATATAGCCCGTGCTATCATCTCCCACGGGTTGCACCCAGTAACCAAAGGCTCCCTGGAGTCCATAGGAGTGAGTAAGGACCACGTACGGATCCATGCGGTAGCTCTGAAGATGACCTGCAAGAAAGTTAAAGTGTATTGTCTATTAAAAATCATATCATTCCTACAGTTCCATATAGCCCACAGAAGCGCACATATTCCAATCCGAATACGAGCCGCAGTAGTATGCTCAACCCCAGCTAACCACGTTCCAAACAACGTTCCAATGTCAACTGGAGGATTAATGTTAAAGCTATATGAATCGTTCTCCAAAGCAATTTGGCGAGTGGGCATTCAAGGAATAGATGTTGTATTGTTTCATCATGATCACAAAAACAACAACGTGAACTACCTACCCATCGCCTCTTGATTAAGTTGTCCTTGGTGAGTATTACTTGCTTGTGGACGAACCACATTAAAAATTTAATACGCAAGGGAACCTTAACCTTCCAAATATGCAACGATCTTGAGATTGGGCCAGAATTAATCAAATCCATATAGAAAGATTTCACTATAAATACCCCATTTCTAGCTAATTTCCAGTGCGTCGAATCCGGCTAGTCGGATAATTGAACATCTATCAATCTCCGAACCAAGTGCATCCAGGCAGTCCATCTCTCACCAACTAACGCACGTCTGAATTGAATATTCAAGGGAATCGTTTGGAAAACTGTGCCTATGTAATCCTCCTTACGTTGCACAATGTTATAAAGGGTGGGATATTGTACGGCCAAGGGTGTCTCTCCTAACCACGTATCCTCCCAAAATCTTGTTGACATCCCATTGCCAACCAAGAATTTGACCCTATGAAAGAACAAGTCCTTCGTTCTCATAAGTCCCTTGCAGAATGACGAGTCAGTTGGTCTCATGGTAACCTGGGCGAGCGTTTTCGACTGTAAATACTTATTGCGCAAAATCTATCCCACATGCCTTCCGGTTATGTCTCTAACATGTAGAGCCATTTACTCATAAGGCATTTATTCTTTATTTCTAAGTTCTCAGTACCGAGACCCCCCTGGTCTTTTGGTCGGCAAAGGATATCCCATCATGCGAGACGGTATTTCCTCTTGGCCTCATCTGACTGCCAGAAGAACCGAGATCTGAAGAAAAGACGCTTCCGTGCCCCTTTTGGAATCTCGAAGAACGATAGTAGGAACATCGGCATACTAGTCAGAACCGAGTTAATCAGCACTGGCCGACCTCCATATGACGTCAGCTTGCCCTTCCAGCAGCTAAGCTTTTTTTTAATTCGATCTTCGATACACTTCCAATCTTTATTGGATAATTTACGGTGATGAATCGGTATGCCTAAATAACTAAATGGTAAAGAACCTAATTCACACCGGAACAGTTGTCTATAAGTGTCTTGCCCGTCTTTGGCCTTCCCAAAGCATAACAACTCGCTCTTGTGAAAGTTTATCTTTAAACCAGACGATTGTCGAAGCGACATAATATAAGTTTCATATTGCGCGCCTTAGCGATGTCATGTTCCATGAATAAGATAGTGTCGTCAGCGTAGTGTAAAATGGAGACTCCTCCATCGACCAGATGAGGTACTAACCCCTCCACTTGACCATGTTGTTTGGCCCTGCCAATAAGAATGGTCAACATATTGGTCATTATATTAAACAAGAGATGAGACATGTAAAATCAATTGTATATGACTTAAATGTATAAGACTTAGGGCACAGATGTGTTTTAGCAAAACTGAAATTATTAAGCAGAAGCTAGGCTGGCTAGCGCTGGGAGCGTGGGATTGCCCACCGTACGTGTTAGTACGTGCACATGTCTGCGAAACATATGCTGTCTGTCTCTGTGTATATGTATTGTATTAATGCTCTGATTGCTAGGATCAATCGGAGGCCACTGCATACCGTAGTACCCCATGGGACAGTGCTGCCACAGCTGTGTACGTGTGTGAGCGCATACCTGTTTACAACAACGCGGTTAATTTTTGAACCAAGCAATACGATCGTTCGTCGCCGTGCAGGCCGGGCACACGTACGACATGCAGTTTAATCTCCAAGGAGAGAAGTTAGACGCATACTGGCGGATTCCAGAACTGAGATTTCATGGGATGAGCGCCGACGAGGAACTCATATAAGATAGACAGGGGGGTTACCCTGCTCCGCCGCCGGAGATCCAGGGCGGCCGCCCCACCTAGCTAGGTCCTGCATAATTTGTTTTTGAAGCCGTGTTGTATTGCATGGATATATATAGAAGCATGAAGACGACCGAAGCATGAAGCCCGTACGTCGTAAGCAAGGTACACTTACATTAATTTTCCTTGGGCGTACTTACATTAATTTTCCTTGGGCGTACTTACGCTGGAGTACATCTCAAGTCTCAATCAAGACTGCCGTTAGAGCTCTGGGCCTGTGCCGGAAACGCGGGTGCAGCTGCAGCCTGCAGTACATTACGAATCGTGGTACTACGGCATATATAGCCAATGCGCGGCTCAGCAGCTCTGTTCACCATGTAATCACGCTCAGCCCCAGTTCAAGTTCTTGATCGGGTCCTTCTAACCATCAATCTATTGGGAATTTAACTTCCGTCAGATCATGATCCTTTAGACTGCTACTAGATTCTACTCGTTGCGCCGATGGCGCTTGAGACAAACGAAGGCCATGTATTGTTTGGTACCATACATTTGTAGCAACTAGTCGTCAACCCGTGCATCCGCACGGGCTATAGATATTATAATTCTTGTAAGAATCTAAATCCCACATGAAATATATTACTCCCTCAGATGGAAAATAAGTGTCATGATTTTAGTTCAATGGAACGAAAAATAATAATGACTGAGAATTGCAAAAAATAACTTAAGCTTAAACGAATGAAGATCACATTAGGGAAGGTATATAAAACATTACTCCATATGAAACTAACTCGATGGAATTTTAGTGGCTTTAATCATTGCCAGGTTACTGATTGATGACCCATATGAACCCAAAGCTTATCTTTGTATAATCTATGTCAGCATATTCTCTTTAGAAACAGATGACAATAAGGGGAAATATTGAATATTGGTTTAGAATATTGTAAAAATAACGACGGAGACTTACAAATAATAACTTAATTAACCAACATGATTAGAGACCACATTAGGTAAGTAGCACAATGCGCCACAGCTTTAACCAACACAATGGAATATTATTACCATGAGTAATGGGAAGATTACTGATCGACGATCCATCTGAATCCAAATTTATTCTTTGTATAATTTGTATCGGCACATTCTTTAGGAATCAATAGTAAAAAGCGTAAATATTGGATGCTGTTTTAGAATCTTTTGCGTATATTTTATACCACTGTACTTGTTAGTACGTGGACCTATTGATGTTATTAGTTTGTGTTAGATAGCATACAAAACTCTCACGTATATAAAAAGATAGAAAGCACTGCATGCAGATGTCCACTTAGCTTCAGCTCATATGCACTTGCCATGAACAGTAAATTGGAAAACAGTTGTAAAACAAAATCAAATTGGTTTCCGTTTTGAGTGCTTGCAAAGTTTTGGGATTTTTAAAGTTTTGAGTGATAGCCTAAAAATTCTGACCTTTTTTTTTGTGGGAAACATTGGTTGAAGTTTTGAGTGCTTGCAAAGTTTTATTACCGAATAACATTCGTGGAAGTTGTCCCAAAGAAAAGACAAAACCATTGGTCCACAATGCTTTCAGAGATAGAATTTTTTTTATCACCAATTTTTTTTGCCATAACTTCCACGATTGTTATTATATCATGAAACTTTGCAAGCACTCAAAGCATTCATCAATATTTGCAACCAAAAAAAGTCATCATTTTTTGAATTTTTTGTTGGATTTTACAGTTTTTTCTCGAATACCAGATTTTACTGTTCACGCAAGCTCATTTCAGCTCGAGCTAAGGATCTCCACTGTATGATCCTTCTTGGATGCTACTTGCAACTACTGCTGTATGAACAGATGAAAGATAATCAGCTTGTGTAGTTGGATCATTTAATATGTGCATCTTCAAAAAATGGAAAGTTCAAAAATAGAATGTTTAATATAAATATTGAGCTGTTGCTCACATGCTAACTTACAAGGGCGGCTATACTTACCTCAACATTCAACCTACATATATGCCTCGGTTTGGCATGGATCATCTTACAAACACGTGCCTTGCATGCCAAAATTAGCTTTTACAGAATTTTTACCTAACCATGATATGACATTTAAGTCATTGTGCTATGTGCAACCCTACGTTATTACAGCTAGATATGAGCACGACCGTTGTAAAATATACAATGTTTTAGAAATAGTGGTGTTATATATTTCTCTATCTTTCAAAACAAATTAAGAAAAAACTACAGGCTGATTGCATGCATAGATATTATCCGATAAAATTTGCTCAAGTAAAATATTCAAAGCATAAGTTATCTTATAGTCAGGTGTTGAAAAAAGAAAAGGTTAGAAAAGTCTTTTTGGGCCATAAAGATCAAACTGCAATTTGTTAATAGTACCGGTTCTTCCTCTGAAGGTTGTCGATTGAAAATCTTGCTGTTCCATTTATCTTGTTGCGGATGGCAGAATCCTCTTTGGCACAACATGGCGAACTTGCACCTGCTGCATGTACGCACACATGAATACAGGCTTAATATTAAGAGCAGTGGGTATGTATCAATCTACGCATAGAGTGTAGAGATTAAGAGCAGTGGGTATGTATCAAGTTACGCATACAGTATAGAGTACAGTTACTGTAATATGACGATGGAGACGAATTGATCAGATGCCTCCACATGCATGTAGTACCACTTTGTATACCAATTGATTACATACCTCTCACTTGTGTGCGCCTACACCCGAGGAGAATGGGAAAGATCAATTAACTGTTTAGCTCACATACCTGCATCTCGCCAGAAGTACTCGACAGAAGGCAGCGTCATGTGACATGTGGTCTGCCTGGACCAACATATGAGGTGATTGCGCAACGTACACGTGATAGGATTCTTAAATACTATTTCATGACCATGCATCAGCCAATGCGTGCTTAAGAAAGCGTAGCACAAATAGCAGATCAAATCAACCTGATTCAATTACCTTAATTTTCCTGCACGTGCAGCCAGGTAGGTATAGGTATACTCGGGCAAGTACTCTTGGATCTCACATCGGTGAGTACTCTCCGGCCAGAAGATCAAACGTCCTCGCATGATTAGGCTCTAATCCTCAGCAGTGCAGCTTTGTGAGGCAACACCTCGCTCATCAACATGTCAACTCAGTCACCAGGCGACAACAATCTGTTAAGTTCCCTGGTTGTTATACAGCACTATGCATGCCTATGGGTTGTGAGATCAGATTTTCTTTTGCTGACCTAGAGGAAGGGGAGAGTCGTGAGATAACTTGGGAAGGGGCGGCTGCCTATCATTTTTGGGAAGTGGATCTTTTTCTGTTTGGCTGATCCAGGGGAAGGAGAGTCCTGGGAGATTGCAAAGAGGTTGAGGACACGTTCCGATCTTCAGATATGTTACATCCGACGGCTCTTAATTTCTAGGGAATTTTTTATCAACATGGGAATACAGGGAGTTATCGAACAATCTACACCGTAATAATTTGGTCCCACCAAAATAAACGGCTCCTACTTTCTAATTAACGTGGTAATTTTTTGGGAGTCCGTAAATAGTATAGGTATATAGATAGATAGATAGATAGATAGATAGATAGTTAAGAGAAAAAGTTTTTTTTTAGAAAAGGAGGATGACCCCTGGCTGGGAGATGCATGCGGCCATTTTATTAATTATTCTCGAGGACCTTTCAAAGTAGTACAACAATATGCCTGAATCCGCCTCTTGGCAACATCTGCCGCTACTCCTATCCATATGATGAAGGTGTGCAAGCTGGGCCAAATACCGAGACCTCTCACCTAAGCCTAACATCTAAAGCCGGAGGCCCCGACCGAGCCACATACCGGGTCCGGGGCACAATCCGGTCCGACGCGCTCACATGTGTCGTCGCCGCCATCTTCCACTGGTCTATCTTCAGAGCAGATTGAGGTGCCAACCTTGGCAGGTTCCTCCGCCATCGACGCCACCATGACGCCAAACGACGACCACCATCTACGCTAGTCCATCACCAAGCAGAAGGAGCACTACCACAGGACGAAGACCGGCGGACAATAGATGAAATGCCGCACACATTGCCGCCGCCAAACACCTCACACGCACCAGGCATGCTTTCGGGAATCCCAGGCGACGCCTTCAAGAAGGAGCGCGACGAGGGTACGACGCCGTCGCCCGCAAGGGGAACTAGAGCTTTCGCCCAAAGGAAGAGCACAATGAAATACGGGAGAGGACCTCGACAAGGCCTCCAAGAAGGGGACCGACGCCCAGCAAAGGCGCCACCATTGTCGTGGCCTCCGCCAACGGCCAAGGGTTTCCCCCGGTCCCACCCCCATCCCATCCACCCGGCCAAAGACCTGGCCAGGGGAGCGCATGCAGCCGGAGAAGGCGTTGGACTTCATCGAAGCAGGCACGCCGGGTGACGGGGCACCCCGATCCACTGTAGTAGACATCCACCAAGACCTCGCACTTAAGAGAAAAGGTAGAAAGCATGCTGAAATTTTGATTAGTTCTATCACATCTAATATGAAGCTCAGTGACAAAAATAAAGGGAAAGCTGGATTACATAGGTCTAGCTTTTTTTAGAAAAGGAGGATGACCCCCGGCCTCTGCATCTGGGCGATGCATACGGCAACTTTATTAATTATTCTCACAAGACCTTACAAAGCCATACAACAGCAAGACTAAAGCCACCTTCTAAGCAACAACTGTCGCTACACCTATCCAATTGATGAAGGGGCGCAGATAGTCTGGGCCTAATACCAAACAGACATCGCAGCCAAACCTAAACATCTAAGACCTGAGGTCCCACCAGGACGCCTGCCGGGTATGGGGCACCTACCAATCCGGCGCACTCCTCAACCAGGATGCCTGCCGGGTATGAGGCCGCGACAGCCACCTGTCACCAATCCATCTTCAGAGCTGTACTGTTGCATGTACCGTGCCAGGTCTCTCTGCCATCGACGCCACCACGACGCCCGACAGCGTTGTCCTCCTGCGTGAGTCCATCCTCCCACGGCGAACTCCAAATCTGCACTGCGTCACGCCGTCAAGATCCGTCGCCATCAGTGAATAGGATGAAGCACCGCTCCACCAAAGAATCCGTCCTCTAGTCCCTCGATCACGTGTGTACCTCCAAGAATGACGCCCCCAAGGGAGGAACGACACCAGAGCGCCGCCGTCATCCAATCATCCGATCTAGGGTTTCCCCCAAAGGTAGCAGAGAGTGGCCTTGAACTTCTCCACGGCGATGCCTTCAAGAAGGGAACGACGCAGATAGCGCCGCCACCGCCGGCCTTAGCATACGCCGAAGGCAAGTTTTCACCCAGATCAGTTCGAAGGGATCCAACTCTCGTGGACGGGCCGCCGTCACCACCAGCACCACCAGGCAGAACTGGAGCACCTGCAGATTAGCGAGCCGCCGGCACCACCGCATCCAGATCGCCGGCCACGCCGGGCCGCCGCCATCCCCGCGCCGTCCGGGTCAGAGATGGAGCCGCCGACCACGCACAGGGAGCTGCCTGCACACGCCGGAGCGCCGCCGAGAGCCCAGCGCCCGCCACCGCTTGCCGAGGGCCGCCCGCCGCGCGCCCCGAGCGGAGTCCCACGCACACCAGGGGAAACCGCGAGCGTGAGCCCTGTCGTCGCCCCCAAGCCTGTGCCGGCGCGCCCACCTCCAGCGCGCCGCCAACCACCGCCGCGATCCGCCCGCGCCAGATCCAGCGAGCCGTGGGAGAAGAGATCCCGCCACCGCAGACACCGACCGGGCTTTGCCCGGCGGCGAGGAGGAGAGGTCGGGGGAGGGACGAGGACGCGGCGGCGCTAGGGTTCCCCCCGGTCGCCGCGCAGGGGCGACACGGGAGGAGTCGGCCTTTTTTCTGCGAAGATGGAGTGGGTCTAGCTGCATTCATAATTTCACACGAGTTCAAAAGCATACCAAGTACCAGAGCCCGAAGGAGAAGTTGATGCAAAGCAGTGCATTATACGTAAGTCTTGAACTTGAGCTATATTATCATATCACGGCGGTGGCTGGCTATGACGCTATCCGAGGGAGTGCATGTTAAGATGGAGCTCTCCCGTCGCCCGTCGGTTCCTCGAAGGCAAATGCATATGACGCTCCTCCCATATTTTCCATGTCAAAGAATTGAGCCCAGTTTCTTGTGATGGTAGCTCTCTTGTCGACTTCCATGATAAGCTGAGCAATGACGTTGGCACATCCATGTCCAGCTTTGATCGGCAAATCAGTATGCCTTTCATAAATGTGTCCCTTGAGGTATTCTTCTGTGAAGTGAGTGGAGAAGTACTGCAAAATATACCAAACATGGTTAAAATGCAGGGTGAGAGAATTCTTAGAGAGAACAACGTAAGGACCGGAAGAGATTACCATTCGTTGGCCACTCGTTGTGAATGTCTTGTTCATGCTACAGACATAGTTGGGAACTGAACATTTCTTTGCGTCTATTAAGCTGTTCAAAGTGTCAACACTTCATTCTCGAACAGGAAATAGTAACTCAGCTCATCTAAGTACCAGCGACCGCGGTTACCTATTGAATTTAAAGGGCAATTCATGTTAGTCGGCATGCTTAAACGTGGTATAAACAAGAGGAAAATGGTTAGTTTCTTATCACGGACAATGCGCTGACCATCAGCTAGAGTGATCCTCCTGCATGCATAAGTACTGCGTAAAGATATTTAAAAATAGGAAATTAGTACGGTAAAAGGAAATAATAAATAACATGCCTTTTGTTTGTGTACATTTAACTTTCTTGGGGATTGGCTTGAGACGCCCGGTCTGGTCAGGGTCTGATTCTGTACCCATCTCTGCTTTCTTTCAGAGTGAGATGCTGAATTTTTTTTTGGAATGTTGTTATGACTTATAAGTTTGAAGCTTCCTCTAGAGCTGGTCTAGATTCCACCCATTCGTTGTGCCGCTGGCGCAAGCGAGAAAACAAGGCCTAGTAATAGCGGGAAAAAGAACAGAAGCAATGTGGAGTTCGTTACTGTTAGGAATAGCGACTTATAGTATTATCAAGAGCCAAACTCCATCATATATACATGTACAGGGGAGGTTAAAGGGCAGAACACAAAAAGCCAAAGGCCACCATAAATATAACTCTAACCCCCCCTCCCCCCCCCCCCCCCCCCCCCGCCCCTAAACTCGTAGTGGATCCACAACACTGAGTTTGGAGAGATAAAATCCATGTTGTGCCCTAGTCTGGACCTTCGTGAGGAAGTCCGTCAGCTGTAATTCGGAAGGCACATACTGAAGAGCAATAACATGGTCATGCACACCAGCGCGCACAAAGAAAGTATCAACACCAATATGCTTGGTAAGCTCATGTTTCATTGGGTCCCGCGCAATACTGATAGCACCTGTACAGTCTGACAAGAATGTAGTAGGTGCAGTAACAGTAACACAAAAATCCTCAAGTAACCAGCGTAACCAAGTCACCTCTCCTGTGAGAAGATCCATAGCTCACAACTCAGCCTCTGCACTCGAACGGGAAACTGCAGTCTGTTTCTTCGTCTTCCAGGCAATGAGAGAACCACCAAGAAAAACACAGCAAGCAGAAAGTGAACGACGATGCGAAGGATCACTTGCCCAGGTAGCATCCGAACGGGCCTGGAGTTGTAACGAGCTGGAACGAGGAAAGAAGAGACGGTGAGGGATCCTGCCACGAAGATATTGTAGAACACGAAGAAGGTGACTATAGTGAACCGATGTGGGAGAAGAAACAAACTGACTCGGGATATGGATAGGATAGGAGATATCCTGACGAGTGACAACGAGATAGACAAGACTCCCAACAAGATGATGATAATGAGTCGGATAAGACAAGGGCTCACTATCAGTAGCACGAAGGTGAACATTAAGCTCCATAGGAGTCTCAACAGTGCGCTCATCCCTAAGAGCCGCACGAGCAAAAAGATCCTGGATATACTTTTTTTGGGAAATAAAAAAGCCATCAGAGGTGGAGGAAATATCAATCCCAAGAAAGTAACGAAGTGGACCAAGATCAGACATAGAAAACTGCTCACTAAGACGGGCCTTGACAAAGGCAATATACACATGATCATCGTCGGTGATGATCATGTCATCAACATATAGAAGAAGAAGAGTGCGACCACAAGCAGAAAGGTGGACAAATAACACTGGATTATGAACACTAGGTGAAAAAACAGCTGTAGTGACAACCGAGGCAAAACGCTCAAACCAGGCGCGGGGGGCTTGCTTAAGGCCATAGAGAGAGTGACGAAGACGACAAACCATGCCATCGGGAACTGAATACCCAGTTGGTGGCTGGATATAAACTTCCTCGCGCAACTCGCCATTAAGACAGGCATTCTTAACGTCAAGCTGAGACATGGACTAGTGGCGAAAAGAGTCCACGGCAAGAAGTGTGCGAATAGTGGTCATATGGGCCACAGGAGCAAAGGTCTCATCGTAATCACGACCATGCTCCTGTTGAAAGCCACAAGGCACAAAATGATCTTTATAACGCTCAAGAGAACCATTAGAGCGAGTCTTAATCTTATAGACCCACTTACAAGTGATAGGACGAACACGGGGAGAAAGACAAACCAGATCCAACGTGCTGGTGCGTTCAAGGGCAGCATTCTCCTCTGCCATGGCAAACTGCCATTTAGTATGAACGACAGCATCTCGATAAGAAGTCGGCTCAGCAACGGTCGAAAGAGCATAGCAAGAAGAAGAATATCGATCAGGGGGTGAACAAGGCCAAGAATGAAGACCATAAGTCAGCTGAGAGAAGGAAGAAAATACATCAAAAGTAGAGGGCACATCTGTAGACTCATCCACAACATGTCGACGACGAGTATAATGGAAAGGAAAGGAGGTGAGAGGTAGAATCACTAGAGGTGGAGATGGGGAATGTATCAGTGCTGAAGGTGGAGAAGAGAAGGTATCGATGATGAAGGTGGAGAGTCATGCAATGAGGGAGGAGAAGAAACCATAGAAGAGGACGGTGTCAGATCTGCAATAGCGGGACGAGGAGTAGGAATACTGCGCACAAAGGGAGGTGTATCCGGAAAGGTAAGAAAAGAGATGTCCTACGTGGAAAAGGCTGAGGTGGATGGACGCGGGAAGTAGGGACGAGACTCATCAAAGGTAACATCCCGGGAAACATGCATTGTGCGACCGACAGGATCCCAACATCGATAACCCTATGCTCATCATTGTATCTGAGAAAGGCACACTCAACAGACTGAGCGGTCAGTTTGGTGCGTTCATGAGGGGCAACCAAAACATAGCAAACACAAACAAACAAACAAACGAAGCGCCGAATAATCAGGAGAACGACCAAAAAGACGCTCAAGAGGAATACCACCCTATAGAGCAGCAGATGGCTGAATGCTGATGAGATATGTGGAAATGGTAACAACTAAGCCCAGAAGTGAGGTGGAAGAGAGGATGCGATCACCATCGCACGCATTGTCTCAAGAAGGTGACGATGCTTGCACTCAACCACACCATTCTGAGCATGAGCACCAGGACAAGAGAACTGAGCAAGAGTACCCTGCTCAGCAAGGAATCCTCACAGCGCATGGGAGATAAACTCACCACCTGATCCGCGCGAAAAACACGATTGGAGTAGAAAAGTGGGTATGAACCATGACAGCAAATTTTTTGTATATAGATAAGACCTCACTACGAGAAGACATGAAATAGATCCATGTGTGCCGAGAAAAATCATCTATAAAGATAATATAGTAGCGATGGCCCCCCTTTCGAGCAGACTAAGGCATAGCCTAGTGGTGGGGAGGGGTTGATGCCTTCCGACCCACCCAGGTTCAAGGCATGGTACTTGAAATTTGGGTATGTTGCACCAATTATACTTTAGGGGGTTCCGTTATAGTCTTTCCATTAAAAAATGGCCCCCTTTCAAAGCGAAGGGAGCCGGACCCCAAACATCAGAGTGAACGAGATCAAAAGGACGCTCGAACACTGACTCACTATGAGGATAGGATAGCTAAATTTGCTTGCCAAGCATACAACATAGACAATCCAACGAAGCATTACCGGAGACAGACCCCAGAACACCGCAATGAACCAAATATGAGAGACGAGAACCACATAAATGGCCAAGACGATGATGCCACTGTTGAAAAGAATCGGTAGATGCAGCAACAGGGTCTGTGAGACTGGCGGCGGTGGCGGCGGAGGGAAGACAAAGCCAGTCAAGCTCCCAGAGAGCATCAGAGCGTCGAGGGCCAACACCAAGTAGAGCGCCCGTGCGACAATCCTGAACAGAACACGAATCAAAGTCGAGAATGACCCTACAACTAGAGTCTACAATCTGACCACCAGATTACATGGTAAGTCGAGGAACATGAGCTATAGAGGGAACATGAAATTAATAAGTGCTAAGAGTGCCTCGACTAGCTACAGGGAGGGGAGTGCCATCAGTCGTAAGAACGCGAACAGGAACTCGGCAGGTCGAACGGAGGTCAAAGTGGAAGAATCATAAGTAATATGACAGGACACTCTGGTATCAAGAATCCATGGGAATGTACCTGAATGGGTAGAAGGTGGTTTCTCATTGCCAGAAGAGTCCGTCACGGAACCTGCAGAAACTGTCGGTGAAGAATCCCAAGCATCAAGCAGGCATCGCAGATGTGCAATCTCACGCGCACATAGCAACATGGCAGAAGAGGTCGAGGTAGAAACATTTGCCGACGATGAGCAGTCGCCACCCCCCCTGTGGAAGCCGCATGTAGAGTTGACCGAGAGTAGCGAGTTGACGCAGAGCCGCATGTGGAAGCCACTAGGGGAGTCAATGTAGAGCCATCACCGCCACGCACAGAAAACGCGAGAGGAGTCAACATAGAGCAGTCACGCCGCGCACGGATGCCGCGGGAGGAGTCGGTGTGGGGCGACAATCACCAGGTGCAGAAGTCGTGGAAAGAGTCGGTGAAGAATGACCAACACTATGCAGAGAAACAGCTAGAGGAGGTGGTGCAACTGCCGAAGGAGCCGATGTAGAGCGGCTAGCAGCACTGGTGGATGTCGCAAAAGGTCTCCATGTAGAGGGACAACCACCACCTCCAAGCGAGCGAGCACCAAGCACCGAGGAAAGGCGCATGTGCGAGACGGGATCAATATACATAACACCGTCGAAAAACACTGGGCAGCGAGGGGGAGGCGTACCCGACGAACCATTGTACCTGTTTTTTACTTCTTTTCCTATCTTTTTTTTATTACTTTTTTCCATTTTTTAGGCAACGGCAGAACTTTAGGGCGTCAAGCTAGGCAGCCGAACGAAGTCGGGCCGCCCACTGATACGTCCATTTTGCACCATGCTTTTATATTGATTTTTAATGCATTATGTGTTGTTATTACACATTATATCGCAATACTTATGCCTTTTCTCTCTTATTTTATAAGGTTTACATGAAGAGGGAGAATGTCGGCAGCTGAAATTCTGGACTAGAAAAGCAGCAAATATAAGAGACCTATTCTGCACAACTCCAAAAGTCCTGAAACTACACGGAGCATGTTTTTGGAATATATAAAAAAATATTGGGCGAAGAAAGTACCAGAGGGGGGCCACCAGCCAGCCACAAGGGTGGAGGGCGCGCCCTACCCCCTGGGCATGCCCCCGACCTTGTGGGCCCCCTGGCAGGCCTCCGGTGCCCAGTTTTGGCTATATGGTGTGTTTTGACCTGAAACAATTCAGAAGGAAGCTTTCGGGACGAGGAGCCGCCGTCTCAACGCGAAACCTGGGCAGAACCAATATAGGGCTCCGGCGGAGCTGTTCTGCCGGGGAAACATCCCTCCGGGAGGGGGGAATCATCGCCATCGTCATCACCAACGATCCTCTCATCGAGAGGGGGTCAATCTCCATCAAAATCTTCACCAACAGCATCTCCTCTCAAACCCTAGTTCATCTCTTGTATTCGATCTTGGTCCCAAAACCTCAGATTGGTACCTATGGGTTGATAGTAGTGTTGATTACTCCTTGTAGTTGATGCTAGTTGGTTTATCCAGTGGAAGATTATATTTTCAGATCCTTAATGATAATTAATACTCCTCTGATCTTGATCATTAATATGTTTTGTGAGTAGTTACGTTTGTTCCTGAGGACATGGGAGAAGTCTTATTATAAGTAATCATGTGAATTTGGTATTCGTTCGATATTTTGATGAGATGTATGTTGTCTCTCCTCAAGTGGTGTTATGTGAACATCGACTACATGACACTTCACCATTATTTGGGCCTAGGGGAAGGCATTGGGAAGTAATAAGTAGATGATGGGTTGCTAGAGTGACAGAAGCTTAAACCCTAGTTTATGCGTTGCTTCGTAAGGGGCTGATTTGGATCCATATGTTTCATGCTATGGTTAGGTTTACCTTAATACTTTTTTCGTAGTTGTGGATGCTTGCGAGAGGGGTTAATCATAAGTGGGAGGCTTGTCCAAGGAAGGGCAGGACCCAACAACCGGTCCACCCAAGTAACGAACGCAAATCATATGAGCATGATGAAAACTAACTTGACAACAATTCCCATTGTCCTTGAGAGCACTTTGCTTTATATAAGAGCTCGTCCAGGCTTGTCCTTTGCAACAAAAAGGATTGGGCCACCTTGCTGCACCTTAGTTACTTTATTTACTTGTTACCCGTTACGATTTATCTGTTGGAAATATGAGCAATTTACCGAATGATTTTATTAACAGAAATACTAGATAAAGCACGACTAGTACAGTAGTGATAAAACAAGTCATGCGATTTGACAAAGAGAAGGTAAACAGCATCTTCATATGAACTGTAACTAAACTCATCTAGAGCAGACAGTATAGCAAGTTGCATATATGAAACAGAGTCTAATATAGCAAGGGCAAACACTAGAGCAAGGAACTGTAGCAGGGCCTCTAAGAGGAAAAACACGTACGGGACAACAGCAGTAGAAGCGCTGGACTTGGGGTCGGTGTCCTCGCCAGCCATGTCGTTGAGGAGGTTGTCGACGTCGGGGAACAAGTCGTCGTCGGGGAAGTAGTCGTCGGAGTCCGGGGCGTCCGTGACGAAGAAGTAAGTAGTCGCGCGAAGCGCTCCCCAAAAACCTTATCACCCTTCTCCCGTACATGACTCAAAGAGGTGTGGTTTCAGAGGCCTACTGTCCCGACCTGCGGTGCATGCCGCAAGCCGCGATGGGGAAGAACGTAGCAGCAGCGCAGTGCTCAGGAACTTGTGGCGAGAGGAAGAAGAAGTTCTGGTGCGTCTCTCTGAGAGGAGCGACATCCCTTTTATAGGCGCAAGAGAAGGAGGCGAGAGGGTGCGCCGGGAGCTGAAGGGAACGAGGGAGACGAAACGAACAGACAACAGGCGAAGAGGTGCGCTGTTCGTATTCAATCTGCACTACAGCAAAACGTTTCAGCTTCCGCGTGACTGCTACCTCTTGAGCACTGCGTTGGTTTTCCCTTGAAGAGGAAAGTGTGATGCAGTAAAGTAGCGTAAGTATTTCCCTCAGTTTTTGAGAACCAAGGTATCAATCCAGTAGGAGGCCACGCGCGAGTCCCTCGCACCTACACAAACAAATAAAATCCTCGCAACCAACGCGATAAAGGGGTTGTCAATCCCTCAACGGTCACTTACGAGAGTGAGATCTGATAGATATGATAAGATAATATTTTTGGTATTTTTATGATAAAGATGCAAAGTAAAATAAAAGGCAATAAAAATAGCTAAGTGTTAGAAGATTAATATGATGGAAAATAGACCCGGGGGCCATAGGTTTCACTAGTGGCTTCTCTCAAGGGCATAAGTATTACGGTGGGTGAACGAATTACTGTTGAGCAATTGATAGAACTGAGCATAGTTATGAGAATATCTAGGTATGATCATGTATATAGGCATCACGTCCGTGATAAGTAGACCGACTCCTTCCTGCATCTACTACTATTACTCCACACATCGACCGCTATCCAGCATGCATCTAGAGTATAAAGTTCATAAGAACAGAGTAACGCTTTAAGCAAGATGACATGATGTAGAGGGATAAACTCATGCAATATGATATAAACCCCATCTTGTTATCCTCGATGGCAACAATATAATACGTGCCTTGCTGCCCCTGCTGTCACTGGGAAAGGACACCGCAAGATTGAACCCAAAGCTAAGCACTTCTCCTATTGCAAGAAAGATCAATCTAGTAGGCCAAACCAAACTGATAATTCGAAGAGACTTGCAAAGATAACCAATCATACATAAAAGAATTCAGAGGAGATTCAAATATTGTTCATAGATAAACTTGATCATAAACCCACAATTCATCGGTCTCAATAAACACACCGCAAAAGAAGATTACATCGAATAGATCTCCACGAGAGAGGGGGAGAACATTGTATTGAGATCCAAAAAGAGAGAAGAAGCCATCTAGCTAATAACTATGGACCCGAAGGTCTGAGGTAAACTACTCACACATCATCGGAGAGGCTATGGTGTTCATGTAGAAGCCCTCCCTGATCAATGCCCCCTCCGGCGGAGCACCGGAAAAGGCCCCAAGATGGGATCTCACGGGTACAGAAGGTTGCGGCGGTGGAATTAGTTTTTTGGCTCCATATCTGGTAGTTTGAGGGTACGTAGGTATATATAGGAGGAAGAAGTACGTCGGTGGAGCAACGTGGACCCCACGAGGGTGGAGGGCGCGCCCGGGGGGTAGGCGCGCCCCCCTATCTCGTGCTCTCCTGGTTGATCTCTTGACGTGGACTCCAAGTCCTCTGGATCACGTTTGTTCCGAAAATCACGTTCCCGAAGGTTTCATTCCGTTTGGACTCCGTTTGATATTCTTTTTCTGCGAAACACTAAAATAGGCAAAAAAAACAGCAATTTGGGCTGGGCCTCCGGTTAATAGGTTAGTCCCAAAAATAATATAAAAGTGTATAAATAAGCCCATTAACATCCAAAACAGAATATAATATAGCATGGAACAATAAAAAATTATAGATACGTTGGAGACGTATCAGTGACCTTTCGTATACCCGTCGTGTGTGGCAAAAATTTAGACATCGGCTCATTCCCGCAACCCGCGGCATGGAGAAACAACCTCCCTTATAAAGAGGTCCAAGCCCCTCTAAACTAGCAATGTGGGAATAAACTTTAGTTCCACCTCTTGCCTTGCAGGAATGGGCTGCGTGGGCCTACAGGATTTATTAGGAATTTCTAAAACTGCTATTGGGCTAGGCCCAAAATAGACAAAATTCCAGCAATCCCCCACCAGATCCCAGGGGCACACAAAATTTGCCTTTGGTTCCAAAGCACTGTTTTATATACCGGTACTGCAGTGGAGACTGTTAAGTTGAACTTCCACCTAGAACTCTATGCTACACTAGTAAGCAACTTGAACAGTGGACTGGGCCTTGAACTGCAAGTTTTCTGCGAATCTAGCTTCACATAAAGCCTTGACCGATATGTGGCTACCGTGGGTCTTCCCCGCGGGTGGAGCTTATGCGTCATACTACGAGACCTTTCATGAGTTTACTAGAGAGAACCCTACTCTCATAGATTGCGACATTTAACAATCAGACTCATATAGGTGCGTTCTTCAAAAGATGTTCTGCAGGACGACATCTCTACTTCAATGAGCCACTTAGAACACATTAAGATATACATCAACCTGCCATGCAGACTAGGAGAGTATTGCATCTTCATGGAGTGGTATTGTTAATAGTAAGGATACTCTCCTCTCAGTTGATCAACAGCTTGTCTTCCACATCTAATTCATGGGATCTCCGATCACAAAGAATAGGTTTCCACTGTGAACAACTCATATTGTGGGTCTCATACTCATCTCCCTCGATGCATTATCTATCACATTACGTGATAGACCCTTAGTAAAAGGATCTGCCAGATTTTTAGACGTTTGGATATAATCCAATGCAATAACTCCGGAGTTTCTCATTTTCCTGACAGACTTTAACCTTCTCTGAACGTGTCTTGATGACTTCATGATATCCTTTGAGCTGCTCACTTTCGTGATCATAGTTTGATTGTCGCAGTTCATAAGGATACCCGGTACAGGTTTCTCAACAACCGGCAAGTCATTCAAGAGCCGGTGAAGCCAATCTGCTTCGACCATAGCTGTATCTAGTGTTGTGAGTTCTGCTTCCATTGTTGACCTCGCTAAGATGGTCTGCTTGCAAGACTTCCAAGAAACAGCGCCACCTCCATGAGTGAATACATATCCGCTCGTGGCCTTTATCTCATCAGCATCTGAGATCCAGTTTGAGTCACTATACCCTTCAAGCACCTTTGGGTGCCCAGTGTAGTGAATTCCATAATTTGCAGTGCCTTTCAAATAACGCAAAACTCTCTCTAGAGCTTTCCAATGCACATCTCCTGGTTTTGAGACAAACCGACTCAGTTTGCTAACAACAAAAGAGATGTCACGTCTCGTAGCATTGGCTAAGTACATAAGCGAGCCAATAATCTGAGAATACTTCAATTGATCTCTAGCAATTCTTCGATTCTTTCGAAGTAACACACTCGGATCATATGGTGTTGGAGAGGGCTTGCAGTCACTATAGCCAAAGCGCCTCAAGATCTTTTCCACATAGTGAGATTGAAGCAATGTAATCCCACCATCATCGTCTCACAACAACTTGATGTTCAGAATGACATCAGCCACTCCTAAATCCTTCATCTCAAAACAGCGAGATAGGAAATCCTTGACCTCCTTAATAACATTCAGATTTGTTCCGAAAATCAGTATGTCATCAACATACAAGCAAAGGATAACTCCCTCGCCCCCACCATGGCGATAGTACACACATTTGTGAGCTTCGTTTACAACAAAGCCTGCAGCTGTTAAAGTTCTTTCAAACTTCTCATGCCACTGTTTGGGTGCTTGCTTGAGTCCATACAAAGACTTCAGCAACTTGCACACTTTTCCTTCCTGACCATCTAGTACAAACCCATCTGGTTGTTCCATATAAATTTCCTCGTCCAACTCTCCATTTAGGAAAGCAGTCTTAACATCCATTTGATGAACGAGAAGACCATGTGAGGTAGCTAGTGAAAGTAGAACTCAAATAGTGGTCAGTCGAGCCACAGGTGAGTAAGTATCAAAGAAGTCTTCACCTTCCTTTTGGGTATAACCCTTAGCCACGAGCCGAGCCTTGTACTTTTCAATAGTACCATCAGGCCTAAGCTTCTTCTTGAATACCCATTTGCATCCTATAGGTTTGCACCCATAAGGACGATCAGTTATCTCCCAAGTTTCATTCGCGAAGATGGAATCCATCTCACTACGAACCGCTTCCTTCCAGTAGTCAACATCTTCAGATGCATAGGCCTCTGAAATAGAACTGGCAGTATCATCTATGAGATACACAAGAAAATCATCACCAAAGGACTTTGCAGTCCTCTGTCTCTTGCTCCTAGTAGGAACTTTATTGTTCTCCTCCACAGGATTTTCAAAGTGTTCCATCGAAATGGCAGGTTCGGTAATTGTAACTCGTTCCTGATTCGATGAACTAGGCATCTCCTGATTAGATGAGGTAGCCATATCCTTCATTGGAAAGATATCTTCAAAGAAAGTCACATCATTCGACTCCATGATCGTACCGACATGCATGTCAAGTACCTCAGATTTTACAACCAAGAATCTATAACCAATGCTATGAAAAGCATATCCCAGGAAAACACAATCCACGGTCTTTGGTCCAAGCTTGCGCTTCTTTGGAATTGGCACATTGACTTTCTCCAAACAACCCCAGGTTCATAGATAAGAGAGTTTTAATCTTTTCTTCTCCCATTCCTCGAATGGAGTTATCTCTTTATTCTTTGTGGGAACTCGGTTTAGGACATGACATGCGGTCAATATCGCCTCCCCCCACCATGCCTTGGAGACACCCGATGTGTCTAACATGGCGTTAACCAAATCTGTCAGAGTACGGTTCTTTCTTTCGGCCACCCCATTTGACTGAGGTGAATAGGGAGGCGTCCTCTCATGGATTATACCATGTTCCGCACAAAAAGCATCAAATTCATTAGAAAGATACTCTCCACCACGGTCGGACCTAAGCCTCTTGATTTTCCGATCAAGTTAGTTTTCCACTTCAACTTTATAGATCTTGGAAAAGTTCAAAGCCTCATCCTTAGATTTCAGAAGATACACACGGAAGTATCTAGTGGAGTCGTCAATTAACGTCATGAAATATTTCTTTCCACCTTTTGTCAAAACACCATTTATTTCACATAGATCTGAATGTATGAGTTCTAGTGGTGCAAGATTTCTCGTGTTTGCAGTCACATGATACTTCCGAGGTTGCTTAGCTTGGACACACACTTGACACTTGGATCCCTTGACAGTGGTGAAACTAGGGATTAAGTTCAACTTTGCTAGTCGCGACATGCGACCAAAGTTAACATGACAAAGATGTGAATGCCACACATTTGATTCATTATTGTTGCAAATATGAGTAACAACTTTATTGCAAACGTCTGATAAGGATAAATGAAAAAGGCCTCCTGACTCATAGCCTTTACCAACACAAGTTCCATGCTTGGATATTACAAATTTATTCGACTCAAAGACAAGCTTGTAGCCATCTCTACACAGAAGAGATCCGCTAACAAGATTTTTATTGACGGAGGGGACATAATGCACGTTCTTCAGCCGCACGATCTTCCCCGAAGTAAACTTCAGATCGACTGTGCCAACACCACGAACAGAAGCACTTGAACCGTTGCCCATCAGCATGGTTGAAGTCCCTGCGGTCTAATAAGACGAAAACATGGAAATATCACCGCATACATGCACATTAGCACCCGTGTCAATCAACCAATCAGGAGAATGACATACTGAAAGAATAGTGGGAAATATACCATACCCAGCATCCTTCATGTCAATGTCTCCAATGACAACATTAACGGTCTTGCCGCCTTTCCCAGGATGGCGCTTGTCATAGCGATTAGGGCAACTAGGAGCCCAATGATCAGGATCCCCACACACATGACAAACACCTTTCTTATTGTCATTCTTCTTCTTGAAGTTCGTGTGTTGCACAGCCTTGTTCTTCCCATCAAACTTTGCTTTACCATCAATCTTGCCCTTGTTCTTGAACTTGTGGGGCTGGAAGTTCCTCTTCTGTACCAGATTGGCACTAGATCCTCCCTCAATACCTCGAGCATGTGTGTCCTTTGCTCTCGCATGAGATCCGGGAGAAAAAACTCCTGTCTCTTATGATTAAGTTGTTGGGGAACGTAGTAATCACAAAATTTTCCTACGCACACGCAAGATCATGGTGATGCATAGCAACAAGAGGGGAGAGTGTGTCCACGTACCCTCGTAGACCGAAAGCGGAAGCGTTAACACAACGCGGTTGATGTACTCGTACGTCTTCACGATCCGACCGATCAAGTACCGAACGCACGACACCTCCGAGTTCAGCACACGTTCAACTCGATGACGTCCCTCGAACTCCGATCCAGCCGAGCTTTGAGGGAGAGTTCCGTCAGCACGACGGCGTGGTGACGATGATGATGTTCTACCGACGCAGGGCTTCGCCTAAGCATCGCTACGATATTATCGAGGTGGATTATGGTGGAGGGGGGCACCGCACACGGCTAAGAGATCCAAGGGATCAATTGTTGTGTCTATGGGGTGCCCCCTTGGCCACTTATATAAAGGAGTGGAGGAGGGGGGAGAGGGCCGGCCCCTATGGCGCGCCCTGGAGGAGTCCTACTCCCACCGGGAGTAGGATTCCCCCCCCCCCCCTTCCAAGTAGTAGGAGTAGGAGTCAAGGAAAGGGAAGAGGGAAGAGAAGGAAGGAGGGGGCGCCGCCCCTCCCCCTAGTCCAATTCGGACTAGTCAATGGGGGGGGGGGCGCGGCCTCCCTCTCTCTCAACCCTAAAGCCCAATAAGGCCCATATACTTCTTCCCCCATATTCCCGTAACTCCCCGGTACTCCGAAAAATACCCGAACCACTCGGAACCTTTCCGATGTCCGAATATAGTCGTCCAATATATCGATCTTTATGTCTCGACCATTTCGAGACAACTCGTCATGTCCCCGATCTCATCCGGGACTCCGAACTACCTTCGGTACATCAAAACACATAAACTCGTAATATAACCGTCATCAAAATTTAAGCGTGCGGACCCTACGGGTTCAAGAACTATGTAGACATGACCGAGACACGTCTCCGGTCAATAACCAATAGCGGAACCTGGATGCTCATATTGGTATGTTACTTTATCGGTCAAACTGCATAACAACATACGTTGTTCCCTTTGTCATCGGTATGTTACTTGACCGAGATTCGATCGTCTATATCTCAATACCTAGTTCAATCTCGTTACCAGCAAGTCTCTTTACCCGTTCCGTATTACATCATCCCGCAATTAACTCATTAGTTACAATGCTTGCAAGGCTTATAGTGATGTGTATTACCGAGTGGGCCCAGAGATACCTCTCCGACAATCGGAGTGACAAATCCTAATCTCAAAATACGCCAACTCAACAAGTACCTTCGGAGACACCTGTAGAGCACCTTTATAATCACCCAGTTACGTTGTGACGTTTGGTAGCACACAAAGTGTTCCTCCAGTAAACGGGAGTTGCATAATCTCATAGTCATAGGAACATGTATAAGTCATGAAGAAAGCAATAGCAACATACTAAACGATCAAGTGCTAAGCTAACGGAATGGGTCAAGTCAATCACATCATTCTCCTAATGATGTGATCCCGTTAATCAAATGACAACTCATGTCTATGGCTAGGAAACATAACCATCTTTGATCAACGAGCTAGTCAAGTAGAGGCATACTATTGACACTCGGTTTGTCTATGTATTCACACATATATCATGTTTCCATTTAATAAAATTCTAGCATGAATAATAAACATTTATCATAAATAAGGAAATAAATAATAACTTTATTATTGCCTCTAGGGCATATTTCCTTCAGTCTCCCACTTGCACTAGAGTCAATAATCTAGTTCACATCGCCATGTGATTTAACACCAATAGTTCACATCACCATGTGATTAATATCCATAGTTCACATCGTCATGTGACCAACACCCAAAGGGTTTACTAGAGTCAATAATCTAGTTCACATCGCCATGTAATTTAACACCCAAAGAGTACTAAGGTGTGATCATGTTTTGCTTGTGAGAGAAGTTTAGTCAACAGGTATGCCAAATTCAGATCCGTATGTATTTTTGCAAATTTCTATGTCTACAATGCTCTGCACAGAGCTACTTTAGCTAATTGCTCCCACTTTTAATATGTATCCAGATTGAGACTTAGAGTCATCTGGATCAGTGTCAAAACTTGCATCGACGTAACCCTTTACGACTAACCTTTTGTCACCTCCATAATCAAGAAACATATACTTATTCCACTAAGGATAATTTTGACCGCTGTTCAGTGATCTACTCCTAGATCACTATTGTACTCCCTTGCCAAACTCAGTGTAGGGTATACAATAGATCTGGTACACAGCATGGCATACTTCATAGAACCTATGTCTGAGGCATAGGGAATGACTTTCATTCTCTTTCTATCTTTTGCCGTGGTCAGACTTTGAGTCTTACTCAATTTGACACCTTGTAACACAGGCAAGAACTCTTTCTTTGACTGTTCCATTTTGAACTACTTCAAAAAAATTGTCAAGGTATGTACTCATTGAAAAAACTTATCAAGCGTTCTTGATCTATATCTATAGATCTTGATGCTCAATGTGTAAGCAGCTTTATCGAGGTCTTTCTTTGAAAAACTCCTTTCAAACATTCCTTTTATGCTTTGCAGAAAATTCTACATCATTTCCGATCAACAATATGTCATTCACATATACTTATCAGAAAGGCTGTAGTGCTCCCACTCACTTTCTTGTAAATACAGGCTTCACCACAAGTCTGTATAAAACTATATGCTTTGATCAACTCATCAAAGCGTATATTCCAACTCTGAGATGCTTGCACCAGTCCATAGATGGATCGTTGGAGCGTGCACATTTTATTAGCACCTTTAGGATTGACAAAACCTTCTGGTTGGATCATATACAACTCTTATTTAATAAATCCATTAAGGATTGTAGTTTTGTTATCCATTTGCCAGATTTCATAAAATGCGGCATTTGCTAACATGATTCAGACAGACTTAAGCATCGATACGACTGAGGAAATCTCATCGTAGACAACACCTTGAACTTGTCGAAAACCTTTTGCGACAATTCGAGCTTTGTAGATAGTAACACTACTATCAACATCCGTCTTCTTCTTGAAGATCCATTTATTCTTAATGGCTCACAGATCATCGGGCAAGTCAATCTAAGTCCATACATTGTTCTCATACATGGATCCTATCTCAGATTTCATGGCCTCAAACCATTTCGCGGAATCTGGGCTCATCATCGCTTCCTCATAGTTCGCAGGTTCGTCATGGTCTAGTAACATGACTTCCAGAATAGGATTACCGTACCACTCTGGTGCGGATCTTACTTGGTTGACCTACAAGGTTCGGTAGAAACTTGATCTGAAGTTTCATGATCATCATCATTTACTTCCTCACTAATTCGTGTAGGCATCATTGGAACTGATTTCAGTGATGAGCTACTTTTCAATTCAAGAGAAGGTACAATTACCCCATCAAGTTCTACTTTCCTCCCACTCACTTATTTCGAGAGAAACTCCTTCTCTAGAAAGGATCCATTCTTAGCAACTAATATCTTGCCTTCGGAACTGTGATAGAAGGTGTACCCAACAGTCTCCTTTGGGTATCCTATGAAGACACAGTTTTCCGATTTAGGTTTGAGCTTATCAGGATGAAACTTTCACATAAGCATCGCAACCCCAAACTTTAAGAAACGACAACTTTGGTTTCTTGCCAAACCACAGTTCATATGGTGTCGTCTCAACGGATTTAGATGGTGCCCTATTTAACGTGAATGGAGCTGTCTCTAATGCATAACCCCAAAACGATAGTGGTAAATCGGTAAGAGACATCATAGATTGCACCATATCTAATAAAGTACGGTTATGACGTTCGGACACACCATTATGCTATGGTGTTCCAGGTGGCATGAGTTTGTGAAACTATTTCACATTGTTTTAATTAAAGACCAAACTCATAACTCAAATATTCGTCTCCGCGATCAGATCGTAGAAACTTTATTTTCTTGTTACGATGATTCTCCACTTCACTCTGAAATTCTTTGAACTTTTCAAATGTTTCAGACTTGTGCTTCATTAAGTAGATATAGTCATATCTACTCAAATCATGTGTGAAGGTCAGAAAATAACGATACCCGTCACGAGCATCAACACTTATTGGACCGCATACATCGGTATGTATTATTTCCAACAAGTCAGTAGCTCGTTCCATTGTTCCGAAGAACGGAGTTTTAGTCATCTTGCCCAAAAGGCACGGTTCGCAAGCATCAAATGATTCATAACCAAGTGATTCCAAAAGTCCATCTTTATTGAGTTTCTTCATGCGCTTTACACCGATATGACCCAAACGGCAGTGCCACAAATAAGTTGCACTATCATTATCAACTTTGCATCTTTTGGCATCAATATTATGAATGTGTGTATCACTAAAATCGAGATCCAACGAACTATTTTCATTGGGTGTATGACCATCAAAGGTTTTATTCATGTAAACAGAACAACAATTATTCTCAGACTTTGAATGAATAACCGTATTGCAATAAACATGATCAAATCATATTCATGCTCAACGCAAACACCAAATAACACTTATTTAGGTTCAACACTAATCCCGAAAGTATAGGGAGTGTGCGATCATGATCATATCAATCTTGGAACTATTTCCAGCACACATCGTCACCCCGCCCTCAACTAGTTTCTGTTCATTCTGCAACTCCCATTTCGAGTTACTACTCTTAGCAACTGAACCAGTATCAAATGCCGAGGGGTTGCTATAAACACTAGTAAATTACACATCAATAACATTTATATCCAATATACCTTTCTTCACTTTGCCATCCTTCTTATTCGCCAAGTATCTAGGGGCAGTTCCACTTCCAGTGATCAGTCCCTTTGCAGTAGAAGCACTTTAGTCTCAGGCTTAGGTCCAGACTTGGGCTTCTTCATTTGAGCAGCAACTTGCTTGTCGTTCTTCTTGAAGTTCCCCTTCTTCCCTTTGCCCTTTTCTTGAAACTAGTGGTCTTGTCAACCATCAACACTTGATGTTTTTCTTGATTTCTACCTTCGTCGATTTTAGCATCACGAAGAGCTTGGGAATCGTTTCCGTTATCCCTTGCATATTATAGTTCATCACGAAGTTCAAGTAACTTGGTGATAGTGACTAGAGAACTCTGTCAATCACTATCTTATCTGGAAGATTAACTCCCACTTGATTCAAGTGATTGTAGTACTTAGACATTCTGAGCACATGCTCACTAGATGAGCAATTCTCCTCCATCTTATAGGCAAAGTACTGTCAGAGGTTTCATACCTCTCGACACGGGCATGAGTATGAAATACCAATTTCAACTCTTGGAACATCTTATATGCTCCGTGGCGTTCAAACCATTTTTGAAGTCCCGGTTCTAAGCCGTAAAGCATGGTGCACTAAACTATCAAGTAGTCATCATACCGAGCTTTTGTCAAAATGTTCATAACGTCTGCATCTGCTCCTGCAATATGTCTGTCACCTAGCGGTGCATCAAGGACATAATTCTTCTGTGCAACAATGAGGATAATCCTCATATCACGGATCCAATCCGCATCATTGCTACTAACATCTTTCAACTTAGTTTTCTCTAGGAACATATCAAAAATAAAACAAAAGAGCTAAACGCGAGCTATTGATCTACAACATAGATATGCAAATACTATCAGGACTAAGTTCATGATAAATTAAAGTTCAATTAATCATATTACTTAAGAACTCCCACTTAGATAGACATCCCTCTAATCTTCTAAGTGATCACGTGATCCAAATCAACTAAACCATGTCCGATCATCACGCGAGATGGAGTAGTTTTCAATGGTGAACATCACTATGTTGATCATATCTACTATATGATTCACGCTCGACCTTTCAGTCCCCAGTGTTCCGAGGCCATATCTGCATATGCTAGGCTCGTCAAGTTTAACCCGAGTATTCCGCGTGTGCAACTGTTTTGCACCCGTTGTATTTGAACGTAGAGCTTATCACACCCGATCATCGCGTGATGTCTCAGCACGAAGAACTTTCGCAACGGTGCATACTCAGGGAGAACACTTATACCTTGAAATTTAGTGAGAGATCATCTTATAATGCCACCGTCGATCTAAGCAAAATAAGATGCATAAAAGATAAACATCACATGCAATCAATATAAGTGATATGATATGGCCATCATCATCTTGTGCTTGTGATGTCCATCTCCGAAGCACCGTCATGATCACCATCGTCATCGGCGCGACACCTTGATCTCCATCGTAGCATCGTTGTCGTCTCGCCAACTATTGCTTCTATGACTATCGCTACCGCTTAGTGATAAAGTAAAGCAATTACAGGGCGATTGCATTGCATACAATAAAGCGACAACCATATGGCTCCTGCCAGTTGCCGATAACTCAGTTACAAAACATGATCATCTCATACAATAGAATATAGCATCATGTCTTGACCATATCACATCACAACATGCCCTGCAAAAACAAGTTAGGCGTCCTCTACTCAGTTGTTGCAAGTTTTACGTGGCTGCTATGGGCTGAGCAAGAACCGTTCTTACCTACGCATTGATACGTCTCCAACGTATCTATAATTTATGAAGTATTCATGCTATTATATTATCCATCTTGGATGTTTTATGGGCTTTATTAAACACTTTTATATTATTTTTGGGACTAACCTATTGACCCAGAGCCCAGTGCCAGTTTCTGTTTTTCCCTTGTTTTAGTGTTTCGCAAAAAAGGAATATCAAACGGAGTCCAAACGGAATGAAACCTTCGGAAAAGTTATTTTTGGAAAGAAAGCAATACAGGAGACTTGGAGTGCACGTTAGGGGATCAATGAGGAGAGCATGAGGCAGGGGGCGCGCCCACCCCCCCGGGCGCGCCCTCCACCCTCGTGGGCCCCTCGTGGCTCCCCTTACCGACTTGTAACATCCCAAATTTTCAATTTGGTATGCTATACATAGATCATCATTGCATATCATATTTTATTTCATTTTGACAAATCCTCAATAAATCCTAAGCAACTCAAGGACCCTTGGAGAGAGTTGGGGATTTTCTCGAATTTTCATATTTGATTTTCATCAAATAATAAAACGAGGATTTTGGTTTTAATTATTTTCTCTCCGGAAAAATATTTCATTTTAAAAATAAATGAGAGGAGAAAATATGACTTCTCCAAAACAATTGAAATACTGGAGAAAAAGTGTTCAAATCATTTATTGGAATTTATTCGGATTTTATTTGCAATATTATTTGCATTAAAAATATTGCATGTTTTCAAAAAATTTATTTTGTGTTAAAAAAAATGTTCACCCTATTCTAGATTTTCTAACTAGACCGGGAAAATTTGTTTTATCTTTTTTGGACTTTTATTTATTTCTCTACGAATTATTTTCTGCGGACGTTTTTTTTTTAAATGCACTGCACCCGACTGGGCCGAGCCCAGCCGAGCCGCACGCCGGCCCGCCCGCGTCGTCCTCCTCGCGCACGGGAGCCGCCGCCGCCGGAGTCCGAGCCCCGCACGCCCCCGCCGACTTGCCCCCTCCCCCAAGCCACCGGAGCCCCCCCCCCCCTATTTATACCCCCGCACCCCCCTCCTCTCACCTCATCTCGCCGCCGCCGCCGGAGCCGAGCACGGGAGCCGCCGCCGCCGCCGTTTGCCGCCCCGAGCACCCCCGCACCCCGCGCCCTCGCCGCCCCTTGTCCCGAGCCGCCGGAGCCCCGCCGGAGCACGCCCCGATGAGGTACCTCGCCGCCCGTTCGGTTGTCGGTGTTCTTTTAAAAAAAACCCATTCGCTTAAAAAAACCCTAGATCGGTTTTTTTTCGGTTTTATTATTTTGCGAGCGTTCACCGAACCGTTCGTTTTAACGAACGCGTTCGTCAGTTTTTCTCTGTTAATGAACGTCCGTTCTTTAACCGTTCGTCTGTTTTTCTTTTTCGTCAGATTTTTCCGCTATTTTCTCAGATTCGATTTCTGATCCAATCTTCATTTCTGTTTAACTTCTCACTCGTTTATCGGAATCAGGCGATTCAAGCGCCCAGAGTTTCGTCTCGAAATTCTCTTTCCGTTTAACCTACTCAAACAAGTTTTTGCTACTATAAAATTTGACCTAGATCCAGATTAGTAAATGAAGCTTCTTTCTTTCGCAGTTTGACTTTCGTTGCTTCTTTCGAGTTGATTCTTTTTGCAAACCGGAGTTCTTAAGTTGAACTTTCTGGTTGGATCTTTCATTCGAGTTTTACCTGTGCATTAGATGAGTACTTATTGTTTGCTTGTTTGTTTGCGATAGAGTACCCGGAGTGTGCCGCTTGTTACTTCGAATCGCTAGGTTTTGCGGATCATCAGCAAGGCAAGTAACACTTTGATCATATACCTTCCATACCCAGTTTTTATTGCATTAGATCTATTTTTTCCTCAAACACTTGCATGATTAGGATCTAATTAAATTGTGGGTATTGGGAAGTAGTTGAGGTAGTACCTATTACCTGTTCTTTTATCAAACCCTTGGGAGTTACTTCTACGCTACTTTTATATTGCCATGCTATGCTCGTAGACGTGGATTGGGTTTGAGAGGTTTCCATGACAGATGTGAGATTGTTAATTAATGGTTTACTTAAGGTGGCAACTAAAACTCACATCTGGGTGGATTGAGGTACCTGGGTATTCCAGGATTGCCTGTTTTTCTTTTGGACCGCCACCCAGGTTCAAAGGGATCATGAGATTATTCATGCTAGAAACTTCCGTGTGCAGCCGCAAGCTATTATGGGCTCTAGCATAGTTGACTAAGTTGTGTGAACTCTTACAGTGGTAGACTAGCAGATGTAGGGGAAAGTAGGTGTAACTGTCTACCCATACGTAAGGTGCAAACACTTCTGAAAGACTGTGTCTCGGTCATCCGTTACTCAAACACCATGTAGTGCGAGTAATCCAACGGAGGAGATCGAGTCTTGTGGGGAAAAGTGCACAAACCTCTGCAGAGTGTACAAACTAATCATGGTTAGCCGTGTCCCCGGTTATGGACAACTTGAGTATCTAGTACTTGGATTATCATGTGAATCTCATCACCATGTTACTTTTAATTAATTTTGTTGGGTTAATGATGATTCTTAATTGGGATTGAGATGCTGTCAACCATCTCAATGTTTCACAACCACCATGATAGTTAAATAAAATTTATTCCTTTGAAGTAGGGTAAAATTGGCTTTTCGCAAAATTGTAACCATAGAGCTTTCCACCGGCCATATATGCATGTAGTATAGCCTTATTATTGTTCATTATCCTCTATGTGTTATTTTGCCAGCATATTCTATGTGCTGACCCGTTTTCGGGCTGCAACGTTTCATGTTGCAGACTTTTCAGACGACGAGTAAGGTGCCTTAGGTCGTGGTCTTATACTCAGTGATGCCGCTGGAGTTGATGGACTCACTTATCTTCCAAGTCTTCCGCTGTTATCGTTTTTAGATGGCCTTAAGCCATGTTTATCATACTTATTCTCTTTGGAGATATTCGATGCAATAAGTGTGTGATTGCTACTCTGTTATAAATCCTCCATTTGTACTGTGTGTGTCAGCATTACTGATCCAGGGATGACACTGGTGCACAGCAGCACAGACCATTTGAGGTCTGGTCGCTACAAAGTTGGTATCAGAGCACACGCTGACTGTAGGACACGACCACTAAGCTTAAGCCCTAGAAAGCTTCTCTCTTCTCATTTCTGACCCCTCTCCTTCTTTCTACTCTTTTAGGAATGGCGGATGCAAGGAGCAAGTTCATGCAACCAGATGAAGACACGCCGTTTGGTCGACACTTGAAGGAAGTCACCAAGTACTTGAACATAGGAATACCAAGCATCACCGGAACCTACAACGCCACATTACCCGAAGAGGAGAGCTGGAAGATTCAAGTTCACATTCCAGGAAGAACGTTTGTGCCAGTTACCGAACCCATAAGATTGGTTTTTGAAGCACCAACTTGGAGTTTAGGGAAGAGCATGGCCGCTCACAATGCCATGGGACGCATTGGAGAAGTCTACCACCAGGAGCTTAAGGATACAATTTATCAGATTTGCGGACGCCGAGACGCGCAATGGGAGATGATCAGAACCAAGAAGGATGGATCAATCGCAGCTTTCATCCAGGAGCAAAACCAACATATTCGTCGCCAGGAGAACCAGATGTGCACGGACAAGGAAGAACTAAAGAAGGCATTAACCAAGATCAAGGAGCTCCAAGAAGAACTCAAGGCTACACGCGAGGATTATATGGAGGAAATCATCGCACTAGTAGGAAAGAATGACGACCTGGAGAAGAAGATTGGAGTATTCATGGGAAATCCAGTGCCAAAAGCAGAAGCCGACGAATGCACTTGTCCGGACAACTACATCATCATCGACGACACCGACTCGGAACCAAGTGAAGATGATTGGGTTGACGAAGCTGGAGCAGACATCATGGAGTCTTCAACGGATCAGAATTTCTAGTAGACCACCATATCTGTAGTAGTTTCCCCCATTTAATAGTATAGTTGAAGCACTTTGTAACGCTAGTTAGATCGATTGTTTTGCCTTGTTTGAATTGATTGAGTGATATTGATTGAATTTGTCTCATGAGCATATGGGTAGTGTTTTCTCTCTAGACCTCATTCTATTCTTAACTCTCATCTCTTCTAAACCTATCAGATGCCTCCGAGACGCGACCCCGGATTTGTTTTCCCACCAGAGATCACCCAGTTGATTCAGCAACAGAATGCCCTGATGCAAGTGTTAGTGCAGAACCAAGGCAACAACAACAACAACCCACCGCCACCACCACCTGTTGATCACTTAGCCCGTTTCTTAAGGCTAAACCCGCCGGTGTTTTCCAGTAGCACCGAGCCGATTGTTGCAGATGATTGGCTCCGCAAAGTTGGAAGGGAGTTGACCACTGCAGGATGCACAGATGCGGAAAGAGTGCGTTTTGCCGCACATCAGCTTGATGGACCCGCAGCATCATGGTGGGAGAATTATACAGCCACGCACCCTATTGACACTGTCACATGGGACCAGTTTCAGCAAGCTTTCCGTACAGCTCATGTTTCAGCAGGAGCTATGGCTATGAAGAAGCGTGAGTTTCGCAACCTACGCCAAGGAGGACGTACCGTAGGCCAGTATGTGGAGGATTTCAGTAAGTTAGCACGTTATGCACCAGATGACGTTGCTACAGATGCAGCCAAGCAGGAGAAGTTTTTGGAAGGACTGAATGATGAGCTGAGTATGCAGTTGATGGTAGCAACCTTCAACAACTACCAGGAGTTGGTAGATAGAGCTCTCATGATTGAAGGGAAGCAACAACAGATTGAAAACCGTAAGAGGAAGTATGGACAAGGGAAGTATAACTCAGGAGCTCAACAGAAGCCTCGTTTTACCCCGAAGCCGGGAGGACAGTTTCAGCATACCCATGGAGGAGGTAGTTCGCACAACCATAATGGCTCTAAAAATGGTAATGGAAATGGAGGGAGCAACGGACAGAACCGCACCCACCCATCTACCCCAGCCAAGAGGGACCTGAGCCAAGTCACTTGCTTTAAGTGCCAGAAGAATGGACATTATGCCAATGAATGTCCTGAAGCCCAAAATGGAAATGGCAATGGAAGCTCTGGGAAGAAGCCGAACCCGTTCAACAAAGGGCATGTGAACCACGTGAGCGTGGAGGAGGTTGAAGCTCAGCCTGATGCAGTAATAGGTAAGTTTTTGGTTAAGTCATTTACTGCAACCGTTCTTTTTGATACTGGTGCATCGCATTCATACATATCAAGGGGATTTGTGAATAAGTTTAAGCTGTCCACCAAAGTTCTCAGAACCCCTATGTTAGTAACCTCGCCAGGAGCAGAGTATGTGGCCAGCCAAGGATGTTTTCAGATACCATTGGCCATTGGTAGGCATGTTTTCCCCTCTGACCTCATAGTTTTGGAGTCACAAGGTTTGGATGTGATTTTGGGAATGGATTGGCTATCGTTGTATGGAGGAAACATCGACTGTGCCAGCAAGACAATTTTGCTTACCACCCTGGAAGGGAAAAGGATCAAGTATGTATCCCGGCATATGCCGAAGAGGACTAAAGTAAATTCCTTATCAGGAGTTGTACAGGAGGAAGTACCAGTGGTGAAGGATTATCCGGATGTATTTCCAGAAGAGTTGCCAGGCATGCCACCGGATACAGACATTGAGTTCTTGATTGAACTTTTGCCAGGCACAGGGCCAATATCTAAGAGACCGTACAGGATGCCCGCAAAAGATTTGGAGGAAATTAAGAAGCAGATTAAGGAGTTACTGGATAAAGGCTATATTCGCCCAAGTTCGTCACCTTGGGGATCACCAGTACTTCTAGTGGAGAAGAAAGATGGATCGCTGAGGATGGTTGTTGATTACCGTGGATTGAATGAAGTGACCATCAAAAACAAGTACCCACTGCCGATGATCAATGATTTGTTTGACCGCCTACAAGGAGCTAAAGTATTTTCCAAGATCGATCTACGATCAGGATACCATCAGTTAAAGATTCGAGAGCAGGATATACCCAAGACGGCATTTACCACCAGATATGGATTGTATGAGTATACTGTTATGTCATTTGGTCTGACTAACGCACCTGCCTATTTTATGAACCTGATGAACAAAGTGTTTATGGAGTTTTTGGATAAGTTCGTCGTGGTGTTCATTGACGATATTTTAGTCCTTTCCAAGAACGAGGAAGCGCATGAGGAGCATTTACGATTGGTACTTGAGAAGCTCAGAGAACATCAGTTATATGCCAAGTTCAGCAAATGTGAATTTTGGCTGAAGGAAGTTGGATTCCTTGGACATGTTATTTCTGGAGAAGGAGTAGCAGTAGACCCTGCCAAGGTTGATACAGTGACAAGTTGGGAATCACCCACGACAGTCGGAGAAATCCGGAGTTTTCTTGGACTTGCAGGATACTACCGGAGATTCATCGAGAATTTCTCGAAGATTGCCAAGCCCATGACTGAGCTATTGAAGAAGGACACCAAATTCAATTGGACTGAGGAATGTGAAGCTAGTTTCCAAAAATTGAAGGAACGATTGGTTACGTCACCAGTGTTGATTCTGCCAGATCAACGCAAGGATTATGAAGTTTATTGCGACGCTTCTCGTCGAGGACTTGGAGGAGTGCTTATGCAGGAAGGAAGAGTTGTGTCATATGCTTCACGACAACTTAAACCCCGTGAGAAGAATTATGCTACGCATGATTTGGAATTAGCAGCCGTGGTGCATGCATTGAAGACATGGAGACATTTTCTCATCGGAAACCATTGTGAGGTGTACATGGATCACAAGAGTTTGAAGTATATTTTCACGCAGAAGGAGTTAAATCTCAGACAGAGGAGATGGTTGGAGCTCATTAAAGATTATGATATGAGATTGCATTATCACCCTGGAAAGGCTAACGTAGTAGCAGACGCGTTGAGCCGCAAGAGTCATGTCAACACCCTCATGACAGGAGAGTTACCTCAGGAGTTAGCCGAGGACCTTCGCGAGCTATGTTTGGAGATAGTCCCAAGAGGCTATTTAGCGACATTGGAGATTCAGTCTACCTTGATGGAAAGGATCAGAGAAGCTCAGAAGACAGACAAGGAGATTGAAGAGATAAAGGAGAAGATGAGCAAAGGAAAAGCCACGGGATTTCGTGAGGATGAGCACGATACCTTATGGTTTGAGGACCGCGTATATGTGCCAAATGATCCGGAGATCAGGAAGTTGAATTTGCAAGAAGCCCATGATTCACCGTACTCGATTCACCCAGGGAATACCAAGATGTATTTGGATCTGAAGAATACTTTCTGGTGGACCGGAATGAAGAAGGATATTGCAGAATATGTAGCAGTTTGTGATGTATGTCAGAGAGTGAAGGCAGAGCATCAGAAGCCAGCAGGATTGCTACAACCATTGCCGATACCCGAATGGAAGTGGGATAAAATAGGCATGGATTTTATCACAGGATTACCCAGAACTCGTTCAGGCTATGACTTAATATGGGTTGTAGTCGACCGTTTGACGAAAGTGGCTCATTTCATTCCAGTAAAGACCACTTATACCAGTGCTAAGTTGGCAAAGATATACATGACCAGGATCGTATGTTTGCATGGAGTTCCGAGGACCATTGTATCAGACAGAGGAACCCAATTTACCTCGAAGTTTTGGAAGCAGTTACATGAAACATTGGGAACCAGGCTAGAATTTAGTACAGCCTTTCACCCACAGACTGATGGACAGACCGAGAGAGTCAACCAGATTTTGGAGGACATGTTGAGAGCTTGTGCACTAGATTATGGATCTAGTTGGGACGACAACCTGCCATATGCGGAGTTTTCTTATAACAACAGTTATCAGACCAGTTTGAAGATGGCCCCTTTCGAAGCCTTGTACGGAAGGAGGTGTAGAACACCGTTGTTATGGGACGAAGTTGGAGACCGTCAGTTGTTTGGACCAGATTTGATTAAGGAGTCTGAACAGAAAGTGAGGTTGATTCGCGATAGGCTCAAGGTAGCCCAGTCCAGGCAGAAGAGTTATGCTGATTCTAAACGAAAAGAAACAGTTCACGAAGTTGGAGACCGAGTGTATCTTCGAGTATCACCACTTCGAGGAGTGAAGCGCTTTGGAGTTAAGGGAAAATTAGCGCCCCGTTTTATCGGACCATACAGAGTTGTGGAACGTATGGGAGAGGTTGCCTACAAGCTAGAATTGCCCGAAGGATTGTCTGGAGTTCATGATGTATTTCACGTCTCCCAGTTGAAGAAGTGCCATGCAGAGATGGCTGAGATACCACTGAGAGATACTGTGCCACTGGAAGCGATTCAGCTGGAAAGTGATTTGACCTATGAGGAGAAACCAGTTAAGATTCTTGAGTATGCCAGCCGAGTTACCCGCGGCAAGGTTATCAAGTTTTGCAAAGTCCAGTGGAGTCACCACACGGAAGATGAAGCCACCTGGGAGCGAGAGGAAGATCTACGGAAGGACCACTCCCACTTGTTTTCTAGCCAACCCGAATCTCGAGGGCGAGATTCATCTTAAGGGGGTAGGTTTGTAACATCCCAAATTTTCAATTTGGTATGTTATACATAGATCATCATTGCATATCATATTTTATTTCATTTTGACAAATCCTCAATAAATCCTAAGCAACTCAAGGACCCTCGGAGAGAGTTGGGGATTTTCTCGAATTTTCATATTTGATTTTCATCAAATAATAAAACGAGGATTTTGGTTTTAATTATTTTCTCTCCGGAAAAATATTTCATTTTAAAAATAAATGAGAGGAGAAAATATGACTTCTCCAAAACAATTGAAATACTGGAGAAAAAGTGTTAAAATCATTTATTGGAATTTATTCGGATTTTATTTGCAATATTATTTGCATTAAAAATATTGCATGTTTTCAAAAAAATTATTTTGTGTTAAAAAAATGTTCACCCTATTCTAGATTTTCTAACAAGACGGGGAAAATTTGTTTTATCTTTTTTGGACTTTTATTTATTTCTCTACGAATTATTTTCCGCGGACGTTTTTTTTTTAAATGCACTGCGCCCGACTGGGCCGAGCCCAGCCGAGCCGCAGGCCGGCCCGCCCGCGTCGTCCTCCTCGCGCACGGGAGCCGCCGCCGCCGGAGTCCGAGCCCCGCACGCCCCCGCCGGCTTGCCCCCTCCCCCAAGCCACCGGAGCCCCCCCCCTATTTATACCCCCGCACCCCCCTCCTCTCACCTCATCCGCCGCCGCCGCCGGAGCCGAGCACGGGAGCCGCCGCCGCCGCCGTTTGCCGCCCCCTCGCCGCCCCACGCACCCCCGCACCCCGCGCCCTCGCCGCCCCTCGCCCCGACGAGGTACCTCGCCGCCCGTTCGGTTGTCGGTTTTCTTTTTAAAAAAACCCATTCGTTTAAAAAAAACCTATATCGGTTTTTTTCGGTTTTATTATTTTGCGAGCGTTCACCGAACCGTTCGTTTTAACGAACGCGTTCGTCGGTTTTTCTCTGTTAATGAACGTCCGTTCTTTAACCGTTCGTCTGTTTTTCTTTTTCGTCGGATTTTTCCGCTATTTTCTCAGATTCGATTTCTGATCGAATCTTCGTTTCTGTTTAACTTCTCACTCGTTTATCGGAATCAAGCGATTCAAGCGCCCAGAGTTTCATCTCGAAATTCTCTTTCCGTTTAACCTACTCAAACAAGTTTTTGCTACTGTAAAATTTGACTAGATCCAGATTAGTAAATGAAGCTTCTTTCTTTCGCAGTTTGACTTTCGTTGCTTCTTTCGAGTTGATTCTTTTTGCAAACCGGAGTTCTCAAGTTGAACTTTCTGGTTGGATCTGTCATTCGAGTTTTACCTGTGCATTAGATGAGTACTTATTGTTTGCTTGTTTGTTTGCGATAGAGTACCCGGAGTGTGCCGCTTGTTACTTCGAATCGCTAGGTTTTGCGGATCATCAGCAAGGCAAGTAACACTTTGATCATATACCTTCCATACCCAGTTTTTATTGCATTAGATCTATTTTTTCCTCAAACACTTGCATGATTAGGATCTAATTAAATTGTGGGTATTGGGAAGTAGTTGAGGTAGTACCTATTACCTGTTCTTTTATCAAACCCATGGGAGTTACTTCTACGCTGCTTTTATATTGCCATGCTATGCTCGTAGACGTGGATTGGGTTTGAGAGGTTTCCATGACAGATGTGAGATTGTTAATTAATGGTTTACTTAAGGTGGCAACTAAAACTCACATCTGGGTGGATTGAGGTACCTGGGTATTCCAGGATTGCCTGTTTTTCTTTTGGACCGCCACCCAGGTTCAAAGGGATCATGAGATTATTCATGCTAGAAACTTCCGTGTGCAGCCGCAAGCTATTATGGGCTCTAGCATAGTTGACTAAGTTGTGTGAACTCTTACAGTGGTAGACTAGCAGATGTAGGGGAAAGTAGGTGTAACTGTCTACCCATACGTAAGGTGCAAACACTTCTGAAAGACTGTGTCTCGGTCATCCGTTACTCAAACACCATGTAGTGCGAGTAATCCAACGGAGGAGATCGAGTCTTGTGGGGAAAAGTGCACAAACCTCTGCAGAGTGTACAAACTAATCATGGTTAGCCGTGTCCCCGGTTATGGACAACTTGAGTATCTAGTACTTGGATTATCATGTGAATCTCATCACCATGTTACTTTTAATTAATTTTGTTGGGTTAATGATGATTCTTAATTGGGATTGAGATGCTGTCAACCATCTCAATGTTTCACAACCACCATGATAGTTAAATAAAATTTATTCCTTTGAAGTAGGGTAAAATTGGCTTTTCGCAAAATTGTAACCATAGAGCTTTCCACCGGCCATATATGCATGTAGTATAGCCTTATTATTGTTCATTATCCTCTATGTGTTATTTTGCCAGCATATTCTATGTGCTGACCCGTTTTCGGGCTGCAACGTTTCATGTTGCAGACTTTTCAGACGACGAGTAAGGTGCCTTAGGTCGTGGTCTTATACTCAGTGATGCCGCTGGAGTTGATGGACTCACTTATCTTCCAAGTCTTCCGCTGTTATCGTTTTTAGATGGCCTTAAGCCATGTTTATCATACTTATTCTCTTTGGAGATATTCGATGCAATAAGTGTGTGATTGCTACTCTGTTATAAATCCTCCATTTGTACTGTGCGTGCCAGCATTACTGATCCAGGGATGACACTGGTGCACAGCAGCACAGACCATTTGAGGTCTGGTCGCTACACGACTTCTTTCACCTATATATTCCCATATACCCTAAAACAATCAGGGAATAGAATAGATCGGGAGTTCCGCTGCCGCAAGCCTCTGTAGCCACGAAAAACCAATCGGGACCCTGTTCCGGCACCCTGCCGGAGGGGGGATCCCTCACCGGTGGCCATCTTCATCATCCCGGAGCTCTCCATGACGAGGAGGGAGTAGTTCACCCTCGGGGCTGAGGGTATGTACCAGTAGCTATGTGTTTGATCTCTCTCTCTCTCTCGTGTTCTTGAGGTGATACGATCTTGATGTATCGCGAGCTTTGCTATTATAGTTGGATCTTATGATGCTTCTCCCCCTCTACTCTCTTGTAATGGATTGAGTTTTCCCTTTGAAGTTATCTTATCGGATTGAGTCTTTAAGGATTTGAGAACACTTGATGTATCTCTTGCCGTGCTTATCTGTGGTGACAATGGGATATCACGTGATCCACTTGATGTATGTTTTGGTGATCAACTTGCGGGTTCCGCCCATGAACCTATGCATAGGGGTTGGTACAAGTTTTCGTCTTGACTCTCCGGTAGAAACTTTGGGGCACTCTTTGAAGTACTTTGTGTTGGTTTGAATAGATGAATCTGAGATTGTGTGATGCATATCGTATAATCATGCCCGCGGATACTTGAGGTGACATTGGAGTATCTAGGTGACATTAGGGTTTTGGTTGATTTGTATCTTAAGGTGTTATTCTAGTATGAACTCTATGATAGATCGAACGGAAAGAATGGCTTCGTGTTATTTTACTACGGACTCTTGAATAGATCGATTAGAAATGATAACTTTGAGGTGGTTTCGTACCCTACAATAATCTCTTTGTTTGTTCTCCACTATTAGTGACTTTGGAGTGACTCTTTGTTGCATGTTGAGGGATAGTTATATGATCCAGTTATGTTATTATTGTTGAGAGAACTTGCACTAGTGAAAGTATGAACCCTAGGCCTTGTTTCCTAGCATTGCAATACCGTTTACGCTCACTTTTATCATTAGTTACCTTGCTGTTTTTATATTTTCAGATTACAAAAACCTATATCTACCATCCATATTGCACTTGTATCACCATCTCTTCGCTGAACTAGTGCACCTATACAATTTACCATTGTATTGGGTGTGTTGGGGACACAAGAGACTCTTTGTTATTTGGTTGCAAAGTTTCTTGAGAGAGACCATCTTCATCCTACGTCTCCCACGGATTCATAAACCTTAGGTCATCCACTTGAGGGAAATTTGCTACTGTCCTACAAACCTCTGCACTTGGAGGCCCAACAACGTCTACAAGAAGAAGGTTGCGTAGTAGACATCAAGCTCTTTTCTGGCGCCGTTGTCGGGGAGGTGAGTGCTTGAAGGTATATCTTTAGATCTTGCAATCAATCTTTTTGTTTCTTGTTTTAGCACTAGTTTAGTTTATAAAAGAAAACTACAAAAAAATGGAATTGAGTTTGCCTCATATGCTTCATCTTTTTAATATCTTTCGTGAGTATGATGGAAAGGAAAATTGTGCCAAAGTGTTAGAAGAAGAATGCATTAAAATGTTTGGCACTAAATCTTTGAATGATGAGCATGATTGCAATGTTGTTAGTATGAACTCCTTGAATATCCATAGTACTAATGATGATTGCACTAGTTATGATGAAAATATCTCTTATAAGCATGCCGATTTTTGTGGAGTGCATAGAGTTTGCAAGTACATACCAAAAAGGGAAGATAGATTTTGTAAGAGGCACAAGTACTTAGAAACTAAATGGTTGCAGGAGAGGCTAAATGTTAGTGCTGAAAATTTAAAATATCTTAGCCATACTTGTGAACTTTGCAATGAACATGGTCATTTAAATATCAAATGCAAATTGTTTCATGATCGAATAGTGTCCAAAAATTTTGATGATTTGATTTCCCTTGCACTCATAATGAACTTAGTCTGCTTTTGGGTTATGAAGAATTGAAACGTCAAACCAAGTTTATTCCAGAATATAACCTCGAGAAATTCCTTGATATTGATCTAGAAGAAATTTATATGTATTGTGTGGTGAATTGCATTAAAATCATTATATTGCCAATTACATAAAGAAAAGAAAACAAATAGAAGATGAAGAGAATACTAATGAAAGGAAAGAGACTTCCCAATATCCTCCTATCATTTCTTATGATGAATCAGGTAACGAGGAGGAGCTTTCTATTCAACCAATCTCATTAATAAGGAACTCAAAAAAGAGGGATAAACCCGCAGATGATGTGAAGAAGAAAAAGAAAAAACGGAGAAGCAAAGGTAAAAAGGTATCCCTCGCAAATGATGTTGCTCCTACTACTCATTGTGATGATGATAATTGCTATACTATTGGTGCTATCCATACTATAAATGATGAGAATGATTATGATTATGATATGAAAAGGCCCAAGCTTGGGGATGCTATGTTTGAAGAAGATGATGTTTTTGAGAATATATTTGCTGCAATTAATGTTTGACCAAGCTTGGGGATGCTACGTTTAATGAAGATGATATTTTTAGTCTCCCAAGTTTTGATATGCAAATTTATAATGATGATAGCATGCCTCCTACTTATGATGATTATATTAATGAAAGTGGGTTTGGACGAGTGTCAACTTTAGGAAGTAATGATCCCACTATTTTGGAGGGTGTTGAATCTTATAATATTTATGAAAGTGGATTTGGAGAGGTCACGACTTTATTTAGTGATGAATCCACTATTTCGGAAGAGGTTTCAATTGATTATGATGAGAACAAAGTTGCTACTTATGATGATTATTGTGATGAAACTTATGCTATAAAAAGTAGTGACGATTATATTTATAAAACTTGTCATGATTGTGACTACCCTTTTTCTGAACATTACTATTTTAATGTGGAAACAATTTATATTATTCAAGTCCCTTATGATACTTCCACTATTCCGAATGAGAAGAATTTTGCTTATGTGGAGAGTAGTAAATTCTCTATGCAAGTACATCATGAAAAGAATGCTTTAGGTGCTGGTTATATTGTTGAATTCATTCATGATGCTACTTAAAATTATTATGAGGGAGGAATATATGCTTGTTGGAATTGCAATAATATCAAGTTTCCTCTCTATGTGCTTAAAGTTTTGAAGTTATGCTTGTTTTGCCTTCCTATGCTAGTTGATTATTCTTCCCATAAGTTGTTTGCTCACAAAATCCCTATGCATAGGAAGTGGGTTAGGCTTAAATGTGCTAGTCATATTCTTCATGATGCTCTCTTTATGTTTCAATTCCTATCTTTTATGTGAGCATCATTGAAATCATCATGCCAAGCTAGGGGCATTAAACGATAGCGCTTGTTGGGAGGCAACCCAATTTTATTTTTCTTCCTTGATTTTTGTTCCTGTTTAGGAATAAATTATCCATCTAGCTTCTATTTAGATGTGGTTTTTTGTTTTAATTAGTGTTTGTGCCAAGTAGAACCTTTGGGAAGACTTGGGTGAAGTCTTTATGATCATGCTGTAAAAAACAGAAACTTTAGCGCTCACGAGATTAGCTAAATGTTTTTACTGGAGAGTGCTATTTAGTTGATTCTTTTTGCAGATGATTACTAGACAAATTCCTCAGGTCCACCAATTTATTTTAGAATTTTTGGAGTTCCATAAGTATGCGTTTGATACAGATTACTGCAGACTGCTCTGTTTTTGACAGATTCTGTTTTTCGTGTGTTGTTTGCTTATTTTGATGAATCTATGGCTAGTAAAATAGTTTAAAAACCATAGAGAAGTTGGAATACAGTAGGTTTAACACCAATATAAATAAATAATGAGTTCAATACAGTACGTTGAAGTGGTGTTTTGTTTTCTTTTGCTAACGGAGCTTACGAGTTTTCTGTTGAGTTTTGTGTTGTGAAGTTTTCAAGTTTTGGGTGAAGATTCGATGGACTATGGAATAAGGAGTGGCAAGAGCCTAAGCTTGGGGATGCCCAAGGCACCCCAAGGTAATATTCAAGGATAACCAAGAGCCTAAGCTTGGGGATGCCCCGGATGGCATCCCCTCTTTCGTCTTCGTTCATCGGTAACTTTACTTGGAGCTATATTTTTATTCACCACATGATATGTGTTTTGCTTGGAGCGTCATCTTATTTTCTTTAGCTTTGCTTGATGTTAGAATAAAATACCAAGATCTGAAATTATTAAATGAGAGAGAGTCTTCACATAGCTACATAATAATTTAACTACTCATTGATCTTCACTTATATCTTTTTGGAGTAGTTTGTCATTTACTCGTGTGCTTCACTTATCCTATGAGTAAATGGTTGAATGAATTGAATATCATAAATCTGAAATTATATATGCTTGATATGCTTATCCCATGGGGAGTAATGACTTCACATATAAGAAGTAGAGGTGGTAAATCTATTGAAGGTTAGCAAACATTGTATTGGTCACTTGAACAATTCATGAAAGAATATTGAAGGAAGAGAGATTTCACATATAAATATACTATCTTGGACACATCTTTTGTAGTTGTGAGCACTCATTGAAATATGACATGATAAAAGGTTGATGTTGGACAAGGAAGACAACGTAATGGGTTATGTTTTCTTATATCCAAAATAAAGTATATTGTCATGGATCGCCTAACACGTTGAGCTTGTCTTTCCCCCTCATGCTAGCCAAATTCCTTGCACCAAGTAGAGATACTACTTGTGCTTCCAAACATCCCTTAAACCAGTATTGCCATGAGAGTCCACCATACCTACCTATGGATTGAGTAAGATCCTTCAAGTAAGTTGTCATCGGTGCATGCAATAAAAATTGCTCTCTGAATATGTATGATCTTTTAGTGTGGAGAAAATAAGCTTTATACGATCATTGTGATATGGAAGAAATAAAAGCGACGGACTGCATAATAAAGGTCCCTATCACAAGTGGCAATATAAAGTGACGTTCCCTCGCATTAAGATTTTGTGCATCAAACTATAAAAGCGCATGGCAACTTCTGCTTCCCTCTGCGAAGGGCCTATCTTTTACTTTTATGCAAGAGTCATGGTGATCTTCACCTTTCCTTTTTCATTTTATCCTTTGGCAAGCACCTCGTGTTGGAAAGATTCTGATATATATATCCAATTGGATGTAAGGCATCATGAACTATTATTGTTGACATTACCCTTGAGGTAAAAGGTTGGGAGGCGAATCTATAAGCCCCTATCTTTCTCTGTGTCTGATTAAAACTTTGAACCCATAAATATCGCGTGAGTATTAGCAATTGTGAAAGACTAAATGATAGTTGAGTATGTGGAGTTTGCTAAATCAAAGCTCTGACATAGACTCTTCCTGAAAATAAGATGAATTGTAATTGTTTGATGAATAATAACACGGTTTGTTAGTTTTCAAGAAAGTTTATGATCTATACTTTAACATGTGAATAGTTTGTTACTTGATCATGCAAAGTTCTATGAGTTGAGCTATTGTGATGACATATAATGATGCTAGAAAAGGTGATTGAAATTATCATTGATCAAACTTATGCACCTGCTAGCATTCACACTTCATAAATTCTTTCTTTTATCATTTACCTACTCGAGGACGAGCACGAATTAAGCTTGGGGATGCTGATACGTCTCCAACGTATCTATAATTTATGAAGTATTCATGCTATTATATTATCCATCTTGGATGTTTTATGGGCTTTATTAAACACTTTTATATTATTTTTGGGACTAACCTATTGACCCAGAGCCCAGTGCCAGTTTCTGTTTTTTCCCTTGTTTCAGTGTTTCACAGAAAAGGAATATCAAACGGAGTCCAAATGGAATGAAACCTTCGGAAAAGTTATTTTTGGAAAGAAAGCAATACAGGAGACTTGGAGTGCACGTCAGGGGATCAACGAGGAGAGCACGAGGCAGGGGGCGCGCCCACCCCCCTGGGCGCGCCCTCCACCCTCATGGGCCCCTAGTGGCTCCCCTTACCGACTTCTTTCGCCTATATATTCCCATATACCCTAAAACCATCGGGGAACAGAATAGATCGGGAGTTCCGCCGCCGCAAGCCTCTGTAGCCACGAAACACCAATCGGGACCCTGTTCCGGCACCCTGCCGGAGGGGCGGATCCCTCACCGGTGGCCATCTTCATCATCCCGGCGCTCTCCATGACGAGGAGGGAGTAGTTCACCCTCGGGGCTGAAGGTATGTACCAGTAGCTATGTGTTTGATCTCTCTCTCTCGTGTTCTTGAGGTGATACGATCTTGATGTATCGCGAGCTTTGCTATTATAGTTGGATCTTATGATGCTTCTCCCCCTCTACTCTCTTGTAATGGATTGAGTTTTCCCTTTGAAGTTATCTTATCGATTGAGTCTTTAAGAATTTGAGAACACTTGATGTATGTCTTGTCGTGCTTATCTGTGGTGACAATGGGATATCACGTGATCCATTTGATGTATGTTTTGGTGATCAACTTGCGGGTTCCGCCCATGAACCTATGCATAGGGGTTGGCACACGTTTTCGTCTTGACTCTCCGGTAGAAACTTTGGGGCACTCTTTGAAGTACTTTGTGTTGGTTTGAATAGATGAATCTGAGATTGTGTGATGCATATCGTATAATCATGCCCGCGGATACTTGAGGTGACATTGGAGTATCTAGGTGACATTAGGGTTTTGGTTGATTTGTATCTTAAGGTGTTATTCTAGTATGAACTCTTTGTTATTTTACTACGAACTCTTGAATAGATTGCTTAGAAAGGATAACTTTGAGGTGGTTTCATACCCTACAATAATCTCTTCGTTTGTTCTCCGCAATTAGTGACTTTGGAGTGACTCTTTGTTGCATGTTGAGGGATAGTTATATGATCCAGTTATGTTATTATTGTTGAGAGAACTTGCACTAGTGAAAGTATGAACCCTAGGCCTTGTTTCCTAGCATTGCAATACCGTTTACGCTCACTTTTATCATTAGTTACCTTGCTGTTTTTATATTTTCAGATTACAAAAACCTATATCTACCATCCATATTGCACTTGTATCACCATCTCTTCGCCGAACTAGTGCACCTATACAATTTACCATTGTATTGGGTGTGCTGGGAACACAAGAGACTCTTTGTTATTTGGTTGCAGGGTTTCTTGAGAGAGACCATCTTCATCCTACGCCTCCCACGGATTGATAAACCTTAGGTCATCCACTTGAGGGAAATTTGCTACTGTCCTACAAACCTCTGCACTTGGAGGCCCAACAACGTCTACAAGAAGAAGGTTGCGTAGTAGACACCACGCATCAAAACCACAACGATAGTTCGTCAAGTTAGTGTTGTTTTAACCTTCTCAAGGACCGGGCGTAGCCACACTCGGTTCAACTAAAGTTGGAGAAACTGACACCCGCTAGTCACCTGTGTGCATAGCACGGCGATAAAACCAGTCTCGCATAAGCGTACGCGTAATGTCGGTCCGGGCCGCTTCATCCAACAATACCGCCGAACCAAAGTGTGACATGCTGGTAAGCAGTATGACTTGTATCGCCCACAACTCAATTGTGTTCTACTCGTGCATATAACATCAACGCATAAAACCTGGCTCTGATGCCACTGTTGGGGAACGTAGTAATTTCAAAATTTTCCTACGCACACGCCAGATCATGGTGATGCAAAGCAACGAGAGGGGAGAGTGTGTCCACGTACCCTCGTAGACCGAAAGCGGAAGCGTTAACACAACGCGGTTGATGTAGTCGTACGTCTTCACGATCCGACCGATCAAGTACCGAACGCACGGCACCTCCGAGTTCAGCACACATTCAACTCGATGACGTCCCTGAAACTCCGATCCAGCAGAGCTTTGAGGGAGAGTTCCGTCAGCACGACGGCGTGGTCACGATGATGATGTTCTACCAACGCAAGGCTTCGCCTAAGTACCGCTACGATATTATCGAGGTGGATTATGGTGGAGGGGGCACCGCACACGGCTAAGAGATCCAAGGGATCAATAGTTGTGTCTATGGGGTGCCCCCCTGGCCACGTATATAAAGGAATGGAGGATGGGGGAGAGGGTCGGCCCCTATGGCGCGCCCTAGAGGAGTCCTACTCCCACCGGGAGTAGGATTCCCCCCCCCCCTTCCAAGTAGTAGGAGTAGGAGTCAAGGAAAGGTAAGAGGGAAGACTAGGAAGGAGGGGGGCGCCGCCCCTCCCCCTAGTCCAATTCGGACTAGTCAATGGGGGGGCGCGCGGCCTGCCTCTCTCTCCCCTAAAGACCAATAAGAACCACTCGGAACCTTTCCGATGTCTGAATATAGTCGTCCAATATATCGATCTTTACATCTCGACCATTTCGAGGCTCCTCGTCATGTCCCCGATCTCATCCGGGACTCCGAACTACCTTCGGTACATCAAAACACATAAACTCATAATATAACCGTCATCGAACTTTAAGCGTGCGGACCCTACGGGTTCGAGAACTATGTAGACACGACTGAGACACGTCTCCGGTCAATAACCAATAGCAGAACCTGGATGCTCATATTGGCTCCCACATATTCTACGAAGATCTTTATCGGTCAGACCGCATAACAACATACGTTGTTCCCTTTGTCATCGGTATGTTACTTGCCTGAGATTCAATCGTCGGTATCTCAATACCTAGTTGAATCTCATTACCGGCAAGTGTCTTTACTCGTTCTGTATTACATCATCCCGCAACTAACTCATTAGTTACAATGCTTGCAAGGCTTATAGTGATGTGTATTACCGAGTGGGCCCAGAGATACCTCTCCAACAATGAGAGTGACAAATCCTAATCTCGAAATACGCCAACTCAACAGTACCTTCGGAGACACCTGTAGAGAACCTTTATAATCACCCAGTTACGTTGTGACGTTTGGTAGCACACAAAGTGTTTCTCCGGTAAACGGGAGTTGCATAATGTCATAGTCATAGGAACATGTATAAGTCATGAAGAAAGCAATAGCAACATACTAAACGATCACGTGCTAAGCTAACGGAATGGGTCAAGTCAATCACATCATTCTCCTAATGATGTGATCCCGTTAATCAAATGACAACTCATGTCTATGGCTAGGAAACATAACCATCTTTGATCAGCGAGCTAGTCAAGTAGAGGCATACTAGTGACACTCTGTTTGTCTATGTATTCACACATGTATCATGTTTCCATTTAATACAATTCTAGCATGAATAATAAACATTTATCATGAAATAAGGAAATAAGTAATAACTTTATTATTGCCTCTAGGGCATATTTCCTTCATCAGTAAGGTAGCAAAGTTCCTCCATGAAGGAGGAAGCTTAGTGATGATACCTCCGGCAACAAACTTGTCCGGTAGCATACAACTGAAGTGCTCAAGTTAGCAAATGACTGTATCTCATGAGCTTGCTCAACCAGGGAGCGCTCTTCAGTCATCCTGTAATCATAGATTTGCTCCACGATGTACAGCTCAGTGCCAGCATCCGAGACCCCAAACTTCGCATCGAGTACATCCCACATATCTTTTCCATTATCAATTGACACATAAGCATCAACTATGTTCTCACCAAGAACACTCAAGAGAGCAGCCTTAAACAGAGTATCCATTTTCTGAAAAGCTTGTGCCTGTTGAGCATCAAGCTCTCCTTCAGGTTTGCCAAGAGTAGCGTCATAGCAACTCATGGTTTGAAACCATAAGACTGCTCTCACGCACCACCTCTTATAGTGGATACCCTCAAACATAGGAGGTTTCATCGAAGCAGAAAAACCACTCGGGGTAAATTGCCTATAATAAGGTTTTTGGATTGTTGGAAATATGAACAATTTACCGAATGATTTTATTAACAGAAATACTAGATAAAGCACGACTAGTACAGTAGTAATAAAACAAGTCATGCGATTTGACAAAGAGAAGGTAAACAGCATCTTCATATATGAACTATAACTAAACTCATCTAGAGCAGACAGTATAGCAAGTTGCATATATGAAATAGAGTCTAGTATAGCAAGGGCAAACACTAGAGTAAGGAACTGTAGCAGGGCCTCTAAGAGGAAAAACACGTATGGGACAGCAGCAGCAGAAGCGCTGGACTTGGGGTCGGTGTCCTCGCCAGCCATGTCGTTGAGGAGGTTGTCGACGTCGGGGAAGAAGTCGTCGTCGGGGAAGTAGTCGTCGGAGTCCGGGGCGTCCGTGACGAAGAAGTCAGTAGTCGCGTGTGACGCCCGGGTAGTTAAGCTACAGTAACCCTCTGCTAATGATGCCACATCACTTCGATTACAGTTGCTAATTTCGCGTTAGTTCGAAACCGATTCAAATTCAAATTCCAAAGACGAGTCAAATTTTATATCTTCAAACTGATAAGGAAAAATGTTCGATGGGTTGAAAATATTCCCTAGCAGTTTGTCATGTAGGAGCCAACCTCTTTTGAATATTTAAAGGTGGCCCTAACCTATTTTAAACTAAATCACCAATAATTATTTGAACCATTTCAGCTTAAACAAATAGTTAAACTATTCAAAATAATTTGGAACTTTCTGTGCTGCTTCAAAACCTTGCCTAGTATTTATGTGCTAAGTGGCACATTTAACTATTCTCATTTATTAGATCAACAAAAATAAAAACTATAAAGAAAAACAAAACAAAAAAATAGAAAATAAACAGAGGCTAAAAGGGCCCCCCTGCTGGGCCATGGCCCAGCTGGCCACCAGGCCAGGCCCAACCGGCCACCCACTCCCCCCATAACGTCCCCGCTAGCCCAAATCCTAACCTAACCGCACCCCATGCCCCCCCCCACGAACCCCACTCTCCCTCGTTCCCTCCCTGCGCCGTCACCCACGACACACAGAGGAGGGGCGCCCCCTGTTCGATCCCCTCCACCCGGCACCCCTGCGCCCGAAGACCGCCATCGCTCCGTTGGGGCTGCAGCCAACCGGCGTCGAGCGCGGCCTCTCCCAACGCCCGTCCGCGCGCCACCGTCGATCTGGAACTGGGACTCGGCCCCGAGGCCACCGCCGCTCGGAGTCCCCCTCGCCGGAGCCACGACGCTGCCGGACTACGTCCTCGTCCCCTCCTCGCGCAGCTTCATCGAGCCACGCCGCCCCCGTTCATCTACAACGATGGTGAGGCCGTCGGCCTCGTCCTTCCCTTACCCCCTGCCGCACGCACGTGCCTGTGCTGCCCGCTACTGCTGCACCAGCCCTGCACGGCGCTCGTCGCGCCCGCCCCGCCGGCCAGTGTCGCGCCTCCCGCTCAAACCCCCCCATCGCGCGCTGCTCGCTGCGCCCTTGCGCACACGCGTCGCCCTCCCGCGACCGGCCTCTGCCTCGGCTCGCCGCTGCAGGGCGCAGCTCCGGCCGGCCGGCCTCTCCACGGCTGCGCCCGGGCTCGGCCTCTGACCGGGCAACCCCATGCCCGCGCCCGCTAAGCACCCCGCCCAGTTTGGCCTTTGGCCCACTGACTAGTGGGGCCCGGCCTCCTGGTTAATTAAAAATAAATAAATAAATAAATAGATTAATTAATTAATTAACAGATTAATTAACCTAAGAAATATTTCTTAATTAGCTAATTAACTTAATGTGTCAATGATAGCAGGGCCCCACCACTAATTGGGCTGATTTAAGCAATCTGTTAGAAAAATGACCCGATGACACCTGGGCCCCACAGCCCAGTTTTGACCAGTCAACCCAGTCAATGTTGACTGTTGACCCTGCTGACTCAGCACTGTACTGGTCCCACTGTCATACACACGGGCTAGAATAGCAGTAGGTGGCAAAAGTATATTCTGCTTTTAATTTGAATTATTGGAATTCTAGAAAATCAATTAAAACTTTAATAATTCTTAGAAAATAAACCGTAACTCGGATGAAAAAACTTTGTACATGAAAGTTGCTCAGAACGATGAGATGAATCCGGATACGCAGCTCGTTCATCCGCCACACATCCCTATCTTAGCAAACAGGCAACTTTCCCCCTCTGGTTCATCCGTCCGAAAACACGAAACACCGGGGATACTTTCCCGGATGTTTTCCCCCTTCACCAGTATCACTTACTGCCGCGTTAGGTCACCTCTAGCATCGCGCATTGCCATGTTATACTTTGATTGCTCTGTTATTTATTGTGTTCCCCTTCCGTTACTTCTTTCTGGTAGACCCCGAGACTGCCGGCGACCCCAGTTCGACTACGGTGTTGACGACACGTCCTTCTTGCCAGAGCAACCAGGCAAGCCCCCCCCCCTTGATCACCAGATATCGCCTATTCCTTCTCTATATTGCTTGCATTAGAGTAGTGTAGCATGTTACAGCTTTCGGTTAATCCTATTCTGCTGCATAGCCTGTCATTGTTACTACAGTTGTTACCCTTACCTGCTATCCTACTGCTTAGTATAGGATGCTAGTGTTCCATCAGTGGCCCTACACTCTTGTCCGTCTGCCATGCTATACTACTGGGCCGTGATCACTTCGGGAGGTGATCACGGGTATATAATATATACTTTATATACATGACACATGTGGTGACTAAAGTCGGGTCAGCTTGTTGAGTACCCGCAAGTGATTCTGATGAGGGGGTAGAAAGGACAGGTGGCTCCATCCCGGTAGAGGTGGGCCTGGGTTCCTGACGGCCCCCGTCTGTTACTTTGTGGCAGAGCGACAGGGCAGGTTGAGACCACCTAGGAGAGAGGTGGGCCTGGCCCTGGTCGGCGTTCGCGGTTACTTTAAAATAACACGCTTAACGAGATCTTGGTATTTGATCTGAGTCTGGCCGTTTGGTCTATACGCACTAACCAACTACGCGGGAAAAGTTATGGGCACTCGACGTCGTGGTATCAGCCGAAGCCTTCGTGACGTCAGCGACTGAATGTTGCGCGCCGGATTGGACTGGAACGCCTGCTAGGCTAGGTCTGCTTCCGGCCGCGTTCACAACGTGCAGGTGTGCAATGGGCGATGGGCCCAGACCCCTGCGCCATAGGATTTAGACCGGCGTGCTGACCTCTCTGTTGTGCCTAGGTGGGGCTGCGACGTGTTGATCTTACGAGGCCGGGCATGACCCAGGAAAGTGTGTCTAGCCAAATGGGATCAAGCGTGTTGGGTTATGTGGTGCACCCCTGCAGGGAAGTTTATCTATTCGAATAGCCGTGTCCCTCGGTAAAAGGACGACCCGGAGTTGTACCTTGACCTTATGAAAACTAGAACTGGATACTTAATAAAACACACCCTTCCAAGTGCCAGATATAACCCGGTGATCCCTCTCTAACAGGGCGACGAGGAGGGATCGCCGTGTAGGATTATGCTATGCGATGCTACTTGGTGAACTTACCATCTACTCTCTTCTACATGCTGCAAGACGGAGGTGGCCAGAAGTGTAGTCTTCGACAGGATTAGCTATCCCTCTCTTATTCTGGCATTCTGCAGTTCAGTCCACCGATATGGCCCTTTACACATATACCCATGCATATGAAGGAAATATTCCCTAGAGGCAATAATAAAGTATTATATATTTCCTTATATCATGATAAATGTTTATTATTCATGCTAGAATTGTATTAACCGGAAACATAATACATGTGTGAATACATAGACAAACAGAGTGTCACTAGTATGCCTCTACTTGACTAGCTCGTTAATCAAAGATGGTTATGTTTCCTAGCCATAGACATGAGTTGTCATTTGATTAACGAGATCACCTCATTAGGAGAATGACGTGATTGACTTGAACCATTCCGTTAGCTTAGCACCCGATCGTTTAGTATGTTGCTATTGCTTTCTTCATGACTTATACATGTTCCTATGACTATGAGATTATGGAACTCCCGTTTACCGGAGGAACACTTTGTGTGCTACCAAACGTCACAACGTAAATGGGTGATTATAAAGGTGCTCTACAGGTGTCTCCAAAGGTACTTGTTGGGTTGGCGTATTTCGAGATTAGGATTTGTCACTCCGATTGTCGGAGAGGTATCTCTGGGCCCACTCGGTAATCAACATCACTATAAGCCTTGCAAGCATTGTGACTAATGAGTTAGTTGCGGGATGATGTATTACGGAACGAGTAAAGAGACTTGCCGGTAACGAGATTGAACTAGGTATCGAGATACCGACGATCGAATCTCGGGCAAGTAACATACCGATGACAAAGGGAACAACGTATGTTGTTATGCGGTCTGACCGATAAAGATCTTCGTAGAATATGTGGGAGCCAATATTGGCATCCAGGTCACGCTATTGGTTATTGACCGGAGAGGTGTCTTGGTCATGTCTACATAGTTCTCGAACCCGAAGGGTCCGCACGCTTAGCGTTACGATGACAGTTTTATTGAGTTTTGATGGACCGAAGGAGTTCGGTGTCCCGGATGAGATCGGGGACATGACGAGGAGTCTCGAAATGGCCGAGACGTAAAGATCGATATATTGGACGACTATATTCGGACTTCGGAAAGGTTCCGAGTGATTCGGGTATTTTTCGGAGTACCGGAGAGTTACGGGAATTCGTATTGGGCCTTAATGGGCCATACGGGAAAGGAGAAAAAGACCCCAAAGGGTGGCCACACCCCTCCCCATGGGCTAGTCCGAATTGGACTAGGGAGGGGGGGCGCCCCCTTCCTTCTTTCTCCTTCCCCCTTCCCTTCTCCTACTCCCACAAGGAAAGGAGGAGTCCTACTCCCGGTGGGAGTAAGACTCCCCCCTTTGGCGCGCCTCTCCCCTTGGCCAGCTGCCTCCCCCTTCCTCCTTTATATACGGGGGCAGGGGGCACCCCAGAGACACAACAATTGATCTATTGATCTCTTAGCCGTGTGCGGTGCCCCCCTCCACCATATTACACCTCGATAATACCGTTGCGGAGCTTAGGCGAAGCCCTGCGTCGGTGGAACATCATCATCGTCACCACGCCGTCGTGCTGACGAAACTCTCCCTCAACACTCGGCTGGATCGGAGTTCGAGGGACGTCATCGAGCTCAACGTGTGTAGAACTTGGAGGTGCCGTGCGTTCGGTACTTGATCGGTCGGATCGTGAAGACGTACGACTACATCAACCGCGTTGTTATAACGCTTCCGCTTTCGGTCTACGAGGGTACGTGGACAACACTCTCCCCTCTCGTTGCTATGCATCACCATGATCCTGCGTGTGCGTAGGAAATTTTTTGAAATTACTATGTTCCCCAACAGCATATGTAGTGTAGCTCCTCGCTTGCGAGTACTTTGGATGAGTACTCATGGTTGCTTTTCTCCCTCTTTTCCCCCTTTCCATTCTACCTGGTTGTCGCAACCAGCTGCTGGAACCCAGGAGCTTGACGCCACCGTCGACGACGACTCCTCTACACTGGAGGTGCCTACTACTACGTGCAGCCCGCTGACGACGACCAGGAGTAGTTAGGAGGATCCCAGGCAGGAGGCATGCGCCTCTTTCAATCTGTATCCTAGTTTGTGCTAGCCTTCTTAAGGCAATCTTGTTTAACTTATGTCTGTACTCAGATATTGTTGCTTCCGCTGACTCGTCTATAAGTCGAGCACTTGTATTCGAGCCCTCGAGGCCCCTGGCTTGTATTATGATGCTTGTATGACTTACTTATGTTGTAGAGTTGTGTTGTGATATCTTCCCGTGAGTCCCTGATCTTGATCATACACATTTGCGTGCATGATTAGTGTACGATTGAATCAGGGGCATCACAAGTTGGTATCAGAGCCGACTACCTGTAGGAATCCCCCTTTCCAACTCCTTGGCCGAAGTCGAGTCTAGTCATTGAAAAACTTTTACTAACATGGCTGAGTGGCTAATTGTGATGCCCTGGTAGTTAAGCTACAGTAACCCTCTACTAATGATGCCACATCACTTCGATTACTGTTGCTAATTTCGCGTTAGTTCGAAACCGATTCAAATTCAAATTCCAAAAACAAGTCAAATTTTATTTGTTCAAACTGATAAGGAAAAATGTTCGATGGGTTGAAAATATTCCCTAGCTGTTTGTCATGTAGGAGCCAACCTCTTTTGAATATTTAAAGGTGGCCCTAACCTATTTAAACTAAATCACCAGTAATTATTTAAACCATTTCAGCTTAAACTAATAGTTAAACTATTCAAAATAATTTGGAACTTTTTGTGCTGCTTCAAAACCTTGCCTAGTATTTATGTGCTAAGTGGCACATTTAACTATACTCATTTATTAGATCAACAAAAATACAAAACTGTAAAGAAAAACAAAACAAAAAATAGAAAATAAACAGAGGCTAAAAGGGCCCCCCTGCTGGGCCGTGGCCCAGCTGGCCACCAGGCCAGGCCCACCCGGCCACCCACTCCCCCGAGAACCTCCCCACTAGCCCAAACCCTAACCTAACCGGACCACATTCCCCCCCCCCCATGATCCCCACTCTCCCTCGTTCCCTCCCTGCGCCGTCACCCACGACACACAGAGGAGGGGCGCCCCCTGTTCGATCCCCTCCACCCGGCACCCCCGTGCCCGAAGACCGCCATCGCTCCGCTGGGGCTGCAGCCAACTGGCGTCGAGCGCCGCCTCTCCCGACGCCCGTCCGCGCGCCGCCGTCGATCTGAAACTGGGACTCGGCCCCGAGGCCACCGCCGCTCGGAGTCCCCCTCGCCAGAGCCACGACGCTGCCGGACCGCGTCCTCCTCCCCTCCTCACGCAGCTTCATCGAGCCACGCCGCCCCCGTTCATCTACAACGATGGTGAGGCCGTCGGCCTCGTCCTTCCCTTACCCCCTGCCGCACGCACGTGCCTGTGCTGCCCGCTACTGCTGCACCAGCCCTGCACGGCGCTCGTCGCGCCCGCCCCGCCGGCCAGTGTCGCGCCTCCCGCTCAAACCCCCCCATCGCGCGCTGCTCGCTACGCCCTTGCGCACACGCGTCGCCCTCCCGCGACCGGCCTCTGCCTCGGCTCGCCGCTGCAGGGCGCAGCTCCGGCCGGCCGGCCTCTCCACGGCTGCGCCCGGGCTCGGCCTCTGACCGAGCAACCCCATGCCCGCGCCCGCTAAGCACCCCGCCCAGTTTGGCCTTTGGCCCACTGACTAGTGGGGCCCGGGCCCCTGGTTATTTAAAAATAAATAAATATTAAATAGATTAATTAATTAATTAATAGATTAATTAATTAATTAATAGATTAATTAACCTAAGAAATATTGCTTAATTAGCTAATTAACTTAATGTGTCAATGATAGCAGGGCCCCACCACTAATTGGGCTGATTTAAGCAATCTGTTAGAAAAATGACCCGATGACACCTGGGCCCCACAGCCCAGTTTTGACCAGTCAACCCAGTCAATGTTGACTGTTGACCCTGCTGACTCAGCACCGTACTGGTCCCACTGTCATACACACGGGCTAGAATAGCAGTAGGTGGCAAAAGTATATTCTGCTTTTAATTTGAATTATTGGAATTCTAGAAAATCAATTAAAACTTTAATAATTCTTAGAAAATAAACCGTAACTCGGATGAAAAAACTTTGTACATGAAAGTTGCTCAGAACAACGAGACGAATCCGGATACGCAGCCCGTTCATCCGCCACACATCCCTAGCTTAGCAAACACGCAACTTTCCCCCTCCGATTCTTCTATCCGAAAACGCGAAACACTGGGGATACTTTCCCGGATGTTTTCCCCCTTCACCAGTATCACTTACTGCCGCGTTAGGTCACCTCTAGCACCGCGCATTGCCATGTTATACTTTGATTGCTCTGTTATTTATTGTGTTCCCCCTCCATTACTTCTTTCTGGTAGACCCCGAGACTGCCGGCGACCCCCAGTTCGACTACGGTGTTGACGACACGTCCTTCTTGCCAGAGCAACCAAGCAAGCCCCCCCTTGATCACCAGATATCGCCTATTCCTTCTCTATATTGCTTGCATTAGAGTAGTGTAGCATGTTACAGCTTTCGGTTAATCCTATTCTGCTGCATAGCCTGTCATTATTACTACAGTTGTTACCCTTACCTGCTATCCTACTGCTTAGTATAGGATGCTAGTGTTCCATCAGTGGCCCTACACTCTTGTCCGTCTGCCATGCTATACTACTGGGCCGTGATCACTTCGGGAGGTGATCACGGGTATATACTATATACTTTATATACATGACACATGTGGTGACTAAAGTCGGGTCAGCTCGTGGAGTACCCGCAAGTGATCCTGATGAGGGGGCTGAAAGGACAGGTGGCTCCATCCAGGTAGAGGTGGGCCTGGGTTCCTGACGGCCCCCTACTGTTACTTTGTGGCGGAGCGACAGGGCAGGTTGAGACCACCTAGGAGAGAGGTGGGCCTGGCCCTGGTCGGCGTTCGCGGTTACTTTAAAATAACACGCTTAACGAGATCTTGGTATTTGATCTGAGTCTGGCCATTTGGTCTATACGCACTAACCAACTACGCGGGAACAGTTATGGGCACTTGACGTCGTGGTATCAGCCGAAGCCTTCGTGACGTCAGCGACTGAGTGGCGCGCGCCGGATTGGACTGGAACGCCTGCTAGGCTAGGTCTGCTTCCGGCCGCGTTCGCAACATGCAGGTGTGCAATGGGCGATGGGCCCAGACCCCTGCGCCATAGGATTTAGACCGGCGTGCTGACCTCTCTGTTGTGCCTAGGTGGGGATGCGACGTGTTGATCTTACGAGGCCGGGCATGACCCAGGACAGTGTGTCCGGCCAAATGGGATCAAGCGTGTTGGGTTATGTGGTGCACCCCTGCAGGGAAGTTTATCTATTCGAATAGCCGTGTCCCTCGGTAAAAGGACGACCCGGAGTTGTACCTTGACCTTATGACAACTAGAACTGGATACTTAATAAAACACACCCTTCCAAGTGCCAGATATAACCCGGTGATCGCTCTCTAACAGGGCGACGAGGAGGGGATCACCGGGTAGGATTATGCTATGCGATGCTACTTGGTGAACTTACCATCTACTCTTTTCTACATGCTGCAAGATGGAGGTGGCCAGAAGCGTAGTCTTCGACAGGATTAGCTATCCCTCTCTTATTCTGGCATTCTGCAGTTCAGTCCACCGATATGGCCCTTTACACATATACCCATGCATATGTAGTGTAGCTCCTTGCTTGCGAGTACTTTGGATGAGTACTCACGGTTGCTTTTCTCCCTCTTTTCCCCCTTTCCATTCTACCTGGTTGTCGCAACCAGACGCTGGAGCCCACGAGCTTGATGCCACCGTCGACGACGACTCCTACTACACTGGAGGTGCCTACTACTACGTGCATCCTGTTGACGATGACCAGGAGTAGTTAGGAGGATCCCAGGCAGGAGGCCTGCGCCTCTTTCGATCTGTATCCTAGTTTGTGCTAGCCTTCTTAAGGCAATCTTGTTTAACATATGTCTGTACTCAGATATTGTTGCTTCCGCTGACTCGTCTATAAGTCGAGCACTTGTATTCGAGCCCTCGAGGCCCCTAGCTTGTATTATGATGCTTGTATGACTTACTTATGTTGTAGAGTTATGTTGTGATATCTTCCCGTGAGTCCCTGATCTTGATCGTACACATTTGCGTGCATGATTAGTGCACGATTGAATCGGGGGCGTCACATCGCGTGAAGTGCTCCCCAAAAACCTTATCACCCTTCTCCCGTACATGACTCAAAGAGGTGTGGTTTCGGAGGCCTACTGTCCCGACCTACGGTGCATCCCGCAAGCTGGGATGGAGAAGAACGTAGCAGCATCGCAGTGCTCAGGAACTTGTGGCGAGAGGAAGAAGAAGTTCTGGTGCATCTCTCTGAGAGGAGCGACCTCCCTTTTATATGCGCAACAGAAGGAGGCGAGGCTGCACTGGGAGCTGAAGGGAACGAGGGAGACGAAATGAACAGACAACAGGCGAAGAGGTGCGCCGTTCGTATTCAATCTCCACTACAGAAAAACGTTTCAGCTTTCGCGTGACCTTTTGTATACCCGTCGTGCGTGGCAGAAATTTAGACATCGGCTCGGCTCATTCCCGCAACCCGCGGCACGTCGTGACGAGGCGTGGCGAGGCGGGCGGCGGAGCAGGAGCGCGCCTGGATGTCCCTCTTGTTCTCATCCTCATACATGTGGAGAAAGAGCCTCCCTTATAAAGAGGTCCAACTCCCTCTAAACTAGCAATGTGGGACTAAACTTTAGTTCCACCTCTTGCCTTGCACGAATGGGCTGCGTGGGCCTCTAGGATTTATTAGGAATTTCTAAAACTGCTATTGGGCTAGGCCCAAAATAGAAAAAATTCCAGCAATCCCCCACCAGATCCCAGAGGCACACAAAATTTGCATTTGGTTCCAAAACACTGTTTTATATACCGGTACTGCAGTGGAGACTGTTAAGTTGAACTTCCACCTAGAACTCTATGCTACACTAGTAAGCAACTTGAACAGTGGACTGGGCCTTGAACTGCAGGTTTTCTGCGAATCTAGCTTCACATAAAGCCTTGACCGATACGTGGCTACCATGGGTCTTCCCCGCGAGTGGAGCTTATGCGTCATACTCCGAGACCTTTCATGAGTTTACTAGAGAGAACCCTACTCTCATAGATTGCGACGTTTAACAATCAGACTCATATAGGTGTGTTCTTCAAAAGATGTTCTGCAGGACGACATCTCTGCTTCAATGAGCCACTTAGAACACATTAAGATATACATCAACCTGCCATGCAGACTAGGAGAGTATTGCATCTTCATGGAGTGGTATTCTTAATAGTAAGGATACTCTCCTCTTAGTTGATCAACAGCTTGTGTTCCACATCTAATTCACGGGATCTCCGATCACAAAGAATAGGTTAACACTGTGAACAACTCATATTGTGGGTCTCATACCCATCTCCCTCGATGCATTATCTATCACATTACGTGATAGACCCTTAGTAAAAGGATCTGCCAGATTTTTAGACGTTTGGATATAATCCAATGCAATAACTCCGGAGTTTCTCATTTTCCTGACAGACTTTAACTTCTCTGAACGTGTCTTGATGACTTCATGTTATCCTTTGAGCTGCTCACTTTCGTGATCACAGTTTGATTGTCGCAGTTCATAAGGATACCCGGTACAGGTTTCTCAACAACCGGCAAGTCATTCAAGAGCTGGCGAAGCCAATCTGCTTCAACCGTAGCTGTATCTAGTGCTGTGAGTTCTGCTTCCATTGTTGACCTCGTTAAGATGGTCTGCTTGCAAGACTTCCAAGAAACAGCGCCACCTCCATGAGTGAATACATATCTGCTCGTGGCCTTTATCTCATCAGCATCTGAGATCCAGTTTGAGTCACTATACCCTTCAAGCACCTCTGGGTGCCCAGTGTAGTGAATTCCATAATTCGCAGTGCCTTTCAAATAACGCAAAACTCTCTCTAGAGCTTTCCAATGCACATCTCCTAGTTTTGAGACAAACCGACTCAGTTTGCTAACAGTAAAAGAGATGCCAGGTCTTGTAGCACTGGCTAAGTACATAAGCGAGCCAATAATCTGAGAATACTTCAATTGATCTCTAGCAATTCTTCGATTCTTTTGAAGTAACACACTCGCATCATATGGTGTTGGAGAGGGCTTGCAGTCACTATAGCCAAAGCGACTCAAGATCTTTTCCACATAGTGAGATAGAAGCAATGTAATCCCACCATCATCGTCTCTCAACAACTTGATGTTCAAAATGACATCAGCCACTCCTAAATCCTTCATCTCAAAATAGCGAGATAGGAAATCCTTGACCTCCTTAATAACATTCAGATTTGTTACAAAAATCAGTATGTCATCAACATACAAGCAAAGGATAACTCCCTCACCCCCACCATGGCGATAGTACACACATTTTTCAGCTTCGTTTACAACAAAGCCTGCAACTGTTAAAGTTCTTTCAAACTTCTCATGCCACTGTTTGGGTGCTTTCTTGAGTCCATACAAAGACTTCAGCAACTTGCACACTTTTCCTTCCTGGCCATCTAGTACAAACCCATCTGGCTATTCCATATAAATCTCCTCGTCCAACTCTCCATTTAGGAAAGCAGTCTTAACATCCATTTGATGAACGAGAAGACCATGTGAGGCAGCTAGTGAAAGTAGAACTCGAATAGTGGTCAGTCGAGCCACAGGTGAGTAAGTATCAAAGAAGTCTTCACCTTCCTTTTGGGTATAACCCTTAGCCACGAGCCAAGCCTTGTACTTTTCAATAGTACCATCAGGCCTAAGCTTCTTCTTGAATACCCATTTGCATCCTATAGGTTTGCACCCATAAGGACGATCAGTTATCTCCCAAGTTTCATTCGCCAAGATGGAATCCATCTCACTACGAACCGCTTCCTTCCAGTAGTCAACATCTTCAGATGCATAGGCCTCTGAAATAGAAATGGGAGTATCATCTATAAGATACACAAGAAAATCATCACCAAAGGACTTTGCAGTCCTCTGTCTCTTGCTCCTAGTAGGAACTTTATTGTTCTCCTCCACAGGATTTTCAAAGTGTTCCATCGAAATGGCAGGTTCGGTAATTGTAACTGGTTCCTGATTCGATGAACTAGGCATCTCCTGATTAGATGAGGTAGCCATATCCTTCATTGGAAAGATATCTTCAAAGAAAATCGCATCATTCGACTCCATGATCGTACCGACATGCATGTCAAGTACCTCAGATTTTACAACCAAGAATCTATAACCAACGCTATGAAAAGCATATCCCAGGAAAACACAATCCACGGTCTTTGGTCCAAGCTTGCGCTTCCTTGGAATTGGCACATTGACTTTCACCAAACAACCCCAGGTTCGTAGATAAGAGATTTTTAATCTTTTCTTCTCCCATTCCTCGAATGGAATTATCTCTTTATTCTTTGTGGGGACTCGGTTTAGGACATGACATGCAGTCAATATCGCCTCCCCCCACCATGCCTTGGAGAGACCCGATGTGTCTAATATGGCGTTAACCAAATCTGTTAGAGTACGGTTCTTTCTTTCGGCCACCCCATTTGACTGAGGTGAATAGGGAGGCGTCCTCTCAGGGATTATACCATGTTCCACACAAAAAGCATCAAATTCATTGGAAAGATACTCTCCACCACGGTCGGACCTAAGCCTCTTGATTTTCCGATCAAGTTAGTTTTCCACTTCAGCTTTATAGAACTTGAAAAAGTTCAAAGCCTCATCCTTAGATCTCAGAAGATACACACGGCAGTATCTAGTGGAGTCGTCAATTAACGTCATGAAATATTTCTTTCCACCTTTTGTCAAAACACCATTCATTTCACATAGATCTGAATGTATGAGTTCTAGTGGTGCAAGATTTCTCGTTTCCGCAGTCACATGAGACTTCCGAGGTTGCTTAGCTTGCACACACACTTGACACTTGGATCCCTTGACAGTGTTGAAACTAGGGATTAAGTTCAACTTCGCTAGTCATGACATGCGACCAAAGTTAACATGACAAAGATGTGAATGCCACACATTTGATTCACTATTGTTGCAAATATGATTAACAACTTTATTGCAAACGTCTGATAAGGATAAATGAAACAGGCCTCCTGACTCATAGCCTTTACCAACAAAGGTTCCATGCTTGGATATTACAAATTTATTCGACTCAAAGACAAGCTTGTAGCCATCTCTACACAGAAGAGATCCGCTAACAAGATTTTTATTGACGGAGGGGACATAATGCACGTTCTTCAGCCGCACGATCTTCCCCGAAGTAAACTTCAGATCGACTGTGCGAACACCACGAACAGAAGCACTTGAACCGTTGCCCATCAGCATGGTTGAAGTCCCTGCGGTCTAATAAGACAAAAACATGGAAATAACACCGCATACATGCACATTAGCACCCGTGTCAATCAACCAATCAGGAGGGACATACTGAAAGAATAGTGGGAAATATACCATACCCAGCATCCTTCATGTCAGTATCTCCAATGACAACATTAACGGTCTTGCCTCCTTTCCCAGGATGGCGCTTGTCATAGCGATTAGGGCAACTAGGAGCCTAATGATCAGGATCCTCACACACATGACAAACACCTTTCTTCTTGTCATTCTTCTTCTTGAAGTCCGTGTGTTGCACAGCCTTGTTCTTCCCATCAAACTTTGCTTTACCATCAAACATGCCCTTGTTCTTGAACATGTGGGGCTAGAAGTTCTTCTTCTGTACCAGATTGGCACTAGATCCTCCCTCAATACCTCGAGCACGTGTGTCCTTTGCTCCCGCCTTTTCTTCCACATCAAGAGTGCCAATGAGATCTGGGACAGAAAACTCCAGTCTCTTATGCTTCAGTAAGGTAGCAAAGTTTCTCCGCGAAGGAGGAAGCTTAGTGATGATACCTCCGGCAACAAACTTGTCCGGTAGCATACAACTGAAGTGCTCAAGTTCTCTAGCAAATGACTGTATCTCATGAGCTTGCTCAACCACGGAGCGCTCTTCAGTCATCCTGTAATAATAGAATTGCTCCATGATGTACAGCTCAGTGCCAGCATCCGAGACCCCAAACTTCGCCTCGAGTGCATCCCACATATCTTTTCCATTATCAATTGACGCATAAGCATCAACTATATTCTCACCAAGAACACTCAAGAGAGCAGCCTTAAACAGAGTATCCATTTTCTGAAAAGCTTGTGCCTGTTGAGCATCAAGAGCTCTCCTTCAGGTTTGCCAAGAGTGGCGTCATACCAACTCATGGTTTGAAACCATAAGACTGCTCTCACGCGCCACCTCTTATAGTGGATACCCTCAAACATAGGAGGTTTCATCGAAGCAAAAAAACCACTCGGGGTAAATTGCCTATAATAAGGTTTTTGGATTGTTGGAAATATGAGCAATTTACCGAATGATTTTATTAATAGAAATACTAGATAAAGCACGACTAGTACAGCAGTAATAAAACAAGTCATGCGATTTGACAAAGAGAAGGTAAACAACATCTTCATATATGAACTATAACTAAACTCATCTAGAGCAGACAGTATAGCAAGTTGCATATATGAAACAGAGTCTAGTATAGCAAGGGCAAACACTAGAGCAAGGAACTGTAGCAGGGCCTCTAAGAGGAAAAACACGTACGGGACAGCAGCAGCAGAAGCGCTAGACTTGGGGTCGGTGTCCTTGCCAGCCATGTCGTTGAGGAGGTTGTCGACGTCGGGGAAGAAGTCGTCGTCGGGGAAGTAGTCGTCAGAGTCCGGGGCGTCCGTGACGAAGAAGTCAGTAGCCGCGTGAAGCGCTCCCCAAAAACCTTATCACCCTTCTCTCGTACATGACTCAAAGAGGTGTGGTTTTGGACGCCTACTATCCCGACCTACGGTGCATGCCGCAAGCTGGGATGGGGAAGAACGTAGCAGCAGCGCAGTGCTCAGGAACTTGTGGCGAGAGGAAGAAGAAGTTCTGGTGCGTCTCTCTAAGAGGAGCGACCTCCCTTTTATAGGCGCAAGAGAAGGAGGCGAGGCTGCACCAGGAGCTGAAGGGAATGAGGGAGACGAAACGAACAGACAACAGGCGAAGAGGTGCGCCGTTCGTATTCAATCTCTACTACAGCAGAACGTTTCAGCTTCCGCGTGACCTTTCGTATACCCGTCGTGCATGGAAAAATTTAGACATCTGCTCATTCCCGCAACCCGCGGCGCGTCGTGACGAGGCGTGGCGTGGCAGGCGGCGGAGGAGGAGCGCGTGTGGATGTCCCTCTTGTTCTCATCCTCATACATGTGGAGAAAGAGCCTCCCTTATAAAGAGGTCCAACTCCCTCTAAACTAGCAATGTGGGACTAAACTTTAGTTCCACCTCTTGCCTTGCAGGAATGGGCTGCGTGGGCCTCTAGGACTTATTAGGAATTTCTAAAACTGCTATTAGGCTAGGCCCAAAATAGACAAAATTCCAGTATTATCTTATCACAAAACTATCTGTTACCGATAATTTCAGTGCTTGCAGAGAATACCTTGCTGAAAACCGCTTGTCATTTCCTTCTGCTCCTCATTGGGTTCGACACTCTTACTTATCTAAAGGACAACGATAGATCCCCTATACTTGTGGGTCATCAAGACTCTTTTCTGTCGCCGTTGCCACGGAGTGAAGCGCCTTTGGTAAGTGAAATTTGGTAAGGAAACATTTATATAGTTGCTGAAATTTACTGTCACTTGTTACTATGGAAAATAATCCTTTGAGGGGCTTGTTCGGGGTATCTTCACCTCGACCGGAAGAGCAAAGAGTTGCTCCTCAACCTACTGCACCTACTGAAAATATTTATTATGAAATTCCTTCAGGTATGATAGAGAAACTGCTAGCTAATCCTTATGTAGGAGATGGAACATTACATCCTGATATGCACCTAATCTATGTGGATGAACTTTGTGGATTATTTAAGCTTGCAGGTATGCCAGAGCATGTGGTCATGAATAAGGTCTTCCCTTTATCTTTATCGTAAGTGGGCTACAAATGGCCACATTTGTCTCTTTCTATTGCTGGGAAACTCCAACTGGCCTGTGTTCTGCCGGAATGTTGATTAATTTCTGCTCCAGCAAATTTCAGGCGCTCGATATGTCCTATTTTTTAGCAAATTCATGCCGAAATTTTTCGTGAATTTTGGCATGACTTGCGCTAGAAAGTAGGAGATATCGAGTGCCCGTGATTTGCCAGAACGAGAATTAAACGACATTTTGGCAAAACATAGGCCATTTTTTCTGTCATTACTCGATATATGTAATGTTAATTGACTAATGCTTAGAATTGATTGTCAGTCTGTTGGGGCTTCTTGTGTGGCTTTCAATCTGTTCTTGAAGGGAGGATGTCGACTGTTGTCGTGGGGGTTGTTTCCTCCTCTTCTCCTCGTGATAGACCTTGGTGATGCAGGAGCGAAGGGGGGATGTGACCATCACTGATAGTCGAAATATCAGTGAGGGGGTGTCCATCATATACACCACCATATATAGTCGAAATATTAGAGAGGAAGAATCCCGACTGTTGTCCCGGGGGTCGCTTCTCCTTCTTTCCCGTGTGTTGGACATTTTGGTAATGCACTCGGGAAAGAAGGGAGGAGTGATCATTATCGATGGTCGAAATATCAGAGAGGGGTAGCCACCATATACACCACCAGAGATGAGAGTTTTCCAATGGAGACTTGACAGGCCGAAAGTCAACCTGTGCTGAATAATGATCTGTGTGTCGAGTATCTCATATTTGCCGTTGATTTTTAATCTTTCAGTATTGAACACAACAAATGGATGATGATGATAGGATGCCCGAGTGCAATGACTGTATCGACAACGGGGGTATGTGCGACATGCCTCACTTGGAAAACGGTAGATGCTTCTCCCTCACGCTGAAGGAGGGCTTCAGATTTTTTTACGGTATGTAACTTTAGCGGCACACACACTTTGGTTTAAGCATGACATAAGATTTTTGCTTTAACGTGTAATTTCCATTTTTTTTATAATTCGACTAGTTCATCCCCTGCTATGCAAGACCTTATGTCATAAACAAGCACTCTTTTGAAGAGAGGGAAAATGTGGATACGAAGAAAGCTCATGTTAAGACGATACATGTTTCCATTTTTGAGGTTAAGATCTTAAATGAAATAGGTCACACACACTTTGGTTGTTTAAATTGGAAAGGATTATGCAAGGCCTACGGATTTCAGGAGGGTATGAAAATAACCTTCGATATTGGCATTCCTCAAGATGATCCTCGTTATAAAGACACCACAAAAACCATCACCTAAGCTTTTTCTGAAGAAACCAACATCTGCATCATACTGATTAGCCCACTTACGAATTTCATTGTAAGAGAACTGCTAATGGAAATTAATCAAACTAAGCTTATACGGGAACTAGGATCTATACCTGTATTACTTTTTATAGTCATCACCAAAAACCATCAACATATGTAGCTGAAACCAAAGGTACTCTATTTTTCAAATATCAGGGCAGATGCTTCGTTTTTATTGCTGGGACCAAATGGCTGGTCCAAAATGGGTGAATGACCACCCGAAATGACCGTGGGGATGTGCCCTACAAAACATCTCATACAAACTTTCTCTAATCGGCCATCTGGTCCATTGAAATTAGGGATTTGTTTCAGTTCAAAATCGACCTAGGGTTCATCACAATCAACCTAGGAGTCGTCCCAATGGACCAAGGGTTCACCACCGGGGCTCGGGAGAAAGAGCAAGGGTGCAGGGGCTCAAAAGGGATTGGGAGAAAGAGCAGATGATGAGGGACTAGGGCGGGAAAAGAATACATTCGAGGTGGCACTAGGGCTCGGGCGGGATCGACTGGCGACGGAGCAGCGACGAGGCAGGGTCGCTGGGGCTCGGGAGGAAGAGCGACTAGCGATGGCATGAGATCGGCGACGGCAGCGCGAGCGACAGCGACGGATAGCCGGAAGAGTGAAGGGTGAGAGTGAGGAAAGGGCGGCAGGGAAGATAAAAGGAGCTTAGTAGTAGCGCGGGACCCGAGGCCCGCGCTACAGCTAAGCCCGATACCTATAGTGCTGGTGTGTGATCCGCGCTGCTGCTAAGTAGGGCCCATCTGCTGGCCCGTGTATATATAGTAGCAGCGCGGGGTTATATAGCCCGCGCTGCTGCTATCAAGTTAGTTGTAGTGCGGGTTTTACACCCCACGCTGCTACTATGGCTAGCCCAGGGGTACAGTGGGGACCACTTAGCGGTAGCGCGGGGTACTAAACACCGCACTACTGCTAATGTTTACCTGCAGCGCGTGCTTTTGGGCCGCACTACTGCTAATGTTTACATGCAACGCGTGCTTCTGGGTCGCGCTACTGCTAAATAACAGTAGTGCGGGCCACTTACCCCAGACATGGCTAGTGATCTGCCTATAGGGTTTTCCCTAGCACAGTTGTACTCCCTCCGTCTAAAAAAGCTTGTCCCTCAAATGTTAGATACATCCATTTGAGAGATGTTAAAAAAAAGATACATCCATTTGAGAGACAAGCTTTCCCGGACGGAGGGGGTAGTAAGAAGGAAGGGACTTGATTTTTTTCAAAACTATGACGTATTTTATAGCAAATTCGGAAACTATAGCAAAGAGTGGAGAAAAATCAAAACTAGCACCTCGTCGGCCACGCGTGGGCCGAAAAGCGTGTTTCCGGCCTCCCCTTGGCCGAAATGGACTTTTCGGCCATGCCTTGGCCGAAGAGGTGCGTACCTGGGCCGAAAATACCTTTTTGGTCAGGAGTAGGCCAAAAATTCCTTTTTGGTCAGAAGTAGGCCGAAAAGTACTTTTCGGTCAGGAGTAGGCCGAAAAGTCCCTTGGGCCCACCTTTTCACGTTAATGGTTGGCCGAAGTTGCATGGCTCCACTCTTCGGCTTACGTTAGGCCGAAGCGATTTTTTTAATTTTAGTATATAAATACTGTGCAACCATTGCCCATCTTAGACACTGAAAAATATATTTTTGCGCAACCCTTTCCCCTCAATATTTTCCCGCCATCCGTTTCCCGCCAACCCCTTCCCGCCATATGTTCCTACCACCCGTTTCCCGCCAACCCCTTCCCGCCATATGTTCCCGCCAACCCTTTCCCGCCATACCACAGTAGTTCTTTCCCGCCATTTTCTCCTCTCTACCTATAAAACCCCCTTCAGACGGAGGTGGATAAGCAGTCCAGTGTAGTGTAGTCGAGATGAAAACGAGAGGCAAATGGTAAATAATGTAAATTGCGAGGAGATGAGATTTGTGATTAGGAACCTGGTTATGTTGAAGATCCTCCCCGACAATAGCGCCAGAAATTCTACTTGATGGTGTCGCTAGGACTATGTCGGTATTTCCCCCAAGAGGAGAGGATGATGTAGCACAACAACGGTAGGTATTTCCCTCAGTTATGAAACCAAGGTATCGAACCAAGCAATCACAACGTATAGGTAGAGAGGAGAAAATGGCGGGAAAGAACAACTGTGGTATGGAGGGAAAGGGTTGGCGGGAACATATGGCGGGAAGGGGTTGGCGGGAAACGGGTGGCAGGAACATATGGCGGGAAGGGGTTGGCGGGAAACGGGTGGCGGGAAAGAGTTGGCGGAAAAATATTAAGGGGAAAGGGTTGCATGAAAATATATTTTTTTCAATGTCTAAGATGGGCAATGGTTGCACAGTATTTATATACCAAAATTAAAAAAAAATCACTTCGGCCTAACGTAAGCCGAAGAGTGGAGCCATGCAACTTTGGCCAACCATTAACGTGAAAAGGTGGGGCCAAGGGACTTTTCGGCCTACTCCTGACCAAAAAGTACTTTTCGGCCTACTCCTGACCAAAAAGGTCTTTTCGGCCCAGGTACGCACCTCTTCGGCCAAGGCATGGCCGAAAAGTCCATTTCGGCCAAGGGGAGGCCGAAAACACCCTTTTCGGCCCACGCGTGGCCGACGGGGTGCTAGTTTTGATTTTTCTCCACTCTTTGCTATAGTTTCCGTATTTGCTATAAAATACGTCATAGTTTTGAAAAAAATCAAGGGACTTGCCGTCATCATCCCATTATCTATTATCTTAGGGTTCAGGATGAGGGCCGTGGTGGGGCTTCGCCGGAGAAGAAACTCAAAGGAGGGCGGGAGCCGGCGGTTCGGCCGGCAGCCCGTGCGGCGGTCTGCCGAGGAAGAAGAGTTATGCGCCGTAAGATCTTTATCCAACGGTCTAAAACGGTCTACTGGCCTAGATATAAAAGGCAGACGACTTGCATGTAGCCATTCCCCCAGGAAAAAACAGATTTACAAGCTCGAGAGGAACGGAGTAGAGACGAGCTTATCATTTTTATCTGACAACAACTCTACTGCCCATAGGAACCAAGATGCTCGTCGCCGCAGCACAACTGCCTCTTCTTGGCTCCCAGCCTCGCTCACGCGTCATCGCCTGCCACCGAAAGCACTCGCCGCCATACTACGCTCACGCGTCATCGCCTGCCTCCGCGCGGAAGAGCAAGGAAAAGGTCGGCTTCACCCGGTTCATGCTGCCCGCCACCTGTTCGGCGATTGGCCTTACCGGAGCAGAGGCCTGGATTGGCTGACCCTTTTGTTCTTGGCTTTCCCTTGCAGCGGCGGGACGGGATGCAGGCAGCCCATGCGGCCGTTCGTGGGGGCGTCTCCGTGGTGAGTCAGTTGCTCCGGTGCATTCTTTGGTTTTGTTGGGCACGTAGACTAGTAGGGTGATCTCCTTGCCTATTGCTTGCAAAGGGTGAAAGGGGAAGCCATCCATGCTAAACTTTATTTTCTTACACACTAGCATTGTTTCGGTGTTTCATTTCCTGTTTCTGGTGCTAACAAACATGTGCAATGCTGTTCAGCTAGAAATTGTGATGTCAACTCCTGGAGTGCTAGAGGTGGGTCTTTCTCAGCATACTTCTGCTATTTTGCCCTTTTACCATTATCATTGCTGCTTGCTAACTTTTGGTTGATTGATAAACTTTCTAGCAGGTTGTTGAGGATCTTCGCAAGAGTTACCCTTCTTCGACATTTGGGGTGAGTCTCTGGCATTACGTCATAGGCTTTTGCATCATTGCCTGAACATATGGCTTGTCAGCTAACAGCTAACTGCTTTATAGCATCAAGCCTGGTCACTTTCAATATAATCTTAAAAACGTGATAACCAAAGTTTTTACAGCTTTTACATCTGAACTTTCAAACTTATCGTGTCAGTGTGGCAATGCACCACTGTTTTTGTAAGTAACAGTGTAATGCTCACAATTTACTACTCCATCAAAGCTGTCCCTCGCAACCCCAGTTATGCTAACTATAAGCAACAGTGTTAAGTTGCTAATGATAGTATGATACGTTCTGATCTTTCTGCACTCTGTACTTAGGTTGGTACAGTCCTAAATGCTGACGATGCAAGCAAAGCCATTACAGCTGGTGCACAGTTTCTCACGAGCGGGCCTGGCTCAGGTTCCTCTGCAAGCTCTAAATTTACCCAAAAACCCTGGCACAGTCATGGTAAGAGTCAGTACTATTGCATTTGTAACGATTGTTAGGAATGGGCAACTCACTTTACTGATGGCCAAAGGCCAATACATATACATGTGTGGTAAAGTGCAGGAAACCCCTTATACAATGGGGATAAACCAGAAAGAGACTATACACATCTAACACCCCCCCTCAAACTCATGGTGGATCAACAACACTGAGTTTGGAGAGGAAAAAGGCATGCTGCGCCCGAGTCTGTGCCTTTGTGAAGAAGTCAGCCAACTGTAACTCAGAGGGCACATAGTGAAGAGCGAGAGTCTGATCCTGCACAGCAGCACGCACGAAGTGGGCATCCACACCGATGTGCTTAGTGAGCTCATGCTTCACCGGTTCACGCGCAATACTAATAGCACCAGTACTGTCTGACAGTAAGGGAGTCGAGGTAGCAGCAGACACACCAAAATCCTCAAGTAACCACCGTAACCAGATCACCTCAGCCGTCAGCATGGCCATGGCTCGCAACTCAGCCTCTGTACTCGAGCGAGAAACTGCAGTCTGTTTCTTTGTCTTCCAAGCAATAAGAGAGCCACCAAGAAAAACACAATAAGCAGACAGCGAGCGTCGATCAGAGGGATCACTAGCCCAGGTAGCATCAGAGTAAGCCTGGAGCTCAAGAGAACTGGAGCGGGGAAAGAAAAGGCGCTGAGAGATCGTGCCACGGAGATATCGTAGAACACGGAGGAGGTGACTATAGTGGACAGAGGTGGGGGCTGAAACAAACTGACTCAGGATGTGAACAGGATAGGAGATGTCAGGACGCGTAACAGCAAGATAGACAAGGCTACCAACGAGGTGACGATAACGAGTGGGATTAGGAAGAGGGTCACCATCAGAGGCACGAAGCTGAACATTGAGCTCCATAGGAGTCACAACGGTGCGGTCATCACTGAGAGCAGCTCGAGCGAGAAGATCCTGAATATATTTCTCTTGAGAGATGTAGAAGCCATCAAAGGTCGAGGAGATCTCAATCCCAAGAAAATAGCGAAGAGGACCAAGATCAGTCATGAGGAACTGGTCGTGAAGGCGGGCCTTAACAAAGGCAATGTAGTCAGAGTCGTCACCAGTGATGATCATGTCATCAACATAAAGAAGGAGAAGAGTCCGACCATGAGGAGATGTGTGAACAAACAACGCTGGATCATGATCACTGGGCAAGAAACCAGCGGCAGTCACCACAGAGGCAAAGCGCTCAAACCAAGCGCGCGGGGCCTGTTTAAGACCATAGAGGGAGCGGCGAAGTCGACAGACCATACCGTCAGGAGCATAGTACCCCGGTGGTGGCTGCATGTAAACCTCCTCACGCAACTCGCCATTAAGAAAAGTGTTCTGAACATCAAGTTGAGAGATAGACCAATGACGAACAGTAGCAACAGCAAGAAGAGTGCGAACAGTGGTCATATGGGCCACAGGAGCGAATGTCTCATCATAATCGCGTCCCTGCTCCTGCTGAAAACCACGGGCCACAAGGCGCGCTTTGTAGCGCTTAAAGAGAACCATCAGAGCGAGTCTTAATCTTGTAGACCCACTTGCAGGTGATGGGACGGACACCGGAAGGGAGGGAAACCAGATCCCATGTGCCAGAGCGCTCAAGGGCAGCAAGCTCTTCGGCCATCGCAAGCTGCCATTCAGGCTGAGTCATGGCAGTCCGATAGGAAGTGGGCTCAGCAATAACAAAGAGACCGTACCGATCAGGAGAGTAGCGATCAGGCGGGGGGCGAGGCCGAGCACGGAGGTTATGAACCGGGGGAGGCGTGAAAGGAGGTGCACCAGAGGTGGAAGGCGCATCAGGGGAAACATCCTCAGAACGAGGGCGACCAGTATAGTGAAGAGGAAATGGTGAGAGAGGACGAGGGACTGGAGATGATGGTGGAGAGTTGGAGGAGGAGGATGGGGAAGATGGTGTCGGTGGTGAAGGAGAAGGAAGAAGAGGTGCAGGCGGAGGAGGAAAAACATGAGGAGGCACATAGCGGGGTGTATTGGGGAGAAGAAGAAACGAAAGATCGTCCACAGAGAAGCTTGAGGTAGAAGGACGTGGGTAGTAAGAGCGAGACTCGTCAAAGGTCACATCATGCGAGATGCGCAAACGACGACCAACAGGATCCCAGCAGCGATAGCCCTTGTGCTCATCGCTGTAGCCAAGAAAAACACACTCAACCGACTGAGCAGACAGTTTGGTGCGTTCTCGCGGGGCAAGAAGGACATAGCACACACATCCAAACATACGAAGAGCTGAGTAGTCAGGAGAGCGACCAGTGAGACACTCCATAGGAATACCACCCTGCAGAGCAATCGATGGTTGTATGTTGATGAGATAGGTGGATGCAGAAACAGCCTCAGCCCAAAAATGGGGTGGGAGAGAGGCGGCAATCATCAGAGCACGAGTCATCTCAAGTAGATGACGATGCTTACGTTCGGCAACGCCATTCTGAGCATGTGCACCAGGACATGAGAACTGGGCAAGAGTACCCTGTTCCGCAAGAAAACCACGCAACAGCTGGGAGATAAACTCACCAGCGGAGTCAGCACGAAAAGTACGAATGGGCATGAAAAACTGGGTGTGAACCATGGCAGCAAAACGTTTGTATATAGAGAGAACCTCGCTACGAGATTTCATAAAGTAGAGCCAAGTGTAGCAAGAGAAATCATCAATAAACAAGATATAGTAGCGGTGACCACCTTTCGAATCAAAGGGAGCAGGACCCCATACATCAGAATGAACTAAGTCAAAAGGACGCTGAGATACCGACTCACTGGTAGAATAAGGTAACTGGGTCTGTCTGCCAAGTGTGCAGCCAGTACAAGGTAAAGAAACATCTCCAGATACAGACCCTAAGAGGCCCTGACGAACTAAAGAAGACAAGCGAGAGCCACATAGGTGACCAAGGCGATGATGCCACTGCTGGAAGGACGCAGACGAAGAGGCAGCAAGAGCATGGGAGCTGGCTGAAGTGGTGGCAGCGGAAGGAACACAAAGCCAGTCAACCTCCCAAAGGCCCTCTGACTCACGGCGCCGGGGGCCAGCACCAATCAAAGCCTTGGCGCGACGATCCTGAATGGAGCAAGAGTCGGTATCAAGAATGACACGACAACCAGAATCAGTAAGTTGGGCAGCGGAAAAAAGATTCATGGTGAGGCGAGGAACATGTGAAACACTAGGAACAGAAAAAGATGGAGTGGAAAGAAGACCACGGCTAGCAACAGGAAGAGGTGTGCCATCAGCGGTAAGAACATTAACAGGCGAATCAAGAGGTCGGAGAGAAGACAGCACAGAAGAATCAGAAGACATATGAAAAGAGGCGCCAGAATCCAGAACCCACGAAGATGTACCTGACTGTGTAGATGCCTCCGGTGGGGGAGCAGTGGCTGCAGTCACAGCAGCAGCGGAACCGGTCGACGAAGAGCCTGAGGAAGCTAAGAGACGCTTGAGCCTCATAATGTCCTGGTCAGTGAGTGACGGGGTCGAGGAGGATCCAGGAGTCCCACTGGAAGAGGAGCGCCTCTGGTCTCGCTTCTTCTCACGGCAATCAGACTCTGGGTGACCTGGCCGAGAGCAGTAGCCACAGAAGGTGTCACGGCGCGACCGGCCCCTCTCAGCATAAGAAGGACGACCCACCCCCCTGAAGGAGTAGGCAGGAGCGGTGGAGCAGTGAGGCGAGTAGGTGGCAGAGGAGCTCGGGTGGCCAACACTGATGGAACCACAAGTAACCCAGCAGAGCGTAGGTGGGTCTCTTCGTCACGAAGCTCAGCAAGTACCTCCGAGATAGGAACACGACCACGAGCGAGCAGGTGAGCACGGCGAGGCTCGAACTCAGAGCGAAGACGAGATAAGAACTCGTGAACCCGCTGAAACTCCAAATCGGACCGTGTAGTCTGACAGCAACGGCAAGTTCCACAAACGACGGTCCGAAGAGAGTCAAGCTGACGCCAGATGGCAGAGCACTGTGAATAGAACTCATCAACAGAGGAATCACCTTGCTCAAGTGCATGCTCCTGACGCACCACAGATAGGTAGAGAGCATCACCAGAGGGCTGATAGCGCTGACAGAGATAAGACCACATCGTTGCAACTGTGCCAAGTCCCATGAACTCCGAGGCAAACTGAGGAAGGACACTCGCAGTAAGAACAGCAGCAGCACGAGCATCATCATTGCACCACTGAGTGTAACCAGACAGATCATCACGATAGGCAGAAAGGGCATCCGAATAGGCTGACATCTGCTGATCATAGGCATCAACTGCAGTATCATCGAGAGCCTTGGCGGCATCGCGATCAGCCTGAGAAGCATCAGCAGCAAGAACCGACGGTGCTGGCGAGGTAGGAGCCACTGGAGCAACAGGGCAAGGCGGACAGGGGACCTCGCCAGAGAGAACACCCCACAGAAGGAGATCGCACATGTGGATACGCATAAACCCCGCAAACTCGGCATAGTTGGTGCCATTGAAGATCACCGAGCACCGAGGAACGGCGACATAGCTCGAAGAAGACATGAGGAGCTCTTTTTTTTTTGTCAACTGCTACAGTAGACTGCTATAGGAGACCCCGATCTAGATCGGGATCGGGCTCGCGCTGGCTCAATCCAGCCCCGATGGAGGAAGCGGGGGGGAAGGGCGAGCGTGGGAGTGGCCGGCCCTGGGCAGCACCGGCTGCAGCAGGAGGCGGCCAGGGGCGGCAGGGCGCGGGGAGGTCGCGGCCGGGCGCGGGGAGGCGCGGGAAGGTGGCTGCCGGGCGCGGGGAGGCGCGGGTAGGTGGCTGCCTGGCGTGGGGAGGTGGCTGCCGGCCGCGGCCGAGCACGGGGCGGCGCGAGGCGGCAACGGCAGGCCGCGGCCGCGCTCGGGGCGGCGCGGGACAGCGACGGCAGGCCGCGACCGAGCTCGGGGCAGCGCAGGCCGGGGCGAGACGGCGTGGCGGCGGGGAAGGAGAGAGCCGGGGGCAAGGGAGGAGGTGGCCGGCGCCGGCGACGAGGTAGAGGGAGGCCGGCGACGGGGGAGCTAGGCACGGAGCTGCGAGCGTGCGGGAGTCGGAGAGGAACCTAAGCATCTGATACCATGTTAGGAATGGGCAACTCACTTTAGTGAGGGCCAAAGGCCAATACATATACATGTGTTGTAAAGTGCAGGAAACCCCTTATACAATGGGGATAAACCAGAAAGAGACTATACACATCTAACAACGATGTTTATTGTACTAGAAATGAACACCTTTCTATAGTCTGTGGTCACTAGGGACATTCCCTATACACTTTGTCAATGTAACATATTTGATATCAGAGATCCTTATAAGCTTGTAGTTTAGGCTTTAGGGTGTCAATAATTTGATTTGCAAATTCGATCGCTTCGCTTCCAATTACTTAAACATATCTAATAGAAATTTGATTTAGTGATTGCACTGTTTGTATCCTATACAGCATATAAATGTTAATTAATTATTTCAATCTTATTGTTTAAGGAAATACTTCATGATCTTGACGGAAGTGAAGTTCTATATATTCCAGGAGTGCTGACACCAACTGAGGTTTGTACCACATGCCACATACGATACGAACTTGCATGAAAATTCATTTCTGCAATTCAGAGTAGCATGACCTAATTTTTATTCCCACATGTTTTCTATATTTGGTGTTTGCAGGTTATATCTGCTTGCAGTGCTGGTGCTAAAGTCGTTAAGGTTTCAGGACGTATACCCCTCCTCTTGTAGTTATTGTAGTAGTAGATGCAGATCAGAGCATTTACAATATATTTAAATGATTACTTCTGTGAGACATTGTTAAACAGTGTGCTTTTCTACGACCATTTTGGTTGCATACTAACTAGCAAAATGTGCCTCTTTATATTGTGATGAATAATGTGTTAGTTTTCTGTTCTGCTTATAGGCATCCGACACTTAGGTTGTTTGTGTGGTCTACTTTAATTAGCTGTACCCAGTTTCAGTGATGGGTGGAGAGATGTACATGCCTGCTCTAAAGAAACCATTTCCTCTTATACCAATGGTTGCTTCGCAAGGAATTACCATAGGTAACTGGCCTTGTCTAGTATCCATCGTCCCTAATTCCTAGACCATTTTTTTCCAAATATTGTCCCTATGTTCTGTTGGTGTCTAACTAGCAACCTCCTGTTGGGCTAAGTCCCTCCACATGGAGGTGTGTTGGCAGCCCAACATCAGTCCATAAGTCCAACACATGTTAGCCGTTGATCTTCGCTGCATCCAACGGTTGAGAGTGCTTCCAAGGGAAGTGAAGCAAGGAGAAAACCCTAGCCACTTGATACGTCTCCAACGTATCTATAATTTTTGATTGTTCCATGCTATTATATTATCCATCTAGGATGTTTTATATGCTATTTTATGTGATTTTTGGGACTAACCTATTAACCTAGAGCCCAGTGTCAGTTTTTATTTTTTCCTTGTTTTTGAGTTTTACAAAAAAGGAGTAAATAGCATAAAACTACCACTTTTCGTGCTAGGGTTCCAAAAAACTACCACTTTTTTGTTTTGTGACTGATACCTACCACTTTTCTCGTCGGTTGTCTCAAAAAACCCAAATCGCCCATTGCTAGCGTTTTGAACCGTTTTCTGACGGTCCGGGCCCGCCTGTCAAGCCACGTCAGCACCGCGCGTGATGGCGAGGCCGTTAACGGCCGTTACTCGGACCGACCGGTGCGGTCGGACCGCACCCGCTCGCTCGCTGTCGGCAGCATCTCTCTCTCGCTCCTCCTTTCCCCCATGCTCTCTGTCTCTCCCGACGATGGCGGCGGCGAAGAAGAAGGACGACGGCGAGCCTGGGGCGACAGCCAGCGGCGAGGGCGGTGCTCACTCCGAGGTCAACAAGTGGCTAGGCAGCGCAAGTTTCCCGACCCAGCGCTCGTCTGGGCCACCGACGCAGGAGGTCCAGATCTCGTCGGCGTTCCGCGCGGCCAGGGCAGTGGCCAAATGCATCCACGCGGATCAAGAAGGCGGGCACCAGTGGGCCTCCTCACTTGGTGGCGTGGAGTAAGTTATGAATTGTTTTAATTATTTTTCTTAGCTTATTTATGAACTAGGGTTAGGATTTGTTTCTTAGATTGTTAATGAATTAGTTTCTTTGGTATATTATTATGTATACATTGTAAGCAATATATGAATTAGGGTTTAGGTTTGGATGATATGTTGTGCAAGTGAAACTGTTATACTTTTTAACTTGAAAATCTGAAGAAATCTGAATGTGTTGTTTCTTTTTTTGCATAGTTTGGATGATGAAGTATGGGAATTGAGGCTGCATTTTCAGGGTAGAGACAACATGGAAAGGAAGTTTTCCTTATCAGAAATGAATTACCTATTATTGTTAGCACTTATTGAACTTGAGGGCTATGGGTTGGATGCCTATCTGTCATATGTTAAGGATGAGGGTAAGGGGCTGGAGGGGATTGAGGTTTTGGACAGTGATGAGAAGGTGGAGGAGATGCTAGATTTGTTTGCTGAGAAGAAAATATTGAACATAACAGTGAGAGAGGCTAGTGACCCAAATCCAGCAGATGCAAACATGGACCACACCTTGCTTGAAGAGCAGATTCCAATGAGTCAAGTTGGTGATCCCATTGTTTATAGTGTTTCCCAAGAAGGTGTCCTTTTCCCTGTCTCAAATTCTTCACAGCCTCCACTTGTGCCTGTTGATCCATATTTTAACACACAACAGAGCTGTAATTTCAACAAGGGAAAAGAGGCAGTGGAAATTGAAGGCATTGAAGCAGAAGATCAAGATGAAGATGAGTTGGACAAATCCTCTTCAGATTTTGAGTTTTTCAGGGGTGATTACAGAGGGAAGAAAATTTCATACAAGTCTTGGGCTAGGGGAGAAGATGAAGGTGGTGAAGGAACAAGTCAGCACTATAGGGAAGAGGAAGAGATGGCTGAGCATTATTTTGGGGCAGCTTCTGAACCCTCAGAGTTTTGGCAGGAGCCAAATGGTTCTGAAGAAGATGATGAAGAAGAAGCTTCAGATCATGTGAAAACTGTGGCACAGAAGATACCTGTGAGGAAACAAGGCCCAACAAGCAGATCACATAAAGTTTGAAGATTTCGTGCCAGAAGCTGATGAGTTCTGCTTTCCAGGTGATGAAGGCATTTCTAATGAAGAAGGTGATGCACCTAGGTTACCTTGTGGCAGGAAGAGAAAATTGAAGAAGAAGAAGAAGAAGAAGGAGAGAATATGGTATGATTCCTCTAGGCCTGATGCACATGAACAGTTTAGGATTCATTTGTGCTTTCTGAATGTGGTAGAGTTCAGAGAAGCATTGAGAAACTACCATGTTAGGACACTTAGGAACTTTGAGTACCATAGGAATGATCCAAGTAGGATCATAGCCTGGTGCTCAGATAGAAAGCATGGTTGTGAGTTTTATATTACTGCTTCTAAGATTGCCCATGAGTCAACCTTTAGCATCAAGAAGATGAATCTTGATCACACCTGTGGAGCAAGTGGAGAGAACACAAAGGTTACCATGAAGTGGGTTGCTAAGGCTGTTGAGGATACTGTAAGATCCAATCCTGGTGCATGTGTTGAGACTATACTGAGTTATACAAAAAAGAAATTTGGAGTACATGTTCCAAAAAGTTTGGCCTACAGGGCAAGGAGGAAAGCAGTTGATGTTGTGCAAGGGGATCACAAGACACAATACTACAGGTTAAGAGACTATCTGCAGTGTGTTTTGGACACAAACCCTGGTAGTAGGTGTGTTGTGACAACAAAGGAATTTGAACTCCACCCAGCACCTACCCCAAGGTTTCATTACATGTTTTACTGTCTGTTTGCTCGTAAGGAGGGGTTCCTAAATGGTTGCAGGCCTTTCATAGGTAAATCTAGTCTGTATAGTGCTTAAATAGGGATTGCATTACATGTTTACTAAGCACTAATGGCTTAAAATGCAGGTCTTGATGGATGCTTCATCAAACTAAGCACTGGGCAGCAAATCCTGGCAGCAACAGGGAGGGATGGCAACAATAACATCTTCCCTATTGCATTTGGTGTTGTTGACAAGGAGGAGACAGATAGTTGGACTTGGTTTCTTACACAGTTAAGGACAGTAATTGGTAGTGGCAACAAGTTTGGGCCCTACACAATTATGTCAGACAGGCAAAAGGTACAACTACTCTTCATGATTTAACTGCTTTTCCTTGCACTATGTAATGCTTTCTCTACTTCCTAGTTATTAATACAAAATCAATGAACGGGGTCTGCTCAATGCAATAGAGGATGTATTTCCTGATTCCCCTCAAAGATTTTGTTTAAGACACATATATGCCAACTTCCAATCAGCTGGGTTTAGAGGGGATGAATTGAAAAAACATCTAGACCAGGCTGCATATTCTTTCACTAAGCATGGGCATGATCTGGGCATGGAAGCATTGAAGAAAGAGAGTGAGGAGGCATGGAAGTGGTTTTCCAACATACCAGTCCATACTTGGGCCAGGCATAGAATGGATACTATATGCAAGACGGACCTTGTTGTAAACAATCTTAGTGAAGTTTTCAACAGGATGATTCTGGATGTTAGGAACAAGCCCATAAGGACAATGCTTGAAGGAATGAGGACAAAACTCATGATCAAGTTTCAGAAGATTAGGGAGAAGACAGAGGCATGTAGGTGGGATATCACACCCACTTACTCTGAGATATTGGAGGAGGCCAAGAAGTGGGCAAAATATTGTGATGCATATATGGCTGGACCAGGCATTTGGCAAGTTACAAGTAGTTCAGAAAAGACCTACTGTGTAAACCTAAACAACTACACTTGTGACTGCAGGAGGTGGGATATGACAGCTGTTCCATGTAGTCATGCTATAGCAGCAATGCAGAAGGTGAAGCTGCACCCTGAAGATTTTGTCCATGAGTTCTTCAAGAAGCCCCTCTACTATGAAACCTACAAGCATATTATATACCCTGTTCCAGGCCCTGATTGTTGGCCACACACCATGGGGGGTGACATATCTCCTCCAGTATTCAAAGAAAAGAAGGGTAAAAAGCAGACAGCTAGGAGGAAAGGACATTTTGAGGTGCCTGCCAAGAAGGATACATCAAGAATTGGGACAGTGACTTGTAGCAATTGCAATAAGCAAGGTCACAGATATACCACATGTGGTGTTCCACTGAAACCCAAACTGCAGATGAGAAAGAATAATCACGAGGTATGCTTATTGATAAAGAAATTTCTGTTTCATAGGCTAGGTGGTTTAATTCAAATTTGCTTTGTTAAATGTGCAGGAGAATAGGTCAGACTACTCTTCATCTACCATGGCTACTACAGGTGTGGTTGCACCACCACCACCATCAGCACCAGCCATAGCTAGGAAGAGGCCTGCAACAACCACAGCTACTCCAGGACCAGCAAAGAGGAACAAGGCAGCTGCTTCTGCTACTCCAGCACCTGCCACATCAGCACCTGCCAAGAAGACCAAAGCAACCAAGAAGACAAGGGCTCCTAACACATCTTCACCAGCCAAGAACACAAGGTCATCCATTGCCTCTCCAGCAAAGAACACCAGAGCATCAACAGCTAGCAGAGGAGGGGGGTACACAGGTTTCAGTGCTCCAAGGCAAGCTGCTCACTCTGAGATGGAGATTGGGTCCAAGAGGGTTAGGAAGCCAACTGGAAAGTGGAAGGCATATTTCACTGCTAGTGGTAACTATTGAGTGCTGGAAAGTTGTCTTGTTGGCACTGTATGAGTGTTGAAACCTAAGTGTTTGCTTGCTGAAACCTATGTATTTGTTAGCTGAAACTTGAGTGTTTGCTTCCTAAAACCTATGTATTTGCTTCCTGAAACCTGAGTATTTGGTTCCTGAAACCTATGTATTTGCTTGCATTATGAAACCTGAGTGTTTGCATTATGAAACCTGAGTGTTTGTGACTTCTGGGTTGCACTTCCTAAAACTTATGAGCTTTGCAACTGATGCACAGATTGATAGAAACATTCTTTCAAAGAATCAAACATTCTTTCAAATAATCAAACATTCATAGATTCCACCATGAAAACATTCTTTCATACAAAGAGTTGTACAGAAAGTGGAAGGGATACATAGCTCATACTCTTATTCATAATAAAAATAACTACTAACAACTCTCAATCGTAACGATCGAAGAAACGGCGCCACTTTGCTCTGGTAGAAGGGTGAGGAGTGATTACTGCCTGTGCCCTAGCCCACCTGATGATCTTCCCTGAGCTCTTGCGCCTGCCGCCAGGGACAAGAACTGTGAACTCATCTGAGTTGCACTTCTCCAAGATCTTCTCTGCCAGCCTCCTCTTGAACTCCAGCTCCCACTCTAGCTCCCAAGCTGATGGCATGGGCACCGCAGGGCGAGCCCTTTGCCTCCTCACATCCACTGCATGCACTGCCTCCTCTTCCTCATCTGTCACCTCCCCAAGCTCTGGATCCATTTAGGGTTTCAAGAGGTGGGGTGTGGCGGCTGTGTTCTGGAGGGAGGAGGGTGGGTGGAGTAGGCTATTTATGAGCAGTGGAGGGTGGGTGGAGTAGGCCTAGGTTTGTAAATATAACTGGGCCACAAAGCCCAGGTACAAAACACTAATAAACATAACTACCTTTTAAACATAAAAAAACACATAGCATAGTCCAGCAGTGCTTATCACTGACTCCATAACATAGCATAAGAGGTTCAAATACAGGCAGAACATTCATTACAACTTAGTTCATAACTTAGCATTAAAGGTTCTAGCAGCATAAACTACAGTTCTTAACATTGGCATAGACATAGACTAGATTAGCTTCACATTCCCCAAAATGTACACCCCATATCTTCACATCAGATTGTTAGGCCACATACTTATAAAGGCCTTGGATGTACTTCACCATCTCCAGAACACACTTCATGAATCAAGGATGGCCTTGATTTTCTCAAGTTTCTCCTTGATTGCATGCCCATCCTTCAGCAGCTCATTCACCACATGCTCAAGCTTGGCCTTCTCTATCTTAAGCAAATCTCTCTCCTGTTCAACCTCGTTTTTTTCCTTCCTGGTATTCTTGATAATGTCAGCTTGACTCTGTAAAATGCACCTATGTTCCTTGGCAAGTTTGAGCTTCTCCATCTGAACCTCCAACCTAGCACTCTCTTCTACCTCTTTCTTCTTCTTCTCAAATTATTCCTCCTCAACTGCCTTCTGGTAATCCATGTAGTCTACCCTACCATCCTTCCAATCAAACATCTTGGATACATCTTGGACAAGCTTTCTGTACTCAATGCACGGCTTGTCATTTTCAGTCTTAAGCTTGGCCAAATGCTTCTCATACTTCTGCTTATCAACTACCCTGCCACAATTCTGTTCATGGTACATGTCCCACGGCCTGGACAAGCAATTCTGAAGAATTGGATGCCAGGGCTTGTCAACCCACTCAGTAACACCACAGTTAACACCTTCACTCTGCATTTGGAAATTGAAATATACATCACTAAGTGCACTCAATTTCATAACAACAAATCATATCAGACTAAGAAACTGAAGGTGAGGCTTAAGTAAACTGAATATGTTGTTTAATATAACTCAAACTATAACTGGAACCCAACCTGCTTGTACAAGTACATTCACAAATATATGCTTCCTATACATAAGCATTTTTGATAGTAACCAAATCCCTCAATACCTTAATACAAGGCATATTGCAGTTCATCCTAAATAATACAGTGCAGGTTCATAAGAGCAACTTGTCAACATAATATTGTGTGGGTTCAGAAAAGCAACCTGGCATCCTTGTAAATACATGTGTGGGTTCAGAAGAAAATGATTCCAATTAAGGTACTATACCTGCGGTACTGGACAACTATAGAAACGCCTTCCAGTTAAGGTTCCTTCAAATGCCACACACTTAATTGGCCTCATGTGGTGCATCATGCAGGTGGGTTCAGAAAGCTCTAGCTGGCCACAGAAAAGAGGCTCCACGGTGGTGTCAGGGGTCTCCTGCATGAACACAGCAACAAAATCACCTTAGCTCACAGAACCAGACATAGATCACAAATTAATTCCCAAATCCAGCAAGAAACCTAACCCAAACCCTAGTTTTCAAGCATACATAAACATAGCTCAAACGGCAACCATAACCCTGCCTACTAAATAACAGTAACCAAAGCTTACCCTAGCTCACCAAGTTGAACACTAACCTAATCTAGCTCCTAGATGAACCTTAACCCTAGCTCAGCAGATCGAAAAACTTACCCAAAGAGCCATGTCCATGCTTGTGATGTCGCACTCATCCTCTGAGCTCGTATCCCCGTCATTCCAGGAAGGCATGGCGGCGGTGGAGCTTCCACAGCGCAAGTCGCCGCCGGCGTCCAAGAGCAGGAGTACTCCAAGAGCAGAGAGGAGAGGAGAGTGAGAGCGAGAGAGAGATGAATGCGGGCCGGGGAGCAAAGTGAGAGCAGAGTGAGAGGGAGGGAGACGACTTAATGAGCGGTCCGACCGCACCGGCTCGGTCCGAGTAACGGCCGTTAACGGCCTCGCCGTCACGCGCGGCACTGACGTTGCCTGACAGGCAGGCCCGGACCGTCAGAAAACGGTTCAAAACGCTAGCAACGGGCGATTTGGGTTTTTTGAGACAGCCGATGAGAAAAGTGGTAGGTATCAGTCACAAACAAAAAAGTGGTGGTTTTTTGGAACCCTAGCATGAAAAGTGGTAGTTTTATGCTATTTACTCACAAAAAAGGAATATCAAACGGAGTCCAATTGATGTGCTAATTTTTGATGATTTTTTATGGACCAAAAGAAGCCCTAGAGTAAAAGAGTTGGTCCAGAAGAGTCTCGGGCTGCCCACGAGGGTGGGGGCGCGCCCACCCCCCTAGGCACACCCTCCTATCTCGTGGATGGCTCGGAGACCCCCCTGACGTGAGACCTACGCCAAAAATTCCTATAAATACAGAAACCTCCAGAACATAACCTAGACCGGGAGTTCCGCCGCCGCAAGCCTTTGTAGCCATCAAAAACCAATCGGGACCCTGTTTCGGCACCTTGCCGGAGGGGGGTCCCTCACCGGTGGCCATCTTCATCATCCCGGCACTCTCCATGACGAGGAGGGAGTAGTTCACCCTCGGGGCTGAGGGTATGTACCAGTAGCTATGTGTTTGATCTCTCTCTCTCTCGTGTTCTTGATACGGCACGATCTTGATGTATCGCGAGCTTTGCTATTATAGTTGGATCTTATTATGTTTCTCCCCCTCTACTCTCTTGTAATGGATTGAGTTTTCCCTTTGAAGTTATCTTATCGGATTGAGTCTTTAAGGATTTGAGAACACTTGATGTATGTCTTGCATGTGCTTATCTGTGGTGACAATGGGATATTCACGTGATCTACTTGATGTATGTTTTGGTGATCAACTTGCGGGTTCAGTGACCTTGTGAACTTATGCATAGGGGTTGGCACACGTTTTCGTCTTGACTCTCCGGTAGAAACTTTGGGGCACTCTTTGAAATTCTTTGTGTTGGTTGAATAGATGAATCTGAGATTGTGTGATGCATATCGTATAATCATACCCACGGATACTTGAGGTGACATTGGAGTATCTAGGTGACATTAGGGTCTTGGTTGATTTGTGTCTTAAGGTGTTATTCTAGTACGAACTCTATGATAGATCGAACGGAAAGAATAGCTTCGTGTTGTTTTACTACGCACTCTTGAATAGATTGATCAGAAAGGATAACTTTGAGGTGGTTTCGTACCCTACAATAATCTCTCCGTTTGTTCTCCGCTATTAGTGACTTTGGAGTGACTCTTTGTTGCATGTTGAGGGATAGTTATATGATCCAATTATGTTATTATTGTTGAGAGAACTTGCACTAGTGAAAGTATGAACCTTGGGCCTTGTTTCCTAGCATTGCAATACCGTTTGTGCTCACTTTTATCATTAGTTACATTGCTGTTTTTATATTTTCAGATTACAAATACCCATATCTACCTTCCATATTGCACTTTTATCACCATCTCTTCGCCGAACTAGTGCACCTATATAGTTTACCAATGTATTGGGTGTGTTGGGGACACAAGAGACTCTTTGTTATTTGGTTGCAGGGTTGTTTGAGAGAGACCATCTTCAACCTACGCCTCCCACGGATTGATAAACCTTAGGTCATCCACTTGAGGGAAATTTGCTACTGTCCTACAAACCTCTGCACTTGGAGGCCCAACAACGTCTACAAGAAGAAGGTTGCGTAGTAGACATCAAGCATTTTCTGGCGCCGTTGCCGGGGAGGTGAGTGCTTGTCGGTATATATTTAGATCTTGCAATCGAATCTTTTAGTTTCTTGTTTTATCACTAGTTTAGTCTATAAAAGAAAACTACAAAAAAATGGAATTGAGGATGACTCATATGCTTCATCTTTTAATATCTTTCATGAAAATAAGGATTCCGGTAATTGTGCCAAAGTGTTAGAAGAAGAATGCATTAAAATGTTTGGCACTAAATCTTTGGATGATGAGCATGATTGCAATGTTGTTTGTACGAACTCTTTGAATATCTATGGTACTAATGATGATTGCACTAGTCATGATGAAAATGTCTCTTATAAGCATGTCAATTTTTGTGGAGTGCATAGAGTTTGCAAGTACACACCAAATAGGGAAGATAGATTTTGCAAGAGGCATAAGTATTTAGAAACTAAATGGTTGCAAGAAAGGCTAGATGTTTGTGCTGAAAATTTAAATTTTCTTAGCCATCCTTGTGAACTTTTCAATGAAAGTGGTCATTTAAATATCCAATGCAAATTGTTTCATGATCGAATCGTGTCCAAAAATTGTGATGATTTGATTTCCCTTGCACATCATAATGAACTTAGTTTGCTTTTGGGTTATGAAGAAATGAAACGTATGACTAAGGATATGCTAGAATTTGTCCTTAATAAAGTTCTTGATTTTGATTTAGAGGAAATTTATATGTATTGTGTGGTGAATTGCATTGAAAATCCTTATATTGCCAATTACATAAAGACAAGAAAACAAATAGAAGATGAAGAGAATACTAATGAAAGGGAAGAGATTTCCCAATATCCTCCTATTCTTTATTATGATGAATCAGGTAACGAGGAGGAGCCTTCTATTCAATCAATCTCATTAATAAGGAGCTCCAAAAGGAGGATTAAACCCACACATGATGAGAAGAAGAAAAAGAAAAGACGAAGAAGCAAAGATAAAAAGGTATCCCTCCCAAATGATGTTGCTCCTATTACTCATTGTGATGATGATAACTGCTATACTATGGTGCTATCCATACTATTAATGATGAGAGTGATTATGCTTATGATATGAAAAGGCCCAAGCTTGGGGATGCTATGTTTGATGAGAATGAGAAGTTTGAGAATATATTCGCTGCAATTAATGTTTGTCCCAAGCTTGGGGATGCTATGTTTAATGAAAATGATATTTTTAGCCTCCCAAGTTTTGATGAGCAAATTTATTATGATGATGGCATGCCTCCTATTTATGATGATTATTGTGATGAAACTTATGCTATAAATAGTAGTGATGATTATATTTATAATACTTGTCATGATTATGATTACCCTTTTTCTGAACATTACTCTTTTAATGTGGAAACAATTTATAGTATTCGAGTCTCTTATGATACTCCCACTATTCCGAATGGGAAGAATTTTGCTTATGTGGAGAGTAATAAAATTTCTATGCAAGTAGATCATGAAAAGAATGCTTTATGTGCTGGTTATATGGTTGAATTAATTCATGATGCTACGGAAAATTATTATGAGGGAGGAACATATGCTTGTAGGAATTACAATAATATCAAGTTTCCTCTCTATGTGTTAAAAGTTTTAGAGTTATGCTTGTTTCGCCTTCCTATGCTAGTTGATTATTGTTCCCATAAGTTGTTTGCTCACAAAATCCCTATGCATAGGAAGTGGGTTAGACATAAATGTGCTTTCCATGTGTTTCATGATTCTCTCTTTATGTTTTAATTCTTATCTTTTATGTGAGCATCACTGAAATCATCATGCCTAGCTAGGGGCGTTAAACGTTAGTGCTTGTTGGGAGGCAACCCAATTTTATTTTCTGTTCTTTGCTTTTTGCCCCTGTTTAGTAATAACTAATTCATCTAGCCTATGGTAATATGTGGTTTTATGTTTTAATTAGTGTTTGTTCCAAGTAGAACCTTTGGTAAGACTTGGGTGAAGTCTTTGCGATCTTGCTGTAAAAAACAGAAACTTTTACGCTCCCGAGATTAGCTGCCATTTTTTACTGGAGAGTGCTTTTAGTTTGATTCTTTTTGCAGATGATTAATATATAAATTCCTCAGTTCTAAAAATTTATTTCAGAATTGTTGGAGTTACAGAAGTATTCGAATGATACAGATTACTACAGACTGTTCTGTTTTTGACAGATTCTGTTTTCATTGTGTTGTTTGCTTATTTTGATGAATCTATGAGTAGTATCAGAGGGTATGAACCATAGAGAAGTTGGAATACAGTAGATATTACACCAATATGAATTATAATGAGTTCACAACAGTACCTAAGTGGTGATTTATTTTCTTATACTAACGGAGCTTACGAGTTTTCTGTTAAGTTTTGTGTTGTGAAGTTTTCAAGTTTTGGGTAAAGATCCGATGGACTATGGAATAAGAAGTGGCAAGAGCCTAAGCTTGGGGATGACCAAGGCACCCCAAGGTAATATTCAAGGACAACCAAGAGCCTAAGCTTGGGGATGCCCCGGATGGCATCCCCTCTTTCGTCTTCGTTCATCGGTAACTTTACTTGGAGCTATATTTTTATTCACCACATGATATGTGTTTTGCTTGGAGCGTTATTTTGTTTTAATTTGTTTTGCTTGCTGTTTGAATAATATCCCAAGATCTAAAATTATTAAATGTTAGAGAGTCTTCACATAGTTACATAATTATTTGACTACTCATTGATCTTCACTTATATCTTTCGGAGTAGTTTCTCATTTGCTCTAGTGCTTCACTTATATATTTTTAGAGCACTATGGTGGTTTTATTTTGAAGAAATAGATGAATTCTCATGCTTCACTTATATTATTTTGAGTGTCTTTTAGAACAGCATGGTAATTTGCTTTGGTTATAAATTTAGTCCTAATATGATAGGCATCCAAGAGGGATATAATAAAAACTTTCATATAAAGTGCATTGAATACTATGAGAGGTTTGATTCTTTATGATTGTTTTGAGATATGAGGGTGGTGATATTATAGTCATGCTAGTCTAGTAATTGTGAATATGAGGAATACTTGTGTTAAAGTTTGTGATTCCCGTAGCATGCACGTATGGTGAACTGTTATGTGATGAAGTTGGAGCATGATTTATTTATTGATTGTCTTCCTTATGTGTGGAGGTCGGGATCGCGCGATGGTTAACTCCTACCAACCCTTCCCCTAGGATCATGCGTGTAGTACTTTGTTTTTGATGACTTGTAGATTTTTGCAATAAGTATATGAGTTCTTTATGACTAATGTTGAGTCCAGGGATTATACGCACTCTCACCCTTCCACCATTGCTAGCCTCTCTAGTACCGCGCAACTTTCGCCGGTACCATAAACCCACCATATACCTTCCTCAAAACATGCACCATACTTACCTATTATGGCATTTCCATAGCCATTCTGAGATATATTGCCATGCAACTTTCCACCGTTTCGTTTATTATGACACGCTTCATCATTGTCATATTGCTTAGCATGATCATGTAGTTGACATCGTATTTGTGGCAAAGCACCGTTCATAATTTTCATACATGTCACTCTTGATTCATTGCATATCCCGGTACACCTCCGGAGGCATTCACATAGAGTCATATTTTGTTCTAAGTATCGAGTTGTAATTCTTGAGTTGTAAGTAAATAAAAGTGTGATGGTCTTCATTATTAGAGCATTGTCCCAGTGAGCAAAGGATGATGGAAGCTATGATTCCCTCACAAGTTGGGATGACTCTCCGGAATTTATGAAAAATAAAAGAGGCCAAAGAAGCCCAAATAAAAAAAAGAGGCCAAAGAAGCCCACAAAAAATGAGATAAAAAGAGAGAAGGGACAATGTTACTATCCTTTTACCACAGTTGTGCTTCAAAGTAGCACCATGATCTTCATGATAGAGAGTCTCTTGTGTTATCACTTTCATATACTAGTGGGAATTTTACATTATAGAACTTGGCTTGTATATTCCAATGATGGGCTTCCTCAAATTGCCCTAGGTCTTCATGGGCGAGCAAGTTGGATGCACACCCACTTAGTTTCTTTTGTTGAGCTTTCATACACTTATAGCTCTAGTGCATCCGTTGCATGGCAATCCCTACTCACTCACATTGATACCTATTGATGGGCATCTCCATAGCCCGTTGATACGCCTAGTTGATGTGAGACTATCTTCCTCCTTTTTGTCTTCTCCACAACCACCATTCTATTCCACCTATAGTGCTATGTCCATGGCTCACGCTCATTGATGTCTACTACGCAACCTTCTTCTTGTAGATGTTGTTGGGCCTCCAAGTGCAGAGGTTTGTAGGACAGTAGCAAATTTCCCTCAAGTGGATGACCTAAGGTTTATCAATCCGTGGGAGGCGTAGGTTGAAGATGGTCTCTCTCAAACAACCCTACAACCAAATAACAAAGAGTCTCTTGTGCCCCCAACACACCTAATACAATGGTAAATTGTATAGGTGCACTAGTTCGGCGAAGAGATGGTGATACAAGTGCAATATGGATGGTAGATATAGGTTTTTGTAATCTGAAAATATAAAAACAGCAAGGTACTTGCTAAAAGTGAGCACAAACAGTATTGCAATGCGTTGAAACAAGGCCTAGGGTTCATACTTTCACTAGTGCAAGTTCTCTCAACAATAATAACATAATTGGATGTCGGTGGGAACGACACCTATGGGATCACTGGAATCCCTTCTACGGTCGGCGGGCGCGGGGTTGTGAGAAGAGCAGGTCCAGGAGCCAGCACAAAGATCGTTTACCCAGGTTCGGGCCGCGAGGATGCGTAATGCCCTAGTCATGCTTTGGTGGATGTATTTAGTGTTCTTGAGCTTTCAAACTAGCTACGGTGGCTGCGTAGTTCCAAAGAGTCGAATCCCTCTCCAGTATGACTCAGTCCTCCTTTTATAGTCGAAAAGGGGTTGCCATAGTGGCACACAGGAGGTGGAAAGGCGTAAAGTGCGCGAGCTTATCGCCCGGTGATACGTCTCCGTCGTATCTATAATTTTTTATTGTTCCATGCCAGTATTATACAACTTTCATATACTTTTTGGCAACTTTTTATACTACTTTTGGGACTAACATATTGATCCAGTGCCCAGTGCCAGTTCCTGTTTGTTGCATGTTTTTGTTTCGCAGAATATCCATATCAAACGGAGTCCAAATGGGATAAAAACGGACGGAGGTTATTTTTGGAATATTCGGAGAATATGGGAAGGAAAATCCACGCGAGACGGTGCCCGAGGGAGGCACGAGGCAGGGGGCGCACCCCACCCCCCTGGGCGCGCCCCTGACCCTCGTGGGCCCCCCGTAAGGCGGTTGATGCCCTTCCTCGGCCGCAAGAAAGCTAATTTTTGGGGGGAAATCACGGCGAAGATTTCAGTCCAATCGGAGTTATGGATCTCCATATATATACGAAACGGTGAAAGGGCAGCAGACCAGAGCGCAGAAACAGAGAGAGACAGAGAGACAAATCCAACATCGGAGGGGCTTTCACCCCTCCCATGCCATGGAGACCAAGGGCTAGAGGGGAAACCCTTCTCCCATCTAGGGAGGAGGTCAAGGAAGAAGAAGAAGAAGGGGGGACCTCTCCCCCTCTCTCCCGGTGGCGCCGGAACGTCGTCGGAGCCATCATCATCACCGCAATCTTCACCAACAACTTCACCGCCATCATCACCAACTCTTCCCCCCTCTATGCAGCGGTGTAACCTCTCTCTTACCCGCTGTAATCTCTACTTAAACATGGTGCTAAACGCTATATATTATTTCCCAATGATGTATGGCTATCCTATGATGTTTGAGTAGATCTGTTTTGTCCTATGGGTTAATTGATGATCGTGATTGGTTTGAGTTGCATGTTTTATTATTGGTGCTATCCTATGGTGCTCTCTGTGTCGCGCAAGCGTGAGGGATCCCCGCTGTAGGGTGTTGCAAGACGTTCATGATTCGCTTATAGTGGGTTGCGTGACTGACTGAAACACAAACCCGAGTAAGGGGGTTGTTGCGTATGGGATAAAGAGGACTTGATGCTTTAATGCTATGGTTGGGTTTTACCTTAATGATCTTTAGTACTTGCGGATGCTTGCTAGAGTTCCAATCATAAGTGCATATGATCCAAGTAGAGAAAGTATGTTAGCTTATGCCTCTCCCTCAAATAAAGTTGCAATAATGATTACCGGTCTAGTTATCGATTGCCTAGGGACAAATAACTTTCTCGTAACAAAAAGCTCTCTACTAAGACTAATTTAGTTGTGTCTTTATCTAAACAGCCCCTACGTTTTATTTACGCTCTCTTTATTATCTTGCAAACCTATCCAAAAACACCTACAAAGTACTTCTAGTTTCATACTTGTTTCTGGTAAAGCAAACGTCAAGTGTGCGTATAGTTGTATCGGTGGTTGATAGAACTTGAGGGAATATTTGTTCTACCTTTAGCTCCTCGTTGGGTTCGAACCTCTTACTTATCGAAAGAGGCTACAATTGATCCCCTATACTTGTGGGTTATCAAGACCTTTTTCTGGCGCCGTTGCCGGGGAGCAATAGCGTGGGGTGAATATTCTCGTGTGTGCTTGTTTGCTTTATCACTAAGTAATTTTTATTTGCTGTTCTTAGTTGTTTTCTATCTTTATTTATGGGTAGGAAACGCAAAATACCAAAAAAAATAGTTGTACCTACTGAACCAATGGTTGAAGAACCACTCAAAATCTATCACACTCCTACTTGGATCATCTTCGATCCCTATGTGCTCGTGTTGAAACCCCAACTAGCATAGTTGAGGGCAAATCTTTAGATGAGCATGCTTGTTATGTGCAACACCGTATATCTGAAAAAGGGAAACGTTTACTGGATCAAATTCATCGTTTGCAATGCTATGCTTGGAATTTATGTGAAATATATTATGTTACTTGTTGTTCTGAAAACCCTAAGAAACACCTTCCCTACCAATGTGAGTTTATTGATAATGGAATCGTATCTTCGTATGCTAAGGGTGTTTATAATTACTATGATGTTCAACAAATTGAAGAATTTGTTGCTTTTAAGGGTGCTTACGAAATTGCTTCTTTGATTGAAACGTATGATGCTACTCTTTACAAATCTGAAAATTTTGCCATACTTAAATATTGCTATGATAATTATGCTTCTAATGCCTATGTTGAACCATATATTGAGGACTACTCCGCTGTCCAAGAAGAGACTAATATTTTGCAGGAGTCTATGGAAGAAGAAATTGATGAAACTGTGAGCTCATTGGATGAAAAAGATGAGGAGGAGAGCGAAGAACAAAAGGAGGAAGAGCGGATTAGCTACCCGTGCCCACCTTCTAATGAGAGTAACTCTTCAACTCATACATTGTTTAATTTCCCTTCGTGCTTACGGAAGGATGATTGCTATGATGACGGTTATGATCCCATTGATTCTCTTGAAACATCCCTTTTTGATGATGCTTTCTATGCTTGTGGCCAAGATGCCAATATGAATTATGCTTATGGAGATGAACTTGCTATAGTTCCTTATATTAAACATGAAATTGTTGCTATTGCACCCACACATGATAGTCCCATTATCTTTTTGAATTCTCCCAACTACACTATATCGGAGAAGTTTGCACTTATTAAGGATTATATTGATGGGTTGCGTTTTACTATTACACATGATGATTTTGGTAGATATAATATGCATGTGCTTGCTGCTCCTACTTGCAATTATTATGAGAGAGGAACTATATCTCCACCTCTCTATGTTTCCAATACGATAAAATTGCAAGAAACTGTTTATACTATGCACTGGCCTTTACTTTGTGTGCATGAATTGTTCTTTTATGTCATGCCAATGCATAGGAAGAGAGTTAGACTTCGTTGTTGCATGATATATGTTGCCTTGTGCTCACTACTAAATGTCAAATCATTGTTAATCAAAATTGGCTTTGATATACCTTGGGATCCGGGTGGATTCACTACTTGAGCACTATATGCCTAGCTTAATGGCTTTAAAGAAAGCGCTGCCAGGGAGACAACCCGGAAAGTTTTAGAGAGTCATTTATTTCTGTTGGGTGCTTTTATATAGTTTGAAATTAAAAAAATAAAGAGGGGAACCTGAAACTTTTCAAAAAGAAAAGCGAAAGTGAGAAAGACGAGCATTGTTGAAGTGGAAGCTAGCCTTGAACTTTGTTCATGCTCACGGAAACTTTGTGAATCTTGATTACAGAAACTTTTCAAAAAAAAAAATTATCCCCTTGTACAATTCCTTTGTATTATAAAAATAATGTGCCAAGGTTTGCCTTTAGGATGTTTACAATGCTTGTTGGTTTGTACGGTGCAGGACAGAAACTTTGGCTGTAGTGCGCGATTTTACATTTTTTACTGGAACGTCAAATGGTTCTGATTCTTTTTGCATCGTATATAAAAATTGTTTATTTTTCCTAATTTTGGCAGAATTTTTCAAGTATAAGAAGTATGGTGAATGTTCAGATTATTACAGATTGTTCTGTTTTAGACAGATTCTGTTTTTGATGCATAGTTTGCTTGTTTTGATGAAACTATCAATTTATATTAGTGGATTAAGCCATGAAAGAGTTATATTACAGTATACACAATGCAAAAACAAAACATGAATTGGTTTGCAACAGTACTTAGAGTAGTGATTTGCTTTATTATACTAACGGATCTTACCGAGTTTTCTGTTGAAGTTTTGTGTGGATGAAGTGTTCGATGATCGAGAAGGTCTCGATGTGAGGAGAAGAAGGAGAGGCAAGAGCTCAAGCTTGGGGATGCCCAAGGCACCCCAAGTAAATATTCAAGGAGACTCAAGCGTCTAAGCTTGGGGATGCCCCGGAGGGCATCCCCTCTTTCTTCAACAAGTATCGGTATGTTTTCGGATTCGTTTCGTTCATGCGATATGTGCAATCTTGGAGCGTCTTTTGCATTTAGTTTTCTCTTTTATTTTGTGCACGATGCTGGTATGAGATAGTCGTTGGTTTATTTATAGAATGCTCTATGCACTTCACTTATATCTTTTGAGTATTGCTTTATAGAATGCTTCATGTGCTTCACTTATATCATTTGAAGTTTGGATTGCCTGTTTCTCTTTACATAGAAAACCGCCATTTGTAGAATGCTCTCTTGCTTCACTTATATTTGTTAGAGCGTGGGCATATCTTTTGTAGAAAGAATTAAACTCTCTTGCTTCACTTATATCTATTTAGAGAGATGACAGGAATTGGTCATTCACATGGTTAGTCATAAAATCCTACATAAAACTTGTAGATCACTGAATATGATATGTTTGATTCCTTGCAATAGTTTTGCGATATAAAGATGGTGATATTTGAGTCATGCTAGTGGGTAGTTGTGGATTAGTAGAAATACTTGTGTTGAGGTTTGTGATTCCCGTAGCATGCACGTATGGTGAACCGTTATGTGATGAAGTCGGAGCATGATTTATTTATTTTTTGTCTTCCTTATGAGTGGCGGTCGGGGACGAGCGATGGTCTTTTCCTACCAATTTATCCCCCTAGGAGCATGCGTGTAGTACTTTGTTTCAATGACTAATAGATTTTTGCAATAAGTATGTGAGTTCTTTATGACTAATGTTGAGTCCATGGATTATAAGCACTCTCACCCTTCCATCATTTCTAGCCTCTTCGGTACCGTGCATTGCCCTTTCTCACCTCGAGAGTTGGTGCAAACTGCGCCGGTGCATCCAAACCCCGTGATACGATACGCTCTATCACACATAAGCCTCATTATATCTTCCTCAAAACAGCCACCATACCTACCTATCATGGAATTTCCATAGCCAAGCCGAGATATATTGCCATGCAACTTCCATCATCATCATATAAATGACTTGAGCATTCATTGTCATATTGCTTTGCATGATCGTAAGACAGCTAGCATGATGTTTTCATGGCTTGTCTGTTTTTTGATATCTTTGCTATGCTAGATCATTGCACATCCTGGTACACTGCCAGAGGCATTCATATAGAGTATATCCTTGTTCTAGTATCGAGTTGTAATATTGAGTTGTAAGTAAATAAAAGTGTGATGATCATCATTATTAGAGCATTGCCCCAGTGAGGAAAGGATGATGGAAACTATGATTCCCCCACAAGTCGGGATGAGACTCCGGACTTTATAAAAAATAAAAGAGGCCAAAGAAGCCCAAATAAAAAAAGAGGCCAAATAAGCCCGCTAAAAAAATAAAAAAAATAAAAGAGAGAGAAAAAGAGAGAAGGGGCAATGTTACTATCCTTTTACCACACTTGTGCTTCAGAGTAGCACCATGTTCCTCATATAGAGAGTCTCTTGAGTTATCACTTTCATATACTAGTGGGAATTTTCATTATAGAACTTGGCTTGTATATTCCGATGATGGGCTTCCTTAAATGCCCGAGGTCTTCATGAGCAAGCAAGTTGGATGCACACCCACTTAGTTTCAGTTTGAGCTTTCATACACCTATAGCTCTAGTGCATCTGTTGCATGGCAATCCCTACTCCTCACATTGACATCAATTTATGGGCATCTCCATAGCCCGTTGATTACCGCGTCGATGTGAGACTTTCTCCTTTTTTGTCTTCTCCACACAACCTCCACCATCATATTCTATTCCACCTATAGTGCTATGTCCATGGCTCTTGCTCATGTATTGCGTGAAAGTTGAAAAGGTTTGAGAACATCAAAAGTATGAAACAATTGCTTGGCTTGTCATCGGGGTTGTGCATGATATGAATATTATGTGTGGTGAAGATGGAGCATAGCCAGACTATATGATTTTGTAGGGATAACTTTCTTTGGCCTTGTTATTTTGAAAAGGCATGATTGCTTTATTAGTAGGCTTGAAGTATTATTGTTTTTTATGTCAAATGATAGACTATTGCTTTGGATCACTCGTGTCTTAATATTCATGCCATGATTAGATACATGGTCAAGATTATGCTAGGTAGCATTCCACATCAAAAATTATCTTTTTTATCATTTACCTACTCGAGGACGAGCAGGAATTAAGCTTGGGGATGCTAATACGTCTCCGTCATATCTATAATTTTTTATTGTTCCATGCCAATATTATACAACTTTCATATACTTTTTGGCAACTTTTTATACTATTTTTGGGACTAACATATTGATCCAGTGCCCATTGCCAGTTCCTGTTTGTTGCATGTTTTTGTTTCGCAGAATATCCATATCAAATGGAGTCCAAACGGGGTAAAAACGGACGGAGATTATTTTTTGAATATTCGGAGAATATGGGAAGGAAAATCCATGCGAGACGGTGCCCGAGGGAGGCACGAGGCAAGGGGGGCGCGCCCCTGACCCTCGTGGGGCCCCCGTAAGGCGGTTGATGCCCTTCTTCGGCCGCAAGAAAGCTAATTTTTGGGAAAAAATCACGGCGAAGATTTCAGTCCAATCGGAGTTACGGATCTCCATATATACGAAACGGTGAAAGGGCAGCAGACCAGAGCGCAGAAACAGAGAGAGACAGAGAGACAGATCCAACCTCGGAGGGGCTTTCGCCCCTCCCATGCCATGGATACCAAGGGCCAGAGGGGAAACCCTTCTCCCATCTAGGGAGGAGGTCAAGGAAGAAGAAGAAGAAGGGGGGCCCTCTTCCCCTCTCTTCCGGTGGCGCCGGAACGTCGCCGGAGCCATCATCATCACCGCAATCTTCACCAACAACTTCACCGCCATCCTCACCAACTCTTCCCCCCTCTATGCAGCGGTGTAACCTCTCTCTTACCCGCTGTAATCTCTACTTAAACATGGTGCTAAACGCTATATATTATTTTCCAATGATGTATGGCTATCCTATGATGTTTGAGTAGATCCGTTTTGTCCTATGGGTTAATTGATGATCGTGATTGGTTTGAGTTGCATGTTTTATTATTGGTGCTGTCCTATGGTGCTCTCCGTGTCGCGCAAGCGTGAGGGATCCCCACTGTAGGGTGTTGGAATACGTTCATGATTCGCTTATAGTGGGTTGCGTGACTGACTGAAACACAAACCCGAGTAAGGGGGTTGTTGCGTATGGGATAAAGAGGACTTGATGCTTTAATGCTATGGTTGGGTTTTACCTTAATGATCTTTAGTAGTTGCGGATGCTTGCTAGAGTTCCAATCATAAGTGCATATGATCCAAGTAGAGAAAGTATGTTAGCTTATGCCTCTCCCTCAAATAAAGTTGCAATAATGATTACCGGTCTAGTTATCGATTGCCTAGGGACAAATAACTTTCTCGTAACAAAAAGCTCTCTACTAAAACTAATTTAGTTGTGTCTTTATCTAAACAGCCCCTACTTTTTATTTACGCGCTCTTTATTATCTTGCAAACCTATCCAAAAAAACCTACAAAGTACTTCTAGTTTCATACTTGTTTCCGGTAAAGCGAACGTCAAGTGTGCGTAGAGTTATATCGGTGGTCGATAGAACTCGAGGGAATATTTGTTCTACCTTTAGCTCCTCGTTGGGTTCGACACTCTTACTTATCGAAAGAGGCTACAATTGATCCCCTATACTTGTGGGTTATCACCCGACATTACGGGACAAAGCGCATTAAATGCGCTACTTAGGTGTCCATTAGCTTTATTGGGGACGGGAACGAGGCCCGTCCCGTCCGTCGCCGCTCCGTCTCGCTTCGACACACGCCCAGGCCAGCGATGCGTGCGGTGCCATGTAGGCAGGCAGGCTGCTGAGGTGGCGCGGTGGCAGGTCTTCACGAAGATCTGCATGCCACCACGCAGGTGCTTGCTGAGTCGGTCTGGAAGCCGCGTGTTGCCACGCAGGTGCCTGCCTAGCTGGTTGGGCTGGCAGCTGCATGCGGATGGCGGCGGAGCCTTGGCTGGTGCGGGTCTAGCAGTGGCCCTGCTGGCGCCCTCGGCAAGGGCCTTGCCGGGGGCCCGACAAGGGTCTTGCCGTGGCGTCGCAGTTGTCCCCGGCAAGACGCTTGCCGGGGGTCTTACGGATCTCCTCGGCTAGGATCCCGCCGAGGGTCGCCGTCTTCTGGTCTCATCTGATCTTGTGTGTTTATGATCTTGACAAAGATCTGCATGCCACCACGGGGGTGCCTCCCGAGCCTTGGTTCCAACGTAGTCGTTGGCGGCGTTTGGTACTCTTGGGCTCGAGGGTGGCTCGCTCTGCTGGTACTGGGCAAGTTGCCCCGGCAAGGCTCTTGCCGGGGCCGCGGAGCCCGCCCCGGCAAGGGCCTTGCCGGGGGAGTCCACCTCGCCCTCTTGCTCTTTGGTGTTTCTGGTCTTGGCGTTGCCTTCACTGTCTTGTGCTCCGGCTTCTCCCCGGCCTCCCTCCTCTGCCCTACTAAGTGTGGCCATGGGCGCGGCTATGACTGTCCGTGCACAAGTAAAGGGGTACAAAGGAGTGCCCCTACTTTAGTACACCGACAGGAGCCCCCGGGCCTGGGCCACACATAAGCGCGACACGTTGTTGGGCCAGGCCCAGAATGGTGCGCGGGCAGTCGGGGCGAGATTTTTCCGCAGTAATTTTTCGCCCGCTGCGCTTCCCCACGACCCGCGTTGAACGCGCGACGTGGAGGGTTGAGCATGACGTGGGGGTCTTGCGTGGGGCGATTCCCGCATGCATGCGTCACATCATGGTAAAAAGGCGGCTCGCGCCTTCCCCATAAAAAGAAGGAGGCGCGGAGGCACGGCTCATTTACTAAGCGGACTCGGGTTGCGGTCTTCAAGGCGCCCATGCCCCATGATCACAGGGCGGGGAACGGTCGCCTCACCCGTCCTTTCGATCCTGCCCACTTGCCACGCGTCCTCCATGCAAGTGGCAGGCGGCGGGGGCGAGAAACCGGGCCGTCACTGATTGGGGCAGCGGGTCAGTCCTGATTCCCTGCGCCCCTGATGGCTGGATTGGCCGAGTGGGGCGGCCGAGCCTCGACCCCGCCCCTTTATAAGGAGGGGGACGGGGACATCACTCCACATTCCTTCAGTATCCATCCTCTTCCACCTTCGCTCCTCTCCTCCACCTGCCATGGCGAGAGGAGGTGTTGAGCCTTCGACGGTGGCGGCGAGGGTCGCCGCTCGACAGCGCGTTCCTCCTTCCTACGAGCCCGCGGCGGCGGAGCCGGCCACGAGAGGAAGGGGGAGGGGCGAGGCCGAGTTCGCCGCGGCGGTCGGGGGAGAGGGGGACGAGGCGGCGCGATGGCCGTGCCTCCGCCAGTGGTTCCCCCCGTGATGGAAGGCCACGTCGAGGTTAAGCCCCGCGAGTTTTTCATCAGGCTGCGTCGGCCACCGCGTCGTCGTCTCCGCCTCCCCTCCCCATTTTCTCGGGAGATGGAGCTCGATCCGCCCCAGACCCTCAAGCTGCACATGAGGGGCTGCGGGAACGGCGGCACGCGGGTCGACGTCGACTTCCCCGCTCCTCACGTCATGTACCTCTGTCGTGGATGGAAGACGTTTGCTCGCATCCACAACCTGACGGCGGGGCTCGTCCTCTATTTCAAGTTAATGGAGGGCGGCCTGCTCTCCATCAAGGTCTTTGGAGATCTTGGAACTCGTCTAAAGTGCTGCGTGGAGAGCTCCTCCGACGATGAAGATTCCTCCTCGGGCGGGAGTGATGAGGAGGACAGCGACAGCGACGACGAGGGAGTCGAGCGGCAGGATTCCGACTCCGACTTCGACTGACCGCGTTGCTCCTCCCTCATCCACGCGCCCTGCCGAGGGTCTTCCTCGCCAAGCTCTCCATCAGGGCGCTCCCCATCGTCTCCTTGGGCGGCTGGCGTAGGAGTACGCGGGCACCGACGCCTTCGTCGCGTATTGTCGGCCCGCTGCCTCGTCTTCCAGCTCCTTTCCCGGCACCAAGATGTTCTCTTGGTGCCTTCTGCTCCTTGCACCTTGCCTAGGCACCCCTTTTGCCCTCCTGCTGTCTTGTTCCACCTTCTTAGGAGAGGGACAAGAAAGGGATTATGGGCACCTTATCTCTTTTTAGTTTGTAAGCATGCGGGCACTTGTTAATTTTAAGACTTGTAATCCCCGTGCTCATGTTTTTAATTCTGTATGGGATGTTTTTAATAAAAAAGGGTGTTTGCCGGGTTTCTTTGTGCGTGGGCGAGGCCCATGCCAAGGGGTGAATCCTTGTTACTTTTAAGATAAACATTGTCGGCCGGCAACAGGCCTTGCCTTCCCCCCACTTCAGTCGACCATTCTCACGCCTTTGGCAGAGGCAGGGTGGAGTGGAGTTAGGCCCCTCATTTCTTTCTTGCCACCGCGACTACGACCAAGTTCCGACCTAGGGGATGGCTCCCGGGTACAGGAAAAGGGGAGCACGGTGGTTTAAGAATATAAACGCGGTTTCACATGTCCCAGTTCTATACAGAAAGGCATAACAGGGGATGAAAGACTTATCTGAATCCGCTGCCCCCGGCAACCTTGGCTCGCCGGGGTTGGATCCTTGTGTCTTCAACCCCCAGCAGTCTTGGCTTGCCGAGGCCGGGGCGTTGGTTCGTCCTCCTTCTCCCAAGTGGCTCAGCAGAAGTGTCCGTGTGCCCTGCGAACCAAAGAAGATAGAAAGACGCGAACTCGACCTCTAGGCTAGGGGTTAGTCGCCGCCAAGCACTACCAACCCTAATCGAGGGAGGGACTTAAACCAAGCATGCATGCTATAACTTAGGGCGCCAGCGCTTCGTTTATTTATGCTCAGGGTCTGCGCCTGGCTTTGTACAGAGGGTTACATGCCTTGTCGGCAAAGCTTGTACAAAGGGTGGCTTGCCGGGAGGCCCATCAAGCCGCGCCTTATGGGTAAAATTTGCGAAGATGCTTGATGTTCCAGGAGTTGCTCACTGGGACAGCATCTTCAGTCTCCAGGCAGACTGCGCCGGGCCTGGTGACTCGTATTAACCGATAAGGGCCTTCCCACTTCGGCGTCAACTTGTTGGAATTCTTGGCCGACTGAACGCGCCGAAGAACAAGGTCGCCTTCCTCAAAGCTTCGGGCATGAACCTTGCGGCTATGGTAGCGGCGCAAGGCTTGCTGGTAGCGTGCCGCTCTCACAGCCGCCCGAAGACGATCTTCCTCAAGGAGCGTTGTGTCATCTTGCCGCAATCGCTCTTGCGCAAGCTCGTCATAAGCGAGCACTCGAGGTGACCCGTATGTGAGTTCTGTGGGGAGAACTGCTTCCGCCCCGTAAATCAGGGCAAAGGGTGTCTGGCCGGTGGCTCGATTTGGCGTCGTTCTGATCGACCAAAGAACCACCGGCAACTCATCAATCTAGCGCCTTCCACTCTTGTGCAGCCTGTCAAAAGTCTTCGTCCTCAGGCCTCGTAACACTTCAGCATTTGCCCTCTCCACCTGGTCGTTGCTCCGTGGATGTGCCACGGAAGCGAAACAGACCTTGCTGCCGAGGTCTTGGATGTATTGCATGAAGGTGCGGCTTGTGAACTATGTGCCATTGTCGGTGATGACTCTATTTGGCACACCAAAGCGGCACACTAGTCCCTTGAAGAACTTGACGGCCGACTGTGCAGTCACCTTCCTCACTGCCTCCACCTCTGGCCATTTTGTGAACCTGTCGATTACAATGTACAAGGACTCAAAGCCCCCGACAGCGCGGGGGAAAGGGCCCAGGATGTCGAGCCCCCAGACCGAGAATGGCCAAGAGAGAGGAATCGTTTGAAGGGCTTGAGCTGGTTGATGAAGCTTCTTAGAATGGAACTGGCACGCTTCACACCTGGTTACTAGTGCCATCGCATCCTGGAGGGTGGTGGGCAAGAAGAAACCTTGCCGGAATGCCTTGCCGGCAAGGGCCCTCGACCCTATGTGGGAGCCACATATGCCTCCATTCTGCCAACAGCCCCAGTCCTTCCTCCCGCGGGATGCGCTTCAATTTCACACCGTTCGGTCTTTTTCTATACAGGACGTCGTCGACGAACTGGTACAGAGCAGACCGACGGGCTACTTTTTCCGCTTCTTCCTGCTCCTCAGGAAGTTCCCCTGTCTGGAGGAATCGGACAGTATGTTTTGCCCATGCCGGAGCCTGGGGCTCGACGGCAAGGACCAAAGGCACCTCTTCTGCCATGGGAGCGGCCGTCTCCACGGTCAGGGCTTGACGGCCTGCCGGAGCCAGCTGCCCCTCGGCAGGCTCAGAATCCACGGTAACACCCTTGCCGGCGGCCCATGGGGGCTCAGCGGGAAAGTACTTGCCGGGGCCTGATTTCCTCCGCTTGTTCTGCTCCGTTGATGGTTCGGCGGATGGCTGAGTTAACCGAAGCAGAAAGGTACCTGGTTCCACAGGTAGCTTGAACGCAGCATGCTTTGACAGGTAATCAGCGATGTCGTTCTCCGCTCGGGGAACGTGATCCGCTTGTATACCGTCGAAGCGCTCCTCCAGCTTCCTCACCTCATCTACGTAGGCCTCCATCAACGGGCTCTGATAATCTTTGTTGACTTGTCTGACGACAAGCTGTGAATCACCCCTGACGATGAGCTTCTTAACCCCGAGGTCTGCCGCGATCCTGAGACCGGCAAGCAGCCCCTCGTACTCGGCAGTGTTGTTTGTGGACATCTCCCTGGGAAAGTGCATCTGGATCCCACACTTGAGGTGCTCTCCGGTGGGTGCGACAAGCAGCACACTGGCACCGGCGCCTTGCAGCGAGAAAGCCCCATCTAAGTACATGATCCAGTCGCGACTTGCTTCCTTACCAGGGAGAGCAGTCTCCTGGATTTCCTCGTCGGGCGTTGAGGTCCACTCAGCAATGAATTCCGCCAAGACTCTGCTCTGGATTCTCAAAGTACTTTCAAACTTCAACCCAAAGCTTAACAACTCTAAGGCCCACTCCACAATCCTTCCGGTTGCGTCTGGGTTGTGCAGTATCCGTTGCAATGGGAGGCGGGTGACGACAGTGATCTCGTGGGCTTGGAAGTAATGACGCAGCTTCCTCGAGGCCATAAGGAGGCCGAAGAGCAATTTCTGCACACCGGAGTACCTTGACCTAGCCCCCTGCAAGAGGGAGCTGACAAAGTAAACCGGGTGCTGCATCATCTTCTTCTTCTGCACCACTTCATTTGGCTGCGCGGGCCCTGCCCCGATGGCGTCAGACTCTGCTTGGGGCCTTGCCTTGCCGGCACCAGGCCCTGCCGAGGGAATTTCTGACGTGCCATCTGCCAGTCCTGCCGTTGCCACTGCCTCTTCGTCGACCTCCCTCTGCGCCACCAGCGCGGCACTGACCACTTGATTCGTCGCCGCCAGATACAGCAGCAACGGCTCTTGCGGTTTAGGCGCCAACAATACTGGTGTAGAAGAGAGGTACTTCTTCAGATCCTGCGGTGCTACTTTGGCCTCCGGGGTCCATTCCATGGGGCCCGCCTTTTTCAAAATCTTGAAAAAGGGAAGGGCGCGCTCGGCAGACTTGGAGATGAATCGGCTCATGGCGGCAACGCAGCCAGTGAGCTGACGCACATCCTTGATCCACTTGGGCGCCTCAATCTGCTCGATAGCCTTGATCTTGTCTGGGTTTGTCTTGATCCCGTGCTGCGACACAAAGAACCAGAGAAGTTTGCCAGCCGGAATGCCGAAGACACACTTCTCAGGGTTTGGCTTGAGGTTGATCTTGCGCAGGTTGGCAAACGTCTCTTCTAAGTCTTGTACAAGAGTTGCCTTGTCCTTGGTTTTGACCACTATGTCATCCATGCATGCTTCCATATTTCTATGTAGCTGGGGTTCAAAACCAATTTGGACCGCTCTTGCAAATGTTGAGGCAGCACTCTTTAACCCGAAAGGCATCCGTAAAAGGCAATACGTACCACATGGGGTGATGAATGTTGTCTTCTCTTCGTCTTCTCTTGTCATGAAGATCTGGTGGTAGCCCGAGTAGGCGTCGAGGAATGGTAACAAATCACCCGGCCGTGGAGTCAACAATCTGGTCGATGCGCAGCAATGGGAAGGAGTCCTTAGGACAAGCCTTATTGATATCTGTGTAGTCAATACACAGCCTCCACTTCCCGTTCGCCTTGCGCACTACCACCGGATTGGCCAACCACGTCGGATGGAGCACCCCCCTCACCAAGCATGCTGCTTCCAACTTCCTAATCTCTTTTGTGATAAACTCTTGCCTTTCTAGAGCCTGCTTCCTGACCTTCTGCTTGACGGGCCGCGCATGAGGACAGACAACTAGGTGGTGCTCAATCACCTCCCTGGGAACACCGGGGATGTCAGATGCTTGCCATGCAAACACATCGACATTCGCCCGCAGGAAGGTGACGAGCGCGCCTTCCTATTTGGTGTCGAGGGTGGAGCTTATGGTGAAAGCCCCTCCCGTGTCGTCCTCCCTAACGGACACCTTCTTGGTCTGTGGTGGCGCAGCTCTGGATTTCTTGCTCTTGCCGGTGGAGCTCTCTGGCACATCCTCGACGGTAGCACAACACTCCGAAGAGGTGCGCTTGCCGAAGTGGGTGCGAGAGGTCTTGTCGGGCTTCTTCTTCCCTCCCGGGGCTTCAGCGGCAGGAGCAAGTGCCTTGGCGGCAGCTGCTGCAACTGCTTCCCGGTAGAGTAGGTTCGCGCAGATCAGCGCATCCTTCTTGTCGCAGGGGACGGTGATGATGGTCATCGGCCCAGGCATCTTCAGCGTGTTGTAGGCGTAATGCGACGCCGCCATGAACTTGGCTAGTGCCGGGCGGCCGAGGATCCCATTGTAGGGCAAGGGGATCTCGGCTACATCGAATACAATCCTCTCCGTCCTGTAGTTCAACTCGCCTCCGAACGTCACAGGCAATGTGATCTTCCCCTTCGGCTGGCTTCTTCCCGGGTTGACCCCTTGAAACGTGCCCGTCTCCTCGAGGTCTCCGTCAGGAATTTGCAGCCTCTTGATCACAACGGGTCAGATTAAGTTCAGACCGGCCCCGCCGTCAACCAGCATCTTGTTCACCTTGAGTTTGCGTATCATTGGTGAGACCAACAATGGCAAACACCCGACCGCAGTGGTGCGATCAGGGTGGTCCTCGGTGTCAAAGACGATGGGCGTTAATGACCCACAAGTATAGGGGATCTATCGTAGTCCTTTCGATAAGTAAGAGTGTCGAACCCAACGAGGAGCAGAAGGAAATGATAAGAGGTTTTTAGCAAGGTATTCTCTGCAAGCACTGACAATATAGGTAACAGATAGTTTTGTGATAGGATAATTTGTAACGAGCAACAAGTAACAAAAGTAAATAAAGTGCAGCAAGGTGGCCCAATCCTTTTTGTAGCAAAGGACAAGCCTGGACAAACTCTTATATAGAGAAAAGCGCTCCCGAGGACACATGGGAATTATCGTCAAGCTAGTTTTCATCACGTTCATATGATTCGCGTTCGGTACTTTGATAATTTGATATGTGGGTGGACCGGTGCTTGGGTGCTGCCCTTACTTGGACAAGCATCCCACTTATGATTAACCCCTATTGCAAGCATCCGCAACTACAAAAGAAGTATTAAGGTAAACCTAACCATAGCATGAAACATGTGGATCCAAATCAGCCCCTTACGAAGCAACGCATAAACTAGGGTTTAAACTTCTGTAACTCTAGCAACCCATCATCTACTTATTACTTCCCAATGCCTTCCTCTAGGCCCAAATAATGGTGAAGTGTCATGTAGTCGACGTTCACATAACACCACTAGAGGATAGACAACATACATCTCATCAAAATACCGAACGGATACCAAATTCACATGACTACTAATAGCAAGACTTCTCCCATGTCCTCAGGAACAAACGTAACTACTCACAAAGCATATTCATGTTCATAATCAGAGGAGTATTAATATGCATGAAGGATCTGAACATATGATCTTCCACCAAATAAACCGAGTAGCATCAACTTCAAAGAGTAATCAACACTACTAGCAACCTACAGGTACCAATCCCAGACTTGGAGACAAGAATTGGATAGAAGAGATGAACTAGGGTTTGAGAGGAGATGTTGCTGGTGAAGATGTTGATGGAGATTGCCCTCTCCCGATGAGAGGAGCGTTGGTGATGACGATGGCGATGATTTCCGCCTCCCGGAGGGAAGTGTCCCCGGCAGAACAGCTCTGCCGGAGCCCTAGATTGGTTCCGCCAAGGTTCCGCCTCGTGGCGGCGGAGTCTCGTCCCGAAAGCTTGCTTATGATTTTTCATCGGATGAAAGACTTCATATAGCAGAAGATGGGCACCGGAGGGCCAACAGGGGGCCCACGAGGCAGGGGGCGCGCCCCCCACCCTCATGGCCAGGGTGTGGGCCCCCTCAGGTATTTCTTCCACTCAGTATTTTTTATTATTTCCAAAAATAACTTTCGTGGAGTTTCAGGACTTTTGGAGTTGTGCAGAATAGGTCTCTAATATTTGCTCCTTTTCCAGCCCAGAATTCCAGCTGCCGGCATTCTCCCTCCTTATGTAAACCTTGTAAAATAAGAGAGAATAGGCGTAAGTATTGTGACATAATGTGTAATAACAGCCCATAATGCAATAAATATCAATATAAAAGCATGATGCAAAATGGACGTATCAACTCCCCCAAGCTTAGACCTCGCTTGTCCTCAAGCGGAAGCTGATAACGATAAATATGCCCACGTGTTTAGAGGCAGAGGTGTCGATAAAATAAAATACAGACATGAGGGCATCATGATTGTTCTCATAACAGCAACATATATGGATAATGTCATATGAATTCTTATGCTAAAGTAATAATCTATTCACAATGCAAAGTATGAATCAGAAACTTTATTGAGAACTAACAAACTATAGTCTCAGTCATTGAGGCAATTGCAATTTATCATAACATCAGAAAGAGTCTATGTCAGAGCTTTCTAGCAAGTCCACGTACTCAACTATCATTTATTCTTTCATAATTGCTAACACTCACGCAATACTTGTGGTTACGGAGTTTTAACATGACACAGAGAAAGATAGGGGCTTATAGTTTCGCCTCCCAACCTTTTACCTCAAGGGTAATGTCAACAATAATAGTTCATGCTAACTTACATCCAATTAGATATATATATATATCAGGATCTTTCCAACACTCTGTGCTTGCCAAAGGATAAAATGTAAAAAAGGAAAGGTGAAGATCACCATGACTCTTGCATAAGGTAGAAGATAATAATAAAAGATAGGCCCTTCGCAGAGGGAAGCAGAGGTTGCCATGCGCTTTCAGGGTTGGATGCACAAAATCTTAATGCGAAAGAACATCACTTGATATTGCCACTTGTGATATGAACCTTTATTATGCAGTCCGTCGCTTTTATTTCTTCCACATCACAAGATCGTATAAAGCTTATTTCCTCCACACCAATCAATCATACATATTTAGAGAGCAATTTTTATTGCTTGCACCGATGACAACTTACTTGAAGGATCTTACTCAATCCATAGGTAGATATGGTGGACTCTCATGGCAAAACTGGTTTTAGGGTTTTTGGAAGCACAAGTAGTATCTCTACTTGGTGCAAAGAATTTGGCTAGCATGAGGGGGAAAGGCAAGCTCAACATGTTGGATGATCCATGAAAATATACTTTATCTCAGATATAAGAAAACATAACCCATTACGTTGTCTTCCTTGTCCAACATCAACTCTTTAGCATGTCATATTTTAATGAGTGCTCCCAATCATAAAAGATGTCCAAGATAGTATATTTATATGTGAAACCTCTCTTTCTTTATTACTTCCTATTAATTGCAACGATGACCAAAGCCATGTTTGTCAACTCTCAACAATTTTTAATCATCATACTCTTTCTATGTGAAGTCATTACTCTCAATAAGATCAATATGACCTCTTTATTTCTTTTTATTCTTTTCTCTTTCTTTTATTCCCTCAAGATCATGGCAAGATAATCAAGCCCTTGACTCAACACTAATCTTTATTATATATAGCTCACGGACTCGATTACATAGAAAGATCATAAAGCAAAACTCAAAACTAGATCATACCAAAACTTTATTCTACTAGATCAAGATATTACTAAAAGGATCGAACTAAGAAAAACGGTAAAGATAGGAGTGTGATGGTGATACGATACCAGGGCACCTCCCCCAAGCTTGGCAGTTGCCAAGGGGAGTGCCCATACCTATATGATTATGTCTCCTTTGCTGGTGAAGAAGGTGGTGGTGATGATGGATAGTCGCACATCGAGCGTAAGAGGTCCTCCAACTTGTGGATAATGCCCTTGAGTGCAACGATATGCTCCTTCAACAAAATATTTTCACGTGTGAGATACTTGTTTTGAATACGAGCTAACTCAATCATCTTGAAAGCTTCGATCTCAGTTGGGGTAAGAAGATTGTGATCAAGTTGAAGGTTGTCTTCAGGAGCTTGGTCCTCCGTGGCCTTCTTGATCCCTTCATCCTTGTTGATCTCCATGGGTTCTTCCCTCTTTAGCTCTATCTTCATTAGCCAAGCATTGTTGTCACCATTGTTGGAGGAGGGGGACGACATGATGCCTGGCCTTGACAACCTTAACAGAAAATAGCTCGAAACAAGAACAGAGGACAATTGCGTGATACAGGAGTCAAAACCTTTGGGAGATTATATAATGAATTTTTACCGACCAGAATATGTATCGTGCAAGAAAACGGAGTCCGGAGAGTGCACGAGGTGCCCACGAGGCAGGGGGCGCGCCCAGGGGCGTAGGGCGCGCCCTCCACCCTCGTGGAGCCCTCGTGTCCTTCCCGAACTGCTTCTTATTTTTCTATTTTTCTAAATATTCCAAAACGGAGAAAAATTGCCGTTAGAACTGTTTTGGAGTCGGTTTACTTACCGTACCACATACCTATTCCTTTTCGGAGTCTGAAACGTTCCGGAAAGTGTCCCTTATGTATTCCTCCGGGGTTACGGTCTCAATAACATTAGTTTCAACATTTATAGGATTACCTGAGATATAATGTTTGATTCTTTGACCGTTCACCACCTTCGGATTTGTCCCTTCGACGTTGTTGATTTTTATGGCACCGGAATGATAGACCTCCTCGATAACGTAAGGGCCTTCCCATTTAGAGAAGTTTTCCTGCAAAAAATCTTAAACGAGCGTTGTATAGCAATACATAATCACCTACATTAAACTCACGCTTTTGTATTCTTTTGTCATGCCATCTTTTAACCTTTTCTTTAAACAACTTGGCATTCTCATAGGCTTGGGTTCTCCATTCATCAAGTGAGCTAATGTCAAATAACCTCTTCTCACCGGCAAGTTTGAAATCATAATTGAGTTCTTTAATAGCCTAATAAGCCTTATGTTCTAGTTCGAGAGGTAAATGACATGCTTTTCCATAAACCATTTTATACGGAGACATTCCCATAGGAGTTTTATATGCAGTTCTATAGGCCCATAATACATCATCAAGTTTCTTGGACCAATTCTTTCTAGATCTATTAACAGTCTTTTGCAAAATTAATTTGAGCTCTCTATTACTCAATTCTACTTGACCACTAGACTGCGGGTGATAAGGAAATGCAATTCGATGATTAACATCATACTTAGCAAGCATTTTACGGAAAGCACCATGAATAAAATGTGAACCACCATCAGTCATTAAATATCTAGGGACTCCAAACCTCGGAAAAATAACTTCTTTAAGCATTTTAATAGAAGTGTTATGATCAGCACTACTAGTTGGAATAGCTTCTACCCACTTAGTAACGTAATCAACAGCAACTAAAATATGTGTGTATCCATTAGAGGCAGGAAAAGGTACCATATAATCAAAGCCCCAAACATCAAATGGTTCAATAACAAGTGAATAATTCATAGGCATTTCTTGACGTCTACTAATATTACCAATTCTTTGACATTCATCACAAGATAAAACAAACTTACGGGCATCCTTGAAGAGAGTAGGCCAATAAAAACCGGATTGCAATACCTTGTGTGCAGTTCTATCTCCAGCATGGTGTCCTCCATAAGCCTCGGAGTGACACTTGCACAGGATCTGTTCCTGTTCATGCTCAGGTACACAACGTCTAATAACACCATCTACTCCTTCTTTATAAAGATGTGGGTCATCCCAGAAGTAATGTCTTAAATCATAGAAAAACTTTTTCTTTTGCTGGTATGTGAAACTAGGTGGTATAAATTTAACAACAATGTAATTAGCATAATCAGCATACCATGGAGTAGTACAAGAAGCATTTATGACATTTGGTTGTTCATCAGGAAAGCTATCATCAATAGGTAGTGGGTCATCAAGAACATTTTCTAACCTAGACAAGTTGTCTGCAACGGGGTTCTCAGCTCCCTTTCTATCAATAATATGCAAATCAAATTCTTGTAGCAGGAGAACCCATCTAATAAGTCTAGGTTTAGCGTCTTTCTTTTCCATAAGATATTTAATAGCAGCATGATCAGTGTGAATAGTTACTTTAGAATCAACAATATAAGGTCTGAACTTATCACAAGCAAATACAACTGCTAAGAATTATTTTTAGTAGTAGCATAATTTCTCTGAGCATTGTCTAGAGTTTTACTAGCATATTGAATAACATTTAATTTCTTATCAACTCTTTGCCCTAGAACAGCACCTACAGCATAATCACTAGCATCACACATGATTTCAAAGGGTAAATTCCAATCAGGTGGCTGAACAATAGGTGCAGAGATCAATGCTTTCTTAAGTATTTCAAATGCTTCTACACAATCATCATCAAAGACAAATGGTATATCTTTTTGCAATAAATTAGTCAGAGGCCGAGAAATTTTTGAGAAGTCCTTAATGAACCTCCTATAAAAACCGGCATGTCAAGGAAACTTCTTATACCTTTGATGTCCTTCGGACATGGCATCTTTTCAATAGCATCAACCTTGGCTTTATCAACTTCAATACCTCTTTCAAAAATTTTATGCCCCAAGACAATACCTTCATTAACCATAAAGTGGCACTTTTCCCAATTCAAGACAAGATTAGTTTCTTCACATCTCTGCAAAACTCGATCAAGGTTGCTCAAGCAATCATCAAAAGAGGATCCATAGACGGAGAAGTCGTCCATGAAAACCTCACAAATATTTTCACAAAAGTCAGAGAATATAGCCATCATGCATCTTTGAAAGGTAGCAGGTGCATTACATAAACCAAAAGGCATACGTCTATAAGCAAAAGTGCCGAAAGGGCAAGTAAAAGTGGTCTTTGATTGATCATCGGCTGACACAGGTATTTGAGAGAAACCAGAATAACCATCTAAAGCAAAAATGTGTATGTTTGGATAATCTTTCTAGCATTTGATCAATAAAAGGTAAGGGGTAATGATCCTTTTTAGTAGCCTTATTTAATTTGCGGAAATCAATTACCATCCTATAACCTGTAATAATTCTTTGCGGAATCAATTCATCTTTATCATTAGGAACGACAATAATACCTCCCTTCTTAGGGACACAATGGACAGGACTTACCCACTGACTATCAGCAACGGGATAAATTATACCTGCCTCAAGGAGCTTTAGTATTTCCTTTCTTACCACTTCTTTCATCTTAGGATTCAGCCGTCGTTGGTGATCACGAACTGGTTTGGCATCTTTCTCCAAATTTATTTTGTGTTGACATAGAGTGGGACTAATGCCCTTAAGATCATCAAGAGTATATCCAATAGCAGCACGGTGCTTCTTCAGAGTTTTCAATAACTCTCTTCTTCATGCTCTGAAAGGTTAGCACTAATAATAACAGGATATATCTTTTTCTCATCAAGATAAGCATATTTAAGAGTATCAAGTAACGGTTTGAGCTCAAGCACAGGATCACCCTTGGGTGGAGGAGGATCCCCTAGGATTTCAACAGGCAAATTGTGTTTCAGGATGGGTTCCTGTTTAAAGAATACTTCATCTATTTCCCTTCTTTCATTCATAAACATATCATTTTCATGGTCTAGCAAATATTGTTCTAAAGGATCACTAGGAGGTACGACAATAGAAGCAAGACCAATTATTTCATCCTTACTAGGCAATTCCTCTTCACGGTGTTGTCTACGAAATTTAGAGAAATTAAACGCATGAGACATATCACCCAAACCAATAGTAACAACATCCTTTTCGCAGTCTATCTTAGCATTAACAGTGTTCAAGAAGGGTCTACCAAATATAATGGGACAAAAGCTATCTTGTGGGGAACCAAGAACAAGAAAATCGGCAGGATATTTAGTTTTCCCACACAAGACTTCAACATCTCTAACAATTCCAATGGGTGATATGGTATCTCTATTGGCAAGCTTAATGGTAACATCAATATCTTCTATCTCAGCAGGTGCAATATCATGCATAATTTCTTTGTATAAGTCATGAGGTATAGCACTAGCACTGGCACCCATATCACATAAGCCATGATAACAATGATCTCCTATTTTAACAGAAATAACAGGCATGCCTACCACAGGTCTATGTTTATCTTTAGCACAAGGTTTGGCAATTCTAGCAGTTTCATCACGGAAATGAATAACATGCCCATCAATATTATCAGACAAGAGATCTTTAACAATAGAAATATTAGGTTCAACTTTAACTTGCTCAGGATGTGTATAAGTTCTAATATTGCTTTTACGAACCACAGTTGAAGCTTTAGCGTGATCCTTTATCCTAACAGGAAAAGGTGGTTTCTGAACATAAGCAGTAGGAACAATAGGATCATTATAAGTGATAATCTTTTCTTCAACTATAATAGGTGCAGCTACTTTTACTTCTATTGGAGGATGATATTTAAACCAGTTCTCTTTAGGGAGATCAACATGAGTAGCAAAAGATTCACAAAAGGAAGCTACTATCTCAGAGTCGTGTCCATATTTAGTGCTAAATTTACGGAAAACATCGGTATCCATAAAAGATTTAACACAATCAAACTTTGGTGTCATAGCTGAATCCTTACCTTCGTCAAGGTCCCAATCTTCAGAGTTGCGTTTAATACTTTCCAATAAATCCCATTTAAATTCAATAGTCTTCATCATAAAAGAGCCAGCACAAGAAGTATCGAGCATGGTGCGATTGTTATCAGAAAGCCGAGTATAAAATTTTGAATACTTATTTCTCTTGGAAGCTCATGATTGGGGCATGAATATAACATTGATTTAAGCCTCCCCCAAGCTTGAGCGATGCTTTCTCCTTCGCAAGGCCAAAAATTATATATATAATTGCGATCACGATGAACAAGATGCATAGGATAAAACTTCTGATGAAATTCCAATTTCAGTCGTTCGTAGTTCCATGATCCCATATCATCACATAGCCTATACCATGTCAATGCATCTCCCTTCAAAGATAAAGGGAAGACCTTCTTCTTAATAACATCATCGGGTATACCTGCAAACTTAAATAATCCACAAACTTCATCCACATATATTAGGTGCTCATCAGGATGCATTGTTCCGTCTCCTGCAAAAGGATTAGCTAGCAGTTTTTCTAACATACCCGAAGGAATTTCAAAGTAGACATTTCATTTTCAGTAGGTTCAGTAGGTTGAGGAACAACTCTTTGCTCTACTGGTCGGGGTGAAGATACCCCGAACAAGCCCCTCCGAGGATTACTTTCCATAGTAACAAGTGACAGTAAATTTCAGCACACTATATAAATTTTTCCTTACCAAATTCCACCTACCAAAGGCGCTTCACTCCCCGGCAACGGCGCCAGAAAAGAGTCTTGATGACCCACAAGTATAGGGGGTCTATCGTAGTCCTTTCGATAAGTAAGAGTGCCGAACCCAACGAGGAGCAGAAGGAAATGATAAGCGGTTTTCAGCAAGGTATTCTCTGCAAGCACTGAAATTATAGGTAACAGATAGTTTTGTGATAGGATAATTTGTAACGAGCAACAAGTAACAAAAGTAAATAAAGTGCAGTAAGGTGGCCCAATCCTTTTTGTAGCAAAGGACAAGCCTGGACAAACTCTTATATAGAGAAAAGCGCTCCCGAGGACACATGGGAATTATCGTCAAGCTAGTTTTCATCACGTTCATATGATTCGCGTTCGGTACTTTGATAATTTGATATGTGGGTGGACCGGTGCTTGGGTGTTGCCCTTACTTGGACAAGCATCCCACTTATGATTAACCCCTATTGCAAGCATCCGCAACTACAAAAGAAGTATTAAGGTAAACCTAACCATAGCATGAAACATGTGGATCCAAATCAGCCCCTTACGAAGCAACGCATAAACTAGAGTTTAAGCTTCTGTCACTCTAGTAACCCATCATCTACTTATTACTTCCCAATGCCTTCCTCTAGGCCCAAATAATGGTGAAGTGTCATGTAGTCGACGTTCACATAACACCACTAGAGGATAGACAACATACATCTCATCAAAATATCGAACGAATACCAAATTCACATGACTACTAATAGCAAGACTTCTCCCATGTCCTCAGGAACAAACGTAACTACTCACAAAGCATATTCATGTTCATAATCAGAGGAGTATTAATATGCATGAAGGATCTGAACATATGATCTTCCACAAAATAAACCAAGTAGCATCAACTACAAAGAGTAATCAACACTACCACTACAACATGACAGAGCTTTTGTAACATGCACTTGTGTTACTACATGTCCAAAATTGTGTTACTGTGCTACATAGTAACGCATTTTGACATGTGTTACGTTAGGCCGTGTTACTAAGATGTATCCATTCTAACACATGATACTTGTTCCAATATGTTAAAAATTGTGTTACAATTTTGATATAGTAACATGCATGATATGTGTTACTAAATGCACGAGTAACACGTTTTTATAACTATAGCAACACAAGTAGTAACATAGTTTCATAGATATAGTAACAGCAGCAGTAACATGTTCTTTTAACTCCAGTAATACATTTAGTAACATAATTTTCCATAAACTGTAACACAATAATTGTGGTCGTCAATCACCCTAGTAACACATTTGATAGTACAAAAATAACAGGTCTAATGTACTGTGCTAGAGCACATAGCCATCATTTTGGATTCGCTGAATATAGGGAGGTCATGGTTTAAATTTTCCCACATAAGAATGTGAGGAAGAGATACATCTCCAATTCAATCAGACAAAGATAGAAGTAAGTTTTGCAATTCATAAGGATATTCCAGAGATCAAATCCACATACATAGACACATTGCACATTATAATAAGATTAATGTTGAAAGTCAAAACAACTGAACTGCACTATTAACAATAGATTCATATTTGAACGCAATTTTACATAAACAAGTTTTCAGGCTTAGTACTCAGTATCAAACAGAGTACTACATATACATCATCTTGCATATCAAATCTACTTCGTATACATCAGTATCTTGCACATTTTTTAAGGAATATTAGCTTCCTTTGACACAGAATTGTCCAGTCCACATAATCCATTTGAGTTTTGCTATTATAACCACAACTTCTGCCACCTCCTGAAAATTCCAGTCAAACCAACAATCATTCGCGTCATGAAGTATCTCCTGTCAGAGCAACACAAATACACAACTAAAACTTTGGAAACACAATGAAAATCAGAAATATATAAACTAGAAGGAAAAACCATGCTTTTCCAATGGAGAACAATATGTACACAATTTACTAAATTATAAAACCTCCAATTTTATGTTATTGATTACGATGAACGTAATAAGTACCAACTCTAACTAAGAGGATGTCATTTTGAATGTTGCCAACATGCTAGTGAACATTATTTACTGCTTACATAACAGAAAAAAAGTAAGGGGGGAAACACGACATTGTTCAGCAATAATGTCCAAACTGAAGCGGATTGCACAGCAAATAAAAAAAATCATAGATAATTTAACTAAGAAATTGCTAATCCATAAAAAAAATTAAGAATTAATTTGTGTCGGCTACCAAACAGAAAGAACATGCATGTTAATTTAGAAGAACATGTACAACATGACCTATGGGAACAACAAGCAACAATAGAAGGATTGGATACATAACCTTTTGCGGAGTTGGCCTTTTTTTACTGAACCACAAGTGTCAAAAGCTTGAACTTGTTTCCTAACAGTCATGGAGAATTTTTGAGTTCCACTGGAATTGTTCCTACTGGTGATGCAACAACATAGAAATGAAACAACCAACTTAAAAACAAGAGAACACTGAACATGCATATCGCGGTAAATACATAACAAACTTAGCTTTCCCTTCACTTAAGTATGGACAACTTCATCTGCCTGTGATATTTTCTCCATCTGCCTTCTTCTAGATCTGTTCCACCATCTCCTTTTTTTGTTCATGCTCCTCATTCTTTCTTTCTTCTTTTTCATAAACTTGCATCTCCTCCTCAGTCATCTCAACATCAACAACTCCACCAGGTTCAACCATCTAAAAATCATTAACATAATTAGAATTCATGGGATCATTCTTCTATACTCATTCGCGGCAAGAAGAATTAAACAAGAATTCGAAAATACAAGTTACAACAAACATCATATGAACAATAGTACATACATCCACTGAAATCAGTAACAAATACTAATAGAACCCTGATGCTCCACTAACATCGTATGAACATCTAGACAGAATAAGCAAAAATGAAACAACAAGTCACTAACAATACAGAACGCGCATCCAAGTTACCATGTACATACAGAACAGTGCACAAATAATGAAACAAAAATTCGAGACTAATGATGGGAGATGGGGTTTATTACATTGACTGGTTGCTCAGTTTCTGCTGTCGAAGACGTGGTGGCGAACTGGAGAAGACGTCACCGAGATGCCCAGGTGCCGAGGTGGACCGACGGTCACCGCTGAGTTGCCGATAGGAGAGTTGGGACGATGTCGAAGGCTCGAAGCTTGAATCGAAGGTGGGTGGGCGCTGGGCGGACGGATGGGCGACGGCGGGTCCTTGGCCTGCTCCGGTCCTCTCCTTCCTTGCGTGCAGCGAGTCCAGCGACGGAGCAACGGTCGGCGGTCAGTAAGAAGGCGAGGGCGGAGAAGCGGGAAATGCCAGCCGCCGCGGGAGTCGGCGTCGGGGTGGCCGGGTGGGGGAGAAGTTGCAGTGGGCAGTGGCGCCGGTGGCGTCTCGGCCGCTCAGATGAGTAGCGGCGGCGGCGGCTGAGTCGGGCGGGGTGGTAGGGCAGGCGATTGCGGGGCTGCGGTCGTGGGGTGCAGCTAGGTCTAGACCACGTGGGATGGGTGGGCTTGTACTGGGCCGTAGGCGGGGTTCGGCCTGGGATGTACCGAATCGACCCCAAAAAAAGTTAGTAGCCCAGCTAACCTCCCCTAAAAGAAAGTAACCCAGCTAACAGAATTTTCACTCAAAAAAAAGGCTAAAAGAATTTTCGTGTACACAGCGAAAAAACTGAAAATTCTGTTTTTCGGTTTCGGTTCAGCTTTTGGCTTTTCAGTATTGGTTTAGTTTTTGGTTGATCAATTTTTGTACCCACTCCTAGAATCACATCTTCTATCAAAAAAATAAAAATGGACAATGAACAAAGATAGTTGCTTAGGTGTGGACTCATCTTGGAGTAGTTGCTTAGGCGCGGACTCATCTTGACATACATGTTGTGAATGCAGGGAAGGAGGCGGAGCGCGACCTACTCCCTATATTCCGTCGATCTCGCATTTTTGCTCCCAAGAGCATCGTCAAACCAAGGACAAGCCCAACATCACCAACATCATTGGAAAACAAATATCGAAAGCCTGCGGCTATGTGACAATAGGCACGCAACGGCAGATGGAAAAGACAAAAGAGAATATTTTGGACTCACTGTATTCCATTACACATAGCTCTGATGCAGATCTGAACCCCCATGAGTTATTGGCCACGATGAAGGCCAATGATGCCGCCTTTCTCACCGATACCCGCGTCACCGGTGCGCTGTCTATGGAGATCTAGCCTGCGTATATTGAGAACGAGGAAGAAGAGATTGGCGGTGATACGATGTTATGAGAGAAGGGTGATTCACCGTCTCTGACGGATTTGACGGCAACTTGTGGGCGGCGGTGATGTAGGAAGATCGGGGAGGAGTAGGAGAGTGAGGATACATGGCAACGATGATGTGAGGGACGACGCACAAAGTGGGAGACGGGACAGGTTAGGTCTTGGCATTCAATGCGGGATTAAATGGATCAATTTTTGACTCCACATCCACATGTAGGGGACTGGAAATTTTGCCTGCCTCGCTCCTAGTGCATCTTTCAAATTGATATTTTGTCCATCACTGGCGTATGCTAGCCCGACATGACATAATCTATGCAACATTTGATTAGAATTCCTAGTTTTCTAACATTTCATATACTTACAGTAAAAAACCGAAACACTTAAATGAACCTTCGAAAACTATAGAAAATTTAGATTCATAATTTCTGCGCTCACAAACAATTGTCAACTATGATGTGCATATGACCATGGCTCCTAAAATTTAATTGCAATAGTGTTATAAACATTCTAATTGATGCACTAAATCTTAGCAAGTTTTTGTATGCAATTGTCATAATTTATCTGCCATCTTATTGTTAAGCACTTATTTTTTAAGAATTTATTGACTTAACAAAGAAAATATGTCTTTATTTTGGTAAGTTAATAAGAAATGGGGCAATTGATTTCATTTTAGGGAAAATCGATGGAAGAAAAATCAGTTGGGAAAGTGTCGAGGGAGGCTTGGGAGAAGGCTACGGGTTGTGATCGACTTTCAGAATACAACTCCTAGACACTCTTTCTCAATGTTAGTGTGAGTCGTATACAACTTTTTGGATCCGATGCTAGGGTTCACGAAGTTGACTGGGAGCACTAGCACCCTCCCTCGTTTCATTTATGTGAAGTGAACACAGTGCATGTCCACACGGGATATTTATAGCATATGTGTACTTTTTTTAGGGAAAATAGCTAGTCTTTATTGATCAATAACAACGTTTACAGGTATAACGATTGGATCATGAGGAGATACCAACCATATGTGCCTCCCTTGTGGAAGAGAAACACCAAACCTAGCTAGATTATGAGCTTCAAAAATTGAAGCTCGAGGTTCAAGCGAGAAGATACATGAAGTAAAAGCCTAAAAAGTTTCTAGTATTTCTTTGATAACATTTTTTGAAATCACAAATATTTTTTTAAAATAGTGGACATTTTCTGAATTCAAGAACATTTTTTGAAATTTATGAACATTTTTTTAAAACTCACAAACAATAATTTGAAAGTCGTGAACATTATTCAAACTCAGAATATTTTTTTAATTCATAAAGTTTTTCTGAAGTCACAATTTTTTTAATAAATTCGTGTGCACTTTTTAAAACTCTCAATCATTTTATGAAATTAGTGAACGTTTTTTCGAACTTAATGATTATTGTCAATTCATGATTTTTTATGAAAGCCATGAACATTTTTCTACTCACGAATTGTTTTTTATTCGTGCAAGTTTTTCTATTATACGAACATTTTTTTAAATTCATGACCATTTTCTGAAATTCCTGAACATTTTTTAAATTAGTGAACATTTCCTGAACTCCTGGGCATTTTTTTGAACTTCATAATCATTTTTTAAACTCATGAATATTTTTTGAACTCAAGAAATTTTTTAAAATTTGTGAATGTTTTTTGATATCGTGAAACCTTTTGGAATGCACAATTTTTTTAGTGTTGACATTTTTTGAATTTGTGATTATTGTTTTGAATTCACGGTTTTTAAAAAACAGGAACTCTTTTTAACTCGTGATTTTTTCTGAATTTTTGAGAAACAATTTTGAATTTGCGAAGATTTTTCAATGTTTACCGAACATATATTGAATTCCTTAAAATGAAGGTAAAAAAGGAAAAAAAGAAATGTAAACAAAAATGCTCCGCCACGCACAGGCTGGCACAAGGTGCGCTATTTGGTCAAGGCCCCGCACTGGGCTGGGCCAAATTATTCGGTCTGCTTAGCTTTTAGGCCACTAGCCCATTGGTGGATGAAAAAAATGGAGTTTATTACCATAGCCCAACAGCCCTACTGAATAGTAAAATGAGTTATAACGTGGAATATTGGCACCAATGGTTGGTTAGCTTGTTTCTTGTTATTGTAAACCATTAGTTCTTGTTTCAATTCCTATGAAAGTCATTTTTTTCCTCCATTTTGAAATATGCGTGACATGTTGGTCTTGTACGGGTCCTAGTTGATGAATACACTGAAATATAAATAAATAATTTAATGTTAACAAGCGGGTCCTATGTGCTATGGTGATGAAAAAATATTAATGCACTTAATCAAATTCTACGCTCCCCCCCCCCAAGAAATTGTAACATTACGTAGCAACGTACAATAATGTGTTACTGGAGTCATATCACGTAACACATCAGCAGCAACATAATCCTATATGTTACTGTTGCAATATCCTTGTAACGCCTTTTCAGATTGAACCAAGTATGTGTTACCGTCAATATTTGCAACACAAATGATATGTTACTACTAAATTACTTGTAACACATTTTGTCATTTGTTACATCATTGTGTTACTTAAAGTCTGTTTTGTTGTAGTGTACTACCAACCTACAGGTACCAATCCCAGACTTGGAGACAAGAATTGGATACAAGAGATGAACTAGGGTTTGAGAGGAGATGGTGCTGGTGAAGATGTTGATGGAGATTGCCCTCTCCCGATGAGAGGAGCGTTGGTGATGACGATGGCGATGATTTCCCCCTCCCGGAGGGAAGTGTCCCCGACAGAACAGCTCTGCCGGAGCCCTAGATTGGTTCCGCCAAGGTTCCGCCTCGTGGCGGCGGAGTCTCGTCCCGAAAGCTTGCTTATGATTTTTCTTCGGACGAAAGACTTCATATAGCAGAAGATGGGCACCGGAGGGCCAACAGGGCGCCCACGAGGCAGGGGCGCGCCCCCCACCCTCGTGGCCAGGGTGTGGGCCCCCTCAGGTTTTTCTTCCGCTCAGTATTTTTTATTATTTCCAAAAATAACTTTCGTGGAGTTTCAGGACTTTTGGAGTTGTGCAGAATAGGTCTCTAATATTTGCTCCTTTTCCAGCCCAGAATTCCAGCTGCCGGCATTCTCCCTCCTTATGTAAACCTTGTAAAATAAGAGAGAATAGGCATAAGTATTGTGACATAATGTGTAATAACAGCCCATAATGCAATAAATATCAATATAAAAGCATGATGCAAAATGGATGTATCAGGCATGCTGGACCACTTCAGCGGCTTCTGAGCGTCGAACGATGGCTCCGCTGCTGTGATCTCACGCACCCACTAATTGAGCTGACAGTGAGAAGTATGCAGCGAGGCGCCACCATCGACGCACATGCCTCCGTAGCCTTCTGAAACTCTTGCTCGCCGGACTCATCGTCCTCGTCATGATCATCGTCTTCTTGCTTCTTGTCACGGCCCCGGGCGGGCCTCTCTTGCTGGTTATCCTTGCGGCGGCGGCCTCCTTGGCCGCCACGCTTCTTGCCGGATCCTTCGGCACCGTCTTGACCCTTCTCCTTGTCCCGCCTCTCATACTCGGCCTTTTGCTTTTCAGCTAGCAGCTCGACCTGTCGGCAGTTCTGGAGGTCGTGGCCCTTGGTGCGATGGATCTTGCAATACTGCTTGTCGGAGCCCCCCGGCTTGTCGGAAGCCGCCAAGGCCCGGCAAGCGGCGCACCCAGCAATTTCCTTGCTGGGGTCGTCTGCCTTAGCCTTCTTGGCGGCGCAGGTGCTGTCGGATCCCTCAACGGCAAGCACGGTGTTGCCCTTGCGTTTCCTGTTGCGACGCCGGCCCTTCTTCGTCGGGGCGACGGTGTCTTCATCAGTAGAGTCGGTTTCCACGCCGGCGTCCTCGTCGGGGTACTTCTTCCCTCTTCGGCCCGGGCGCACCTATTGGCCAGAACATAAAGTTCGGCCACATCCTTAACCTTGTTCATCGCCAGCTCTTCGCGCATCTTGCGGTTGCGCACGTTCTGCACCCGGCTGAACCTCTGGATATACTTGCGCATGGTTTCCCCTTCCTTCTGGGGAATGATATGCAAATCACTGGCCTGGCCATGAGCTTGGTGGCCTCCGGTGAAGGCACCAACGAACTCATGGCACAGATCTGACCAAGAAGAAATGGAATCCGCCGGCAAGTGCATCAACCAAGACATGACGTTTGGCTTCAGTGCCAACAGGAAGTAATTGGCAAGCACCTTGTCGTCGCGAGCTCCGGCAGCTTGCATCGCGATGGTGTAGATGCTGAGGAACTCTGACGGATGGGTCTCGCCATTGTACTTCTTGCCGACGTCGGGCTTGAACGTGCGGTGGGACGGCCACTGGAACTGTCGCAGCTCACGGGTAAAGGCTGGGCAACCCACCTCGTAAGGTAGGCCGCCGGAGCCCCCCGGTGCTGGGTGGTCCATAGCGGGTCCCACCCGCTTATCTGACCGGTGGCGCGTATCGTGCCGGTGCTCGATAGTGGTTCGAGCATCTTCGTGGGCTCGTTCTCGAAGAACTTGGCGCTGGTCGCGGTGGGTCCTCGGGTCGGACGACGCTATGGAAATGTTATCACATGCGTCGTCACGATGGATCGACACCGGCGGCAGCTGGCGCGGGGGAGGAGAGTGTACTGTGGCTGCAGCTCCCCCGGTCCTCCCACCGCTGACATGTGGTGGCTCAACGGAGCGCCGGCCCGAGGGCCCCATTGGTCACGGATCATCTTTATTGGCGACGGTGACGAGGCTCCGGATGGTGGCTCTCCACTCGTCGAGCTTCTTCGCAGTAGGAGGGAAGTCGAGGAGCAGCTGCGTGCGCGCCAAAGCTTCTGCTGGCGTGGGTGGTGGCGACAACTGCATGGACCGTGGCGCGCTTTGACTTCTAACCACGTTAGAAGGAGCTCTATCACGGCCCAGCGGCTGCGTGCCATTTTCGCCAGCACTTCAGCGAGCATGCTGGACTCCTTCGTACTGCGGACGATGCACAGGGCTCTTCCCACGGCGGTGTCAGGGTCACCGGCGTGGTGACGCTGCTCGTCGCGCACACCATGGGAAGAGCGCGCTGTGGGTGCCGGGGTGGGCGTCTTGGAGGTCGCTGCGCTGCCTGTAGGGGCGCACAGCGACGCCCCTGGGGGGGCCCATGTCGCCTGCAGGGGGCCCAGCCCCGTCTTTGGATTTTGCGGCGTGCGGCTCGTCGTCTGGCGCACGAACGACGTCGCTCGCCAGGCTCTGACTGCCGGGGCGATGCTGGTGCTCGTGGGCCGCGGCTCGGGTTCTGTCCGCGACCGGTCCGCTGCTCGCCCGCACTGGCACGAGCCGCTCGGCCCCCGACGAGCTGATCGCCGTGATCGTCTTCTTCTTGGGAGCCATGGCGACGATGAACTGCTATGCTAACCGCTAGACCAGATTCTCACAACTGCGGCCCCTACCTGGCGCGCCAAAGATGTCGGTGGGAACGACACCTATGGGATCACTGGAATCCCTTCTACGGTCGGCGGGCGCGGGGTTGTGAGAAGAGCAGGTCCAGGAGCCAGCACAAAGATCGTTTACCCAGGTTCGGGCCACGAGGATGCGTAATACCCTAGTCCTTCTTTGGTGGATGTATTCAGTGTTCTTGAGCTTTCGAACTAGCTACGGTGGCTACGTAGTTCCAAAGAGCCGAATCCCTCTCCAGTATGCCTCGGTCCTCCTTTTATAGTCGAAAAGGGGTTGCCACAGTGGCAGACAGGAGGTGGAAAGGCGTACAGTGCGCGAGCTTATCGCCCGGCATTATGGGACAAAGCACATTAAATGCACTACTTAGGTGTCCATTAGCTTTATCGGGGACGGGAACGAGGCCCGTCCCGTCCGTCGCCGCTCCGTCTTGCTTCGACACGCGCGCAGGCCAGCGATGCGTGCGGTGCCATGTAGGTAGGCAGGCTGCTGAGGTGGCGCGGTCGCACAGTCTTCACGAAGATCTGCATGCCACCACGCAGGTGCTTGCTGAGTCGGTCTGGAAGCCGCGTGTTGCCACGCAGGTGCCTGCCCAGCTGGTTGGGCTGGCAACTGCATGCGGATGGCGGCGGAGCCTTGGCTGGTGCGGGTCTGGCAGTGGCCCTGCTGGCGCCCTCGGCAAGGGCCTTGCCGGGGGCCCGGCAAGGGTCTTGCTGTGGCATCGCAGTTGTCCCCGGCAAGACGTTTTCCGGGGGTCTTACGGATCTCCTCGGCTAGGATCCTGCCGAGGGTCACCGTCTTCTGGTCCTCATCTGATCTTGTGTGTTTATGATCTTGACAAAGATCTGCATGCCACCACGGGGGTGCCTCCCGAGCCTTGGTTCCAACATAGTCGTTGGCGGCGTTTGGAACTCTTGGGCTCGAGGGTGGCTCGCTCTGCTGGTACTGGGCAAGTTGCCCCTGCAAGGCTCTTGTCGGGGCCGCGGAGGCCGCACCGGCAAGGGCCATGCCGGGGGAGTCCACCTCGCCCTCTTGCTCTTTGGTGTTTCTGGTCTTGGTGTTGCCTTGACCGTCTTGTGCTCCGGCTTCTCCCCGGCCTCCCTCCTCTGCCCTGCTAAGTGTGGCCGTGGGCGCGGCTCTGACTGTCCGTGCACAAGTAAAGGGGTACAAAGGAGTGCCCCTACTTTAGTACACCGACATTGGATCATATAACTATCCCTCAACATGCAACAAAGAGTCATTCCAAAGTCACTAATAGCGGATAACAAACGAAGAGATTATTGTAGGGTACGAAACAACCTCAAAGTTATCCTTTCTGATCGATCTATTCAAGAGTCCGTAGTAAAATAACACGAAGTTATTCTTTCCGTTCGATCTATCATAGAGTTCGTACTAGAATAACACCTTAAGACACAAATCAATCAAAACCCTAATGTCACCTAGATACTCCAATGTCACCTCAAGTATCCGTGGGTATGATTATACGATATGCATCACACAATCTCAGATTCATCTATTCAACCAACACAAAGAATTTCAAAGAGTGCCCCAAAGTTTCTACCGGAGAGTCAAGATGAAAACGTGTGCCAACCCCTATGCATAGATTCCCAAGGTCACGGAACCCGTAAGTTGATCACCAAAACATACATCAAGTGAATCAATAGAATACCCCATTGTCACCACGGGTATCCCACGCAAGACATACATCAAGTGTTCACAAATCCTTAAAGACTCAATCCGATAAGATAGCTTCAAAGGGAAAACTCAATCCATTACAAGAGAGTAGAGGGGGAGAAACATCATAAGATCCAACTATAGTAGCAAAGCTCACGATACATCAAGATCGTGCCAAATCAAGAACATGAGAGAGAGATCAAACACATAGCTACTGGTACATACCCTCAGCCCCGAGGGTGAACTACTCCCTCCTCGTCATGGAGAGCGTCGGGATGATGAAGATGGCCACCGGTGAGGGATCCCCCCTCCGGCAGGGTGCCGGAATAGGGTCCTGATTGGTTTTTGGTGGCTACAGAGGCTTGCGGCGGCGGAACTCCCGATCTAGGTTATGTTCTGGAAGTTTGGGTATATATAAGAGGTTTTGGCGTCGGGAACCAGTCAGGGGGGTCTCCGAGGCAGCCACAAGATAGGGGGGCGCGCCCAGGGGGTAGGGCGCGCCCCCCACCCTCGTGGGTGCCTCGGGACTCTTCTGGTCCATCTCCAATGCTCTGTGGGCTTCTTCTGGTCCAAAAATAATCTCCATCAATTTTTAGGTCAATTGGACTCCGTTTGGTTTTCCTTTTCTGCGATACTCACAAACAAGGAAAAACAGAAACTGGCACTGGGCTCTAGGTTAATAGGTTAGTCCCAAAAATCATATAAAATAGCATATTAAAGCCCATTAAACATCCAAAACAGATAATATAATAGCATGGAACAATCAAAAATTATAGATACATTGGAGACGTATCAGCATCCCCAAGCTTAATTCCTGCTCGTCCTAGAGTAGGTAAATGATAAAAACAGAATTTTTGATGTGGAATGCTACCTAACATAATTATCAATGTAATTTTTCTTTATTGTGGCATGAATGTTCAGGTCCGAAAGATTCAAGACAAAAGTTTAATATTGACATAAAAATAATAATACTTCAAGCATACTAATTAAGCAATCATGTCTTCTCAAAATAACATAGCCAAAGAAAGCTTATCCCTACAAAATCATATAGTATGGCTATGTTCCATCTTCGTCACACAAAATATTCAAATCATGCACAACCCCGGTTTCAGCCAAGCAATTGTTTCATACTTTAGTATTCTCAAACTTTTTCAACTTTCATGCAATACATGAGCGTGAGCCATGGACATAGCACTATGGGTGGAATAGAATATGATAATGGGGTTGTGTGGAGAAGACAAAAAGGAGAAAGTCTCACATTGACGTGGCTAATCAACGGACTATGGAAATGGCCATCAATTGATGTCAATGCAAGGAGTAGGGATTGCCATGCAACGGATGCACTAGAGTTATAAATGTATGAAAGCTCAACAAAAGAAACTAAGTGGGTGTGCATCCAACTTGCTTGCTCACGAAGACCTAGGGCATTTGAGGAAGCCCATTGTTGGAATATACAAGCCAAGTTCTATAATGAAAAATTCCCACTAGTATATGAAAGCGACAAAATAAGAGACTCTATCATAAAAATCATGGTGCTTGTCGGTGTCAAAACCGGCGGATCTCGGGTAGGGGGTCCCGAACTGTGCGTCTAGGATCGATGGTAATAGGAGACGGGGGACACGATGTTTACCCAGGTTCGGGCCCTCTCTATGGAGGTAATACCCTACTTCCTGCTTGATTGATCTTGATGAATATGAGTGTTACAAGAGTTGATCTACCACGAGATCGTAATGGCTAAACCCTAGAAGTCTAGCCTATGTGAATATGGTAATGAGTATCCTTTCCGGACTAACCCCTCCGATTTATATAGACACCGGGGGGATCTAGGGTTTACATAGAGTCGGTTGCATAAGAAGGGATCTTCATAATATGTCGCCAAGTTTGCCTTCCACGCCAAGTAGAGTCCAATCCGAACACGGGTATAGTCTTCGGCCTTCATATCTTCGCAGCCCATCAGTCCGGCCCAATGAATAACAGGCCGGACGCCCGAGGACCCCTTAGTCTAGGACTCCCTCAGTAGCCCCTGAACCTGGCTTCAATGACGAGGAGTCTGACGCGCAGATTTGTCTTCGGCATTGCAAGGCGCGTTCCCTCCTTCCGAACTCCAGAATAGTCTTCGGACGTAGTAAGTATATCCGGACCTGTGCATATAATTGCAGAAAATATAATATTACATGAGTCCAATTTGCTGATAATTGTTTATGACATCGTATCACGCCTGCCCGGTTACTATTTCCAGCCGTTGGCTAGCACGTCGCCCCACGTCTCGGGACGCGGTTTTACTGGCACGTCTTGTCAAGGCAGAGATCGTGTCCCCTTATTCACGAGATTTTCATTAATGCAGGCGTCGGTAACCCAACCGTCCCCTGGGTACAACTCCTTGGGGATAAGTAAGTTTCGAGACCCAGGTGGAGACGCTCAGTATTTGGGGTCTTTATATAGGGACCCAGTCTCGTCTTTTTCCTTTGCGCTTGCTTCTTCCTCAACCCCAGCCACCTCGAGTTCTAACCCTCGGGTTCCAATCCCCACCAGCCCCAATCATGTCCGGATCCAGCCGTCCAGGCCAGTGGGTGGCTTCTTCTGTCATGGAGGAGGATATTGCAGAGCTCCGCGCAGCGAGGTATCTGACCCCAGAAATCCTTCATTGACTTCCCGCAAAGGGGCAGGTTATTCCTACCCCCAAATCCGGCGAGAGGGTAGTATTTGTATCCCACTTCCTCCATGGGTTAGGGTTCGCGCTTAACCCCTTCATCTGGGGGCTCATGTTCTACTATGGGCTAGATTTTCACGATCTGGCCCCGGACTCTATTCTCCTCATCTCGTCATTTATCGTCACATGTGAGGCCTTCCTCCGGACTCCTCCGCACTTTGGTTTGTGGCTCAAGACCTTTGACGTGAGGCTGCAGGTGACAGAGGAGGAGCAGGCAGAGTGCGGCAGCGTCGTAATAGGCAAGCTTGCCAGCGCAGTTTGGTTTGAAGGATCTTTCGCCAAGTCTTCCGACCTATGGCAGCAGGGGCGGTTTTATATCAACGAGCCGCGGGGCTCCAAGTGGGCGGCTACGCCTGCGCTCTGACCCGGCCCTTCAATTCAGCTTGCTTCATGGATCAATAAGGGATTCGACTGGGGATCCGTCAATGAAGTGCAGACTCTGCAAAGTCGCATCCGAAGCCTTACCGATAAGGGCATCGATCTTGTGAACGTCGTTCAAGTAATGCTAGTCCGCCGGACCCTGCCATGTCAGCGGCGGCCTCTCCATATGTGGGAGTTTAATCCAGAAGGGCGGCGGACTCTTCAGCACTTCTTCAGCACCACGCACGAAGGAATGTGGAAATTATATTTCGGGGAATGAGAGCAATGGCCGGACACCACTGAAGATGTTGGCCTTGACTGCAATCATCCGGACACTTCGGTAAGTATTCAATCTCCAAACACCTTCCATTCAAGCACCTCTTGACAAGATACTGAACAATCCGTTCCTACACAGGACTGGATAAAGAAAGCGGTGTTAATCTGGTGTTCGGCACCCCTTCCCGAAGACTCTGCGGCCGCCCTGCTGACGAGAATTCTGATTCTGACACCTTACCAGGTGTCTGCAGAGGGGGACGAGAGCAGGGAGCCCAGAGGTGATGCCCGTCCTGAGGATGAATTAGACGCTGTGTTCAGGGAAACCGAATCCCTTTTGCCCAAGGGCAAGGTGCAGAGGGAGCCTTTCATGGCAAGAAGAGGGCCGCTTCCGAAGATCAGGAGGGGACGTCTTCCAAGAGAGGAAAAATGCCATCGTCGGGCGGCTTGGGCCGGGCGAGCGATGCTGCCGTAGGGCTTCATGACGAGGACGAACCTCTGGCCAAACCGTAAGTGAAGCTGGGGCACTTTAAACGTACCTCATTCTTTTCCTATTAGTGAAGTAATCATCCGACATATGTACATCCACGCAGGTTAACGCCTGGTGTCTCTCAATCGTCCTCCTCCTCGGGAGACCTTCTTCCGGAGATGATGGAGAGTGACACGCCTTCTCCGGCCTCCTCGCCCAACAGGGGGGATGGTACCGAGGTATTGTCCCAAAGGGCTCCTCCCGATCGTCAAGTAGTGCAGGAAACGAAGAAGGCGTTACCCGAAGGTGGTGCCTCTGTCACTCAGGGTTCGGGAATCAAGAATGACGGCCCCGAACTGTCCGGCCTACAGCCGGAGACAATTGTGGAGGCGAGCAAGCGGATTCCTTCAAAGGAATGCCGTACTCCGGCGGCGGTTTCCGAAGACCCCGGAGCGCCGGAAATGCTGACGGACATGCTGCGACAAGCGTCCATTTCAGAGGAGCACCGTGCCTTTATGGTTACGGTGGTCGAAAAGGTTCTATCCGTGAAGAGCGGATTGAACGAGGCCTTCTCGAGCCTTCTAAGAGGTTTTGAGGTTTGTGATATAGTTTTGCCAATTGAAATAATATTGACAGAATGCACCTGTTATATATGCAGTAGCCCCTGAGACTCAGATTGCTTTCCGAAGGAAGCGGTCGGAGGATCAAAAAGATATGCCCAGGTACTAACCTTGATTTAACTTGGAATACAGGCTGCCTCCCCTCCTGCGGCTACCCGAAATACGTAAGTGGCCGAACTACAGCGAAAGTTGGATATTGCGGAAGATGACATTTCATTGATCAACAGGCGTCTTGACGACTCGCAAGGTATATATTTCGAGCATTCCTTATACCAATGTGCTTGTAATTTAGGCCTGACGCCGAAAAGAGTTTTATACGAAATGTGCATGAGTGCAGATGGTGCTGCCGCCGTTGAAGCTCTTCCGGCGGAGCTAGCCCGGGCCAGGGAGCAGGCCCGGTGTAGTGATTCGGCTGCTAGGAAGGCATCGGCTGATCTAAGAGTCGAACAGGCAGCTCGGCGCCAAAATGAGGAGAAAATATCCGCACTGGCACTTGAATTGAAGAATACTGCCAGCCGCTGTGAATACCTTGAGAAGGAAAATAAAGCCAAAATGGCTGAACTTGATAAGGCCGTACGAGAGGCGAGTGAAGCTCGGTCTGAATCCAGGGCGGCTCGCGAAGAGATTCGGCAGGCTAAGGAGATAGCGGCCGGTAAGCCCTTTTTGCTTCAGACTAAGTTTGGCGATCCGGACTATGCCCAGCTGAACCAGGTCTGGAGTTCTCCGGCTGAATTTTTGGACTTGCCGAAGAGTTCTTTCGATGCGGCGCAATTTGACCAAGTACGAGAGGGGTATGCAACGGAGAAGCTTTTTTGGTCACAATTTGGCGCATCAAAGCGTACTCTGTTGCTGAATGAACAGATGTCCCAATGGTCCGAGCTTCATAGGATATCCGGCGATGCCATGAAGAACGTCATAATCCGGTTGTGGCCAAGCGAGCCTATTTCGAGTAGTTATTTTGGCCTGGTGCGGCGGCTTGTTGACGCGGTGCCACGTATCGACGCTGTGAAGCGATTGGCGTGCATTGAGGGTGCACGGATGGCCTTTGCCCAAGTCAAAACATTCTGGGGAAAGATGAAGGCCATCGATGTTGCGGCGAGGAGTCCACCCAAGGGCAAGGACCGTTATGAGCCAGAGCACTATTTTGAAGACGTCCTAGAGGCCGCCCGCTTGATAGAGGGTCAATGCTCGAAAGACATAATGTTCAAGTGATGTGTATAATGGTTGTAACAGACAACTTTATAGTTAATCTATTTTTATGTTTTGCTCAAGAGCTTGTGTTCCTCCTGTGCGGCCGCTTTAATGTAAACTGAAAGTTTTCCAGTCGTCGGCTTCAGCCCCTTCGTGGGAAGTACGAGGGTGTTCGGAAAAGCATTTATCACACTTTATCCAACGTCTTGGTCCGTGAAGGAGGTGATAATGCGGTGAACCAGACAATCGGACTATAGGGCGTTAACACTTTCACTTAGCCATAGGAGTTTTATGGTGGGGCTACGACATAGCCCCTGGTATGTATATGGCGCATTATAATATGGTGCCTTACGTATGTTGATCTGAAAAAGATCCCTCGTATGACACGGAGAATCACTAAAGATTCAAAGAAGTCGTCAAGTGGTTGACCAGCTCTCGCCGCATCATGACAGTCAGTTTTCAGCTTTCTCTACTAAGGTGCTCATCCGGTTTAGACCAGGTCACATCGCAGTAGTTCTCCCTTTACTACCCTAGCCGATAGAGCGGAACGTAGTGTAGCAAGCACAGGAGCCGGGCAACCCAACTATTGACCCAAGACAACGATCCGGAGCTGATGCATATAAGGCCAAACTTGCGACGCCGAAGTACGCTATAGAGTTGTTTGGACTTTTACTGGCAACTCATTCATTCCCATACCGAGCCCCTAGCAGGGTATGCCGAGGTGCATCTGTAAAGCAGCCGTTGAGGCCGTACTCATTGTTGAAAGAGTATGAAAGATTAGTTCGGATGAGGTTTACTGGGAGCGGAGCAATATGCCAATGATAAATTTATGTGTATATATATATATGAAAAAAGGAAACCACAAACCTGGCTATTTGACATGCTCGGGGTCGGGATCAGAGGAAAAAGGGCATAGTATAGGCTCGGAATAAAGAGTGCGGTCTACAAAAAGTTATTTTGGACCTCATGTCGCACGTCTGCGCCACCCGTCCTCGGGGAGGGGAATCCTTAATGGGAGTAGCCCCTTAGGTGAGTGTACGGATCCGAACTCCGATAGAGTCAGTTGTAGATGTTTTCCTATTGGTCACCTGTTCTTAAGAGATGATACAGAAAAATAAGGAAAACAGATAAAAAAATGTTACGGGAATGCTCGCAGGGTTGTCCGTATTGTGCTTCCGCCGATGCCCATGGTATCTTGAGTGTGTATGATGTACGCGTGGTGTAAATCCTGCCAGTATAGTTGGTGGGTGGCGGAAGCCGAACTGCTATTTTCGTTCCGGGGGTGGTCGAACTTCAGAGGGAAACTGTTTCTGGCCCCTGGTGTTCGGCTGGCGAGCCGCTCCATCGTCTTTGTCGCCTGGTGGCCTCCTCCCCTTGTGATCGGCGTTAAGCTTGCCTGCCTGCTTGAGGACCCAACAGTTTCTGTTGGTATGATTAGCTGGCTTATCAGGGTGACCGTGAATCTGACAAGGTCGGTCCAATATCCTGTCAAGGGTGGATGGTCCATCCTGGTTTGCCTTTAGTGTCTTCTTCCGTTGACCGGGTTTTCGATTGTGAAATCCGGCGTTGACCGCTGTGTCGTGTAATCTTTCAGTATTATTGCGACTATTGTGTTCAGTTCGTCGTGGCTTACTGTTGCCGTCTCGGATTTCGGAAGTGCCCGTGCCGCTGGCGTTGTTGCTTTTACGAGCGAGCAAGTTGTCTTCTCCCGCACAAAAGCGAGTCATTAGAGCGGTAAGGGCTGTCATGGATTTGGGTCCTTCCCGGCCGAGGTGACGCACTAGCCATTCATCCCGGACGCTATGTTTGAAGGCCGCGAGGGCATCTGCGTCCGGACAGTCGACAATTTGGTTCTTTTTGACTAAGAACCTAGTCCAGAGCTCCCTGGCTGACTCGCCGGGCTCCTGGACAATATGGCTTAAGTCATCGGCATCTAGTGGCCGGACATATGTTCCTTGGAAGTTGTCTCGAAAGGCGTCTTCCAAATCTTCCCAGTTGCCAATAGAATTTTCTGGCAAACTGTTTAGCCAGTACCGAGCTGGCCCTTTAAGCTTGAGAGGTAGGTATTTAATGGCATGAAGGTCGTCTCCGCGAGCCATGTGAATATGGAGGAGGTAATCCTCAATCCATACCGCGGGGTCTGTTGTTCCATCATATGATTCGATGTTAATGGGTTTAAACCCGTCTGGAAATTCATGCTCCATTACCTCGTCAGTGAAGCAGAGAGGGTGTGCGGCTCCTCTATGTTGGGCCACACCATGAAGCACCTCCGGCGGACTCTGTTTACGGTGTTCGGACCGGGCGTGGTCAGCTCTGTTGTGTCCGAATAGGTAACCATCATCACCGGCCAGGGCATGTCCCCGCGATCTGTATACTGATTTTGTGTGTCCTGTTCTACCCTCCAGGTCTTGTTGGATGTCGCGAGTATTCCCCCGAGCTATTTTGTTCTTGTTTTGACGACCGGATGGGTTGGTATGGTGCTCTGCTTGGGCTGCTGCTTTATCCGGACCGAACTGTGGTCGGCCTACCACATTATTCGATGGTGGTGTGGGCTCCAACGCCCTGCCATCGTATTGGGGGAGCCACCTACTCTTGGGGTGGCTTATGTCTGGGACGCTAAGGCCGTATTCTTCGGCGGCCAAGACTTCGGTCCATCTATCATTGAGCAAATCTTGGCTCGCTTGAAGCTGCAGCTGCTTCTTCCTTAGGCTCCTTGCAGTAGCTATGAGCCGGCGTTTAAAGCGCTCCTGTTCGAGAGGTTCCTTAGGCGCGATAAAATCCTCGTTGCCGAGGGTCTCTTCTTCCTCGAAGAGTGGGAGATAATTTTTATCCTCCAAGTCGCCATATGTGGCCTGTTCATCAGGGCTGTCTTGCCCTCCTTCCTGTTCCTCCTGTTCGGATCCTACCTCGACAGGGTCTTCATTGTCCGGAGTGTTATCCTCTCCGGTGCTAGTATTGTTTTCTCTTGAGCGACGTGACTTAGAGCAGCGCCGGGCGCGCCGATGTTCGGACTGTGTACCAGGAGGGTTATCCTTGACTGGGTCCTCCTTGTCATCGTCGAGAGCGTTGTTGGGTGTGTCTACCATACACATGTCGTACCATGAAGTGGCCATCCCGCGTCTAGCAGGTAGTGAGTTCTGGCCTGGCCCCTCATCGTCGTCCATACCATCGATGTCTTCGGAGCCGGGGCCAAGCGTGTTGGTTGGGTCTTTGACAGTGGCTATGAAGTGGGTGGCGGGTGGGAAGCAAAATTCTCCATCATCCGCCGCAAGTTCGAACCGAACATAGTTCGGCGGCGAGTCGCCTGTCAGGGATAGGTTTTTTAGTGATTTTAGTACGTCGCCCATGGGCGAGTGTTGGAAGACGTTTGCGGCGCTGAACTTGAAGATCGATAACCGATTGAGTTCGGCATCCGCGGACTCGCAGGGTTTGGAACTTGTCGCTGGAGACGAGTCTGAGGTTCCGTTGATGCAGATATCATGTGAAGTAAAATCCGTGTGCGGCTCCAACGCCGCGGGATCAGCAGCCTCCGTGACAGGGGGTGAGCTTCCCATCTTCGAATGACTCGATCTGCTTCAGATCTAAGGCCGGAGTTGTTGCAGGAGCTATCTCCTGGATGGGGCCCGATGACAGGTTTAGGCTATGCTCATCGGGGCGAAGGGGAGCGGTGTCCGCGGTCTCGAATCTATCAAAGGTCAAGTCTCCACGGATGTCCGCGACGTAGTTCAAGCTTCTGAATCTGACCTGATGGCCAGGGGCGTAGCTATCAATCTGCTCCAGGTGGCCGAGCGAGTTGGCCCGCAGTATGAAGCCGCCGGATACGAAGATCTGTCCGGGGAGGAAGGTTTCTCCCTGGACAACGTCATTACTGACGATCGAAGGGGCCATCGAGCTCTTTGCCGACGGCACAGTGGAACTCTCAATGAAAGCACCAATGTCGGTGTCAAAACCGGCGGATCTCGGGTAGGGGGTCCCGAACTGTGCGTCTAGGATCGATGGTAACAAGAGACGGGGGACACGATGTTTACCCAGGTTCGGGCCCTCTCTATGGAGGTAATACCCTACTTCCTGCTTGATTGATCTTGATGAATATGAGTGTTACAAGAGTTGATCTACCACGAGATCGTAATGGGTAAACCCTAGAAGTCTAGCCTATGTGAATATGGTAATGAGTATCCTTTCCGGACTAACCCCTCCGGTTTATATAGACACCGGGGGGATCTAGGGTTTACATAGAGTCGGTTGCATAAGAAGGGATCTTCATAATCTGTCGCCAAGCTTGCCTTCCACGCCAAGTAGAGTCCAATCCGGACACGGGTATAGTCTTCGGCCTTCATATCTTCGCAGCCCATCAGTCTGGCCCAATGAATAACAGGTCGGACGCCCGAGGACCCCTTAGTCCAAGACTCCCTCAGTGCTACTTTGAAGCACAAGTGTGGAAAAGGATAGTAGCATTGTCCCTTTTTATTTTTATTTTCTTCTCTTTTTGGGCCTTCTCTTTTTTTGGCCTTTCTTTTTTTATTGGGACAATTCTCTAATAATGATGATCATCACACTTCTATTTATTTACAACTCAATGATTAGAACTCGATACTAGAACAAAATATGACTCTATATGTGAATGCCTCCGGCGGTGTACCGGGATGGGCAATGAATCAAGAGTGACATGTATGAAAAATTATGCATGGTGGCTTTGCCACAAATACGATATCAACTACATGATCATGCAAGGCAATATGACAATGATGAAGCATGTCATAATAAACGGAACGGTGGAAAGTTGCATGGCAATATATCTCGGAATGGCTATGAAAATGCCATAATAGGTAGGTATGGTGGCTGTTTTGAGGAAGATATAAGGAGCTTTATGTGTGATAGCGCGTATCATATCACAGGGTTTGGATGCACCGGTGAAGTTTGCACCAACTCTCGAGGTGAGAAAGGGCAATGCATGGTACCGAAGAGGCTAGCAATGATGGAACGGTGAGAGTGCGTATAATCCATGGACTCATCATTAGTCATAAAGAACTCCCATACTTATTGCAAAAATCTACAAGTCATCAAAACCAAGCACTACATGCATGCTCCTAGGGGAAGGGTTGGTAGGAGTTAACCATCGCACGATCCCGACCTCCACACAAAGGATGACAATCAAAGAATACCTCATGTTTCAAATTTGTAACACAACGGTTACCATACGTGCATATGCTACGGGACTTGCAAACTCTAACACAAGTATTTCTCAAATTCACAATTACTCAACTAGCACAACTTTAATATCACCATCTTCATATCTCAAAACAATCATCAAGCATCAAACTTCTCATAATATTCAATGCACTCTTTATGAAAGTTTTTATTATACCCATCTTGGATGCCCATCATATTAGGACTAAATTCATAACCAAAGCAAATTACCATGTTGTTTAAGACTCTCAAAATAATATAAGTGAAGCATGAGAGTTCATCTATTTCTTCAAAATAAAACCACCGCCACGCTCTAAAAGGATATAAGTGAAGCACTAGAGCAAATGACAAACTACTCCGAAAGATATAAGTGAAGATCGATGAGTAGTCGAATAATTATGCAACTATGTGAAGACTCTCTAACATTTAAAAATTTCAGATCTTGGGATATTATTCAAACAGCAAGCAAAACAAAAGAAAATAAAATGACGCTCCAAGCCAAACACATATTATGTGGTGAATAAAAATATAGCCTCAAGTAAAGTTACCAATAGACGAAGACGAAAGAGGGGATGCCATCCGGGGCATCCCCAAGCTTAGGATCTTGGTTGTCCTTGAATATTACCTTGGGGTGCCTTGGGCATCCCCAAGTTTAGGCTCTTGCCACTCCTTATTCCATAGTCCATCGAATCTTTACCCAAAACTTGAAAACTTCACAACACAAAACTTAACAGAAAACTCGTAAGCTCCGTTAGTATAAGAAAATAAATCACCACTTAGGTACTGTTGTGAACTCATTCTAAATTTATATTGGTGTAATATCTAATGTATTCCAACTTCTCTATGGTTCATACCCTCCGATACTACTCATAGATTCATCAAAATAAGCAAACAACACATAGAAAACAGAATCTGTCAAAAACAGAACAATCTGTAGTAATCTGGTAATTTTCCATACTTCTGTAACTCCAAAAATTCTAAAAAATTAGGAAAACCTGAGCAATTTGTGTACCAATCCAGAGCAAAAATAATCATATCAAAAGCACGTTTCTGTGAATTATCAAAACTAATTTACTGGGCGCAAAAGTTTCTGATTTTCAGCAGGATCAACACAACTATCACCGTAAGCTATCCTAAAGGTCTTACTTGGCACTTTATTGAAACAAAACCTATAAAACAAGATTACTGCAGTAGCATAATCATGTGAACACACAAAAACAGTAAGGGTAAATATTGGGATGCTCCCAACAAGCGCTTTTCTTTAATGCCTTTTCAGCTAGGCATGATGATTTCAATGATGCTCACATAAAATATAAGAACTGAAACATAAAGAGAGCATCATGAAGAATATGACTAGCACATTTAAGTCTAACCCACTTCCTATGCATAGGGATTTTGTGAGCAAACAACTTATGGGAACAAGAATCAACTTTCATAGGAAGGCAAAACAAGTGCAACTTCAAAGATTTCAACACATAGAGAGAAAACTTGATATTATTGCAATATGTAAGAGCACATGTTTCTCTCTCATAATAATTTTCAGTAGCATCCTGAATGAATTCAAAAATAGAACCATCACATAAAGCATTATTCTCATGATGCACAAGCATATAAATTTTACTACTCTCCACATAAGCAAAATTCTTCTCATTTGGAATAGTGGGAGCAAACTCAACAAAATAACTATCATGTGAGGCATAATCCCATTGAAAATTAAAATCATGATGACAAGTTTCATGGTTATATTTATTCTTTATAGCATACGTGTTATCACAATAATCATCATAAATAGGAGGCGTGCTTTCATCATAATAAATTTTCTCATCAAAACTTGGGGGACAAAAAATATCATCTTCATCAAACATAGCATCCCCAAGCTTGTGGCTTTGCATATCATTAGCATCATGGATATTCAAAGAATTCATACTAACAACATTGCAATCATGCTCATCATTCAAAGATTTAGTGCCAAACATTTTAATGCATTCTTCCTCTAGCAATTGAGCACAATTATCGGAATCCTTATTTTCATGAAAGATATTAAATAGATGAAGCATATGAGGCACCCTCAATTCCATTTTTTTGTAGTTTTCTTTTATGAAATAAACTAGTGATAAAACAAGAAACTAAAAGATTCAATTGCAAGATCTAAAGATATACCTTCAAGCACTCACCTCCCCGGCAACGGCGCCAGAAAAGAGCTTGCTGTCTACTACGCAACCTTCTTCTTGTAGACGTTGTTGGGCCTCCAAGTGCAGAGGTTTGTAGGACAGTAGCAAATTTCCCTCAAGTGGATGACTTAAGGTTTATCAATCCATGGGAGGCATAGGTTGAAGATGGTCTCTCTCAAACAACCCTGCAACCAAATAACAAAGAGTCTCTTGTGTCCCCAACAAACCCAATACAATGGTAAATTGTATAGGTGCACTAGTTCGGCGAAGAGATGGTGATACAAGTGCAATATGGATGGTAGATATAGGTTTTTGTAATCTGAAAATATAAAAACAGCAAGTTAACTCTTGATAAAAGTGAGCACAAACGGTATTGCAATGTGTTGAAACAAGGCCTAGGGTTCATACTTTCACTAGTGCAAGTTCTCTCAACAATAATAACATAATTGGATCATATAACTATCCCTCAACATGCAACAAAGAGTCATTCCAAAGTCACTAATAGCGGAGAACAAACGAAGAGATTATTGTAGGGTACAAAACCACCTCAAAGTTATCCTTACTGATCGATCTATTCAAGAGTCTGTAGTAAAATAACATGAAGCTATTCTTTCCGTTCGATCTATCATAGAGTTCGTACTAGAATAACACTTTAAGACACAAATCAACCAAAACCCTAATGTCACCTAGATACTCCAATGTCACCTCAAGTATCCGTGGGTATGATTATACGATATGCATCACACAATCTCAGATTCATCTATTCAACCAACACAAAGAATTTCAAAGAGTGCCCCAAAGTTTCTACCAGAGAGTCAAGATGAAAACGTGTGCCAACCCCTATGCATAGATTCCCAAGGTCAGGGAACCCGCAAGTTGATCACCAAAACATACATCAAGTGAATCAATAGAATACCCCATTGTCACCACGGGTATCCCATGCAAGACATACATCAAGTGTTCTCAAATCCTTAAAGACTCAATCCGAAAAGATAACTTCAAAGGGAAAACTCAATCCATTACAAGAGAGTAGAGGGGGAGAAACATCATAAGATCCAACTATAGTAGCAAAGCTCGCAATACATCAAGATCGTGCCAAATCAAGAACCGAGAGAGATCAAACACATAGCTACTGGTACATACCCTCAGCCCCGAGGGTGAACTACTCCCTCCTCGTCATGGAGAGCGCCGGGATGATGAAGATGGCCACCGGTGAGGGATCCCCCCTCCGGCAGGGTGCCGGAACAGGGTCCCGATTGGTTTTTGGTGGCTATAGAGGCTTGCGGCAGCGGAACTCCCGATCTAGGTTATGTTCTGGAAGTTTGGGTATATATAAGAGGTTTTGGCGTCGGGAACAAGTCAGGGGGGTCTCCGAGGCGGCCACGAGATAGGGGGGCATGCCCAAGGAGGTAGGGCGTGCCCCCCACCCTCGTGGGTGCCTCGGGACTCTTCTGGTCCATCTCTGATGCTCTGTGGGCTTCACCTGGTCCAAAAATAATCTCCGTCAATTTTCAGGTCAATTGGACTCCGTTTGGTTTTCCTTTTCTACGATACTCAAAAACAAGGAAAAAACAGAAACTGGCACTGGGCTCTAGGTTAATAGGTTAGTCCCAAAAATCATATAAAACAGCATATTAAAGCCCATTAAACATCCAAAACAGATAATATAATAGCATCGAACAATCAAAAATTATAGATACGTTGGAGAAGTGTCACTCATGTATTGCGTGAAGATTGAAAAAGTTTAAGAATACTAAAGTATGAAACAATTGCTTGGCTGAAACCGGGGTTGTGCATGATTTAAATATTTTGTGTGATGAAGATAGAGCATAGCCAGACTATATGATTTTGTAGGGATAGCTTTCTTTGGCCATGTTATTTTGAAAAGACATGATTGCTTTGTTAGTATGCTTGAAGTATTATTGTTTTCATGTCAATATTAAACTTTTGTTTTGAATCTTATGGATCTGAATATTCATGCCACAGTAAAGAAAATTACATTGATAAATATGTTAGGTAGCATTCCACATCAAAAATTCTGTTTTTATCATTTACCTACTCGAGGACGAGCAGGAATTAATCTTGGGGATGCTTGATACGTGTCCAACGTATCTATAATTTTTAATTGTTCCATGCTATTATATTACATCTAGGATGTTTTATATGCATTTATATGCTATTTTATGTGATTTTTGGGACTAACATATTAACCTAGAGCCCAGTGCCAGTTTCTGTTTTTTCCTTGTTTTTGAGTTTTACAGAAAAGGAATACCAAACGGAGTCCAATTGGCGTGCCAATTTTTGATGATTTTTTATGGACCAAAAGAAGCCCCCAGAGTAAAAGAGTTGGGCCAGAAGAGTCCCGGGCTGCCCATGAGGGTGGGGGCGCGCCCACCCCCCTGGGCGCGCCCCCCTATCTCGTGGACGGCTCGGAGACCCCCCTGACGTGAGACCTACGCCAAAAATTCCTATAAATACAGAAACCTCCAGAACATAACCTAGATCAAGAGTTCCGCCGCCGCAAGCCTCTGTAGCCACCAAAAACCAATTGGGACCCTATTCCGACACCCTGCCGGAGGGGGATCCCTCACCGGTGGCCATCTTCATCATCCCGGCGCTCTCCATGACGAGGAGGGAGTAGTTCACCCTCGGGGCTGAGGGTATGTACCAGTAGCTATGTGTTTGATCTCTCTCTCTCTCTCGTGTTCTTGATACGGCACGATCTTGATGTATCGCGAGCTTTGCTATTATAGTTGGATCTTATGATGTTTCTTCCCCTCTACTCTCTTGTAATGGATTGAGTTTTCCCTTTGAAGTTACCTTATCGGATTGAGTCTTTAAGGATTTGAGAACACTAGATGTATGTCTTGCATGTGCTTATCTTTGGTGACAATGGGATATTCACGTGATCTACTTGATGTATGTTTTGGTGATCAACTTGCGGGTTCAGTGACCTTGTGAACTTATGCATAGGGGTTGGCACACGTTTTCGTCTTGACTCTCCGGTAGATACTTTGGGGCACTCTTTGAAGTTCTTTGTGTTGGTTGAACAGATGAATCTGAGATTGTGTGATGCAAATCGCATAATCATACCCACGGATACTTGAGGTGATGTTGTAGTATCTAGGTGACATTAGGGTCTTGGTTGATTTGTGTCTTAAGGTGTTATTCTAGTACGAACTCTATGATAGATCGAACGGAAAGAATAGCTTCGTGTTATTTTACTACGGACTCTTGAATAGATTGATCAGAAAGGATAACTTTGAGGTGGTTTCGTACCCTACAATAATCTCTTCGTTTGTTCTCCGCTATTAGTGACTTTGGAGTGACTCTTTGTTGCATGTTAAGGGATAGTTATATGATCCAATTATGTTATTATTGTTGAGAGAACTTGCACTAGTAAAAGTATGAACCTTGGGCCTTGTTTCCTAGCATTGCAATACCGTTTGTGCTCACTTTTATCATTAGTTACCTTGCTGTTTTTATATTTTCGGATTACAAACACCCATATCTACCTTCCATATTGCACTTGTATCACCATCTCTTCGCCGAACTAGTGCACCTATACAATTTACCATTGTATTGGGTGTGTTGGGGACACAAGAGACTCTTTGTTATTTGGTTGCAGGGTTGTTTGAGAGAGACCATCTTCAACCTACGCCTCCTACGGATTGATAAACCGTAGGTCATCCACTTGAGGGAAATTTGCTACTGTCCTACAAACCTCTGCACTTGGAGGCCCAACAACGTCTACAAGAAGAAGGTTGCGTAGTAGACATCACCACTCCACCCCTGCTGGTGGTGGCTGCCATTTGTGAGAGTGAGAGAGAGAGCACACAAGAGAAAACACAACCTGAGAGAGAGGAAGAAGAAGAAGCAGAGGTTCTGTCCAGATTTGCTGCATATGACTAGACAGTGTTCAAGCTGGTTTTTGGAGGCTCAAACGTGCTTGGATCGACCCCAAACTTGGTGAGCTCGTTCCTTACTTTGAGTACTTCGATCTGGTTAGCTAGTTTGAGGATTGGGTCAGTGCAGCATCAGATTTGAGAGTGGTTTTGTCAGCTCTGACTGCTGCAGTTTCAGAACAGAGTAGTTTTGGGAGATGAACAGTTTGGGTAGGCAAACGATGTCCGATTGAGCTGAAATTTGGAGGGGATCTCAGGAACTCGTGTGTCTACTTGTCTGCTAAATTTGGTGCCGCTTGGTTCAGTGGTTTAAGAGCAGTTTGCAAAACACCAAAGGGTACAGAAGCTGTGTAAACTCTGCTTTGCTGAAATCTTGCCTCTTGTGGCTGTTGTTGCTGTTGCCGGTTGGCAACGTTGAGAGTGTGTTGTAAATATCTCTAGAGGTTCTAGAGAAGACTTTTTACTCATCGTTCTCATAGTGAAGTTGTGTGGACCGGTCGATCCACAGCTGTGGTTTTTTTACTCCTCAAGTTGAGGAGGTTTTTCCATGTTAAATCCTGTGTCACTTGTGCATGTTGTTTGTGTTATTCCGCTGCTTACTTGTTGGTTGAAGTGGTCCTCAAAGTTCATCACAAGTGGAGGGGGCTGTGTAGTGTGCATATTTGCTGTGTCGGTGAATTTGTGCAGCGCATTATTGCTGTCCAGCCCCGACAAAGTGGCATTAGAGCCTTGGTTTGCTTGTGCAAATTGCTGAGTTTCTTATGGTGAAAGATGGAAGTGAATACCAGCAGGATGATATCTTTGAATGGTACAAATTATTAAGCATGGAAGGGCAAGATGGAGGACTTGTTGTATGTGAAAGAATACTAGAAGCTAGTGTTCTCCACTGAGATGCTGGAGGGCATTGAGGAAGGTCAGTGGAAGGTACTTCATCGCCAAGCTTGTGGGTTTATTCGGCAATGGGTCGATGACAATGTTTTAAACGATATCATTGATGAGACACATGCACGCACCTTATGGCAGAAATTGGAAGAGTTGCTTTCCCAAAAAGAAGGTACAAACAAGATGTTCTTGATCAAACAATTGATGTGCTTGAGGTACAAAGAGGGCATTCTAATTGCAGATCATGTGAATACATTCCAAGGCATTATAAATCAGCTTTCTTCAATGGGAATTACCTTTGAAGATGAAGTGAGAGCTTTGCTGCTACTAGGCTCATTACCGGACAGCTGGGAGACCTTTAAGGTCACAGTTTGCAATTCGGCACCTAATGGAGTTGTCACTTGGAATCTTGTGAAAACCAGGGTACTAAATGAAGAGTCCAGAAAGGTGGCTGAAGCTAGTTCTTCCTCACATTCAGAGGTGTTGGTCACTTAGTCCAGTGGGAGAAGCAAGAGCAGAGGTCTGGGTAAAGGGGCAGAAAGAGGTAGGAGCAAATCAAAAGGTATGTATGCTGATTATGAGTGCCATCACTTCCATCAGAAGGGCCACATTAAGTGGCAATGTGACAAGTGGAAGAAAGACAAAAAAGAAAAAGAAGAAGCAAGATCAGAAGCAAGTTGACAGTGATAGTGACACAGAGGGCAACCGAGTTACTGCAGTAGAAGAGGACATCATGCTTGTTATGCATGAAGAAAATGAGGGCAGATTTGGTTCCACTGTTGAGGAGAGGATCACTGTTGTTTCTGATGAAACCGTCAACCTTGTGGATGGTGACGAGATGATTTGGATACCGGACAGCGGTGGTACCATTCATGCTACATCTCGCAGAGAGCTCTTCACTAACTATATATCAGGTGATTTTGGTGTTGTGAAGATGGGGAACAATGATAGAGCAGCCATCATTGGAAAAGGAGATGTGCATTTGGAGACCGCAAATGGTACAAGGTTAGTCCTCAAATCTGTGAGGCATGTTGAGGCACTTCGTCTCAATATTATTTCAGTTGGTTTGCTTGATGGAGATGATTACTTGAGCAGCTTTGGAAAAGGGCAGTACAAGCTCACCAAAGGCAACATGATTGTTGCAAGAGGTAAAATGGTCTCAGTTTTGTATCATGTTCATGCTAAGCTCTTTAGTGCTTCTGTCAATGCACTAGAGAAGGATGATCATTGTGCTCTATGGCACATGAGTGAGAAGGGAATGACAGTGCTAGTGAAGAAAAAATTGTTGAAGGGTGTGAAAGGAGTTCACATTAAGAAATGTTCAGATTGTCTAGCAGGGAAGCAACACCGAGTTGCCTTCAAGACTCTACCTCCTCACAAGAAGCCTGAGAAGCTGGACTTGATACATTCCGATGTTTGCAAAATGTCGGTAAGATCTCTTGGTGGTACTAAGTACTTTGTGACTTCTATTGATGACTTTTCCAGGAAAGTTTGGGCCTTCACTTTGAGGACCAAAGATAAAGTACTAGGTGTATTCAAGCAATTCCAAGCCTCGGTTGAGAGATAAACTGAGAAGAAGTTCAAGTGCATTCGCACTGATAATGGAGGAGGGTACATTGGGCCATTTGATGCATATTGCAAGCAGCGGCGTATTAGGCATCATATTCCCTCGAAGACACCATAGCTGAATGGTCTTGCTGAGAGGATGAACAGGACAATTGTGGAGAGAGTTAGATGCTTGTTGTCAAGTGCAAAGCTACGTAAACACTTTTGGGGTGAAGCTTTAATGACTGCAGTTTATCTTATTAATCTCTCACCAAGTTATCCTTTGCAGGAAGATGTTCCTAACAGGTTCTGGTGTGACAAGGATGTCTCATATGGCCACCTGAAGGTTTTTGAGTGCAAGGCCTTTGTTCATATTCCTCAAGATGAAAGGTCAAAGCTTGATTCGAAGACACGGCAGTGTATCTTTCTTGGCTATGGTGGTGATGAGTTTGGCTACAAGCTGTTTGACCCTATAGCAAGGAAAGTGGTGAGAAGCCATGATGTTGTGTTTGTTGAAGACCAAACAATTGAGGATATTGTGAAGATAAAGGGGCAGGTTCCTCCTCAGCAGCAGCAAGACATGATTGATTCTGACCCAGTTCCTGCAGCTCCAGCTCCTGTGCAAGTTGAAGCAGATGCAGAAGATGTACAAGATGATGTACATGGTGGTGCAGGTGAAGAAGATGCTCCCCAACAGCAGCAGCAAGAGTATGATGCTGAAGTTGATGATCCGGATCAGCAGGAAGCACCAGCACCAGAAATTCCACCAGCTGCTCCACTCAGAAGATCCAATAGGGGTCGAATTCCTTCCAGCATGTATCCCTCAGATCAATACGTGGTGTTATTATCTGACGGTTCAGAACCTGAATGCTTTGCAGATGCAATGGAAGATGAGCACAAGAAGGAGTGGAAAAAGGCTATGCAAGAAGAGATGGATTCCTTGCATAAGAATCATACTTATGAGTTGGTGAAGTTGCCCAAGGGCAAGAAAATTTTGAAGATCAAGTGGGTCTACAGAATCAAGCAAGAAGAGCACACATCACATCCAAGGTACAAGGCCAGGCTAGTTGTAAAAGGATTCGGCCAGAGAAAAGGCACTGACTATGATGAGATCTTTTCTCCGGTTGTGAAGATGGCATCCATAAGAGTAATCCTTGGCATGGCAGCAAGTCTCAACTTGGAGGTTGAGCAAATGGATGTGAAGACTGCATTCCTTCATGGCGAGCTGGAGGAAGAAATATACATGGAGCAACCTGAGGGGTTTCTTGTGAAAGGCAAAGAAGGCTATGTGTGCAAGCTGAAAAAAAAGTCTCTATGGCCTGAAACAAGCGCCAAGACAATGGTACATGAAGTTTGAAACTGTCATGGGGGAGCAAGGCTACAAGAAGTGTAGCTCAGACCATTGTGTGTTCATTTAGAGGTTCTTAGGTGATGATTTCATCATATTATTGCTCTATGTTGATGACATCCTGATTGTTGGCAAGAATGTCTCTAGGATTGCTAAGTTAAAGAAGGAGTTGAGCAAATGTTTTGCTATGGAAGACTTAGGTCCAGCAAAGAACATTCTCGGAATGAGAATTGAGCGAGACAGAAATTGCAACAAGTTGTACTTGTCTCAAGAGAAGTATATTGAGAAGGTACTTCAGAAGTTCAGGATGGAAACTACTAAAGTTGTGAGTTGTCCACTAGCAGCCCATCTCAAGTTGAGCAGAAAGCAATGTCCTACCACTGATGAGCAGAAAAAGGAAATGCATCATGTTCCTTATGCTTCGGCGGTTGGGAGTTTGATGTATGCTATGGTGTGTACAAGGCCTGACATTGCTAATGCGGTTAGTACTGTGAGCAGATTTATGTCAATCCAGGAAGACCTCATTGGGAAGCCGTGAAGTGGATTTTGAGATATCTCCGGGGCGGCACAAATCTGAAACTTTGCTTTGGTGATGGTGAGGCCAAGCTGATTGCTTTTTCAGATTCTGACATGGCTGGAGATGTTGACAGAAGGAAGTCTACTTCAGGTTACTTGGTTACCTATGCAGGGGGAGCGGTGTCATGGCAAAGCAGGCTGCAAAAGTGTGTGGCATTGAATACAACTGAAGCTGAATTCATTGTTGTAACAGAGGCGAGCAAAGAGCTATTGTGGCTAAAACGGTTGGCTTGTGAGCTTGGTTTTAAGCAAGACAAGTATGTGTTGTTTTGTGACAACCAAAGTGCTATCCATTTGAGTAAGAATGCAAGTTTTCATTCAAGGTCTAAGCATATAGAAGTCCGTTATCATTGGATTTGAGATGTGTTGTATTCCAAGCAAATGCAACTTGAGAAGGTTCACACCGATGACAATGGGGCTGATATGTTGACTAAAGTGGTGACAAGGAAGAAACTTGAAGTATGCCGCCGGCTCGCTGGCATGGCTGCCAGAAGGCAGTGAGACCATCCATGATGTCGGGAGCGGGAGTTTGTTGGGCTAAGTCCCTCCACATGGAGGTGTGTTGGCAGCCCATAAGTCCAACACATGTTAGCCATTGATCTTCGCTGCATCCAACGGTTGAGAGTGCTTCCAAGGGAAGTGAAGCAAGGAGAAAACCCTAGCCACTCCACCCCTGCTGGTGGTGGCTGCCATTCGTGAGAGTGAGAGAGAGAGAGCACACAAGAGAAAACACAACCTGAGAGAGAGGAAGAAGAAGAAGCAGAGGTTCTGTCCAGATTTGCTGCATATGACTAGACAGTGTTCAAGCTAGTGGTTGGAGGCTCAAACGTGCTTGGGTCGACCCCAAACTTGGTGAGCTCGTTCCTTACTTTGAGTACTTCGATCTGGTTAGATGGTTTGAGGATTGGGTCAGTGGAGCATCAGATTTGAGAGTGGTTTTGTCAGCTCTGACTGCTGCAGTTTCAGAACATAGTAGTTTTGGGAGACGAACAGTTTGGGTAGGCAAACGATGTCCGATTGAGCTGAAATTTGGAGGGGATCTCAGGAACCCATGTGTCTACTTGTCTATCAAATTTGGTGTTGTTTGGTTCAGTGGTTTAAGAGCAGTTTGCAAAACACTGAAGGGTACAAAAGCTGTGTAAACTCTGCTTTGCTGAAATCTTGCCTCTTGTAGCTGTTGTTGCTGTTGCCGGTTGGCAACGTGGAGAGTGTGTTGTAAATCTCTCTAGAGGTTCTAGAGAAGACTTTGTAATCATCATTCTCATAGTGAAGTTGTGTGAACCGGTCGGTCCACAGCCGTGGTTTTTTTACTCCTCAAGTTGAGGAGGTTTTTCCACGTTAAATCCTGTGTCACTTGTGCATGTTGTTTGTGTTATTCCGCTGCTTACTTGTTGGTTGAAGCTGTCCTCAAAGTTCATCACAAGTGAAGGGGGCTGTGTAGTATGCATATTTGCCGTGTCGGTGAATTTGTGCAGCACATTATTGTTGTCCAGCCCCGACACCTCCAAGTGTTTGTTTCATAACATTGAGACTCTTTAAAAGAAACAGAGTAATCATGCAACTTATTCATGATGCTATGGGCACTGTCATATATAGGTTCAATCAAGTCGTACATGGAGGTAGGGGCATCTGCAGTGGTGCTGTCCAATGCTATCTTCGACAAAGAGTTGATGAGAGAAAGGAATTCCATTGCCTCGCAAATCAGGCCACTTTGCAGGCATCACTGTGGGGAAAATGAGGCAAAACCAAAAACTGAGTAGCGTGCAAGCATTGCAGTTCAGAAAATGGGAGAGAGTGCTTGCCTAATATTGCTTGGCTTGGGATTAACAATGTTATCCACTCACATTCCCTGCTCTGCATGAGAAGAGGTAAAACAACTGAAACTTTATCAACTGGTAGAACAGAAATGGTTTAATCTGTTCCGAAGAAAATTAATCTAGAATGATATGTCTTTTTTCAGGAAAAGGTCAGTTCTGTTTCCATGGTACCGAAGCCATCACCGCCCCGCCACTCGTCAGTGTTGGCGCCGCAGCGTCGCCGACAGATGGCTAGTTAACATAGGGAATTAATCCAATGGCATTCCGGTTCCTTTTGGGAGCTTGCCTAACTAGTGTAATCTATTTCCTCTCATCCTTGTATTCCCATGTAATTTTCCTGATTCTGCCGGTTCCTCTTAATGAAAATGAAAAGTAGTGCTGCTACATTTTGTCAAAAAAAGAAGAGAAAAATCAACTGCTACCACTCCACAAGTCCCCATTCATTGAGTCTTATCAACTTTTATTATGGCTAATTGGCTAGTGCCCAGCTCCAGCTCTGACCAACACTAGTACATGCATCCTGAAGAAACTCTGAACCTCACCCACAGTGCAGGGCTAAGGGGGGGTAACTCTGAACTAGACCAACATCACCACCAGCACAAGGAGGCTGGACAGCGCGAGCGGCCACAGAGCAGCGGCGGCGGCGGCACGCATGCCATGTCCGGCGCTTCCCACAGTGTAGACGGAGACGCAGAAGGAGCAGCGGCAGCCTCTATCGCAGCAGTCATAGGCGTCGCCTACTCGCACCTGCAGGCCGCCGTCGTCGGTCGAGTTGTTGGACACCCTGCACATCCAATCGCACGTTTCCTTGTCGATTGGTCCCGGACGGGCATACACCGTGCAGACCCACATTCCGATCCCGTCGGTGTAGCGCTGAATGTCGACCTCTGCCGCCGCCGGCGCCGGCATAGCCATGCCTGAAATTCAGATCGTTTTGTGTGTGAGCTAGTATGTGGGTAGACCGTAGTTGGGCATGGGTTGGAGATCGAGTGGGTGGGTTACATTGCACTACATACCGAAGGGGGCCAGCAGCAGCAGCAAAAGGGCAGCAAGGCTGAAGATGGTGATGGCGCGTCCTGTCTTCATCTCTGTTCGTCGTCACAAGTTCATAGTAGAAGAACACCATGTCATATGAAGTCATGTCAGTAAGAAGGAACAGAAAAGGTGGGCAAATGAAGAAACAATCCTTGTAAATCAAGCAGAAACAAAACAAAGTACAGTAGTAGTAAAATGATTCTTGGAGATGTGATTTTGATGCGGCGAAACCACGTACACAGGAACTGCTACTAACCTGCACGAGAAGGCAACGCGCGCACTGGCCGGCAACCCTGCACCACAAGCCGGCACCGAATCTCCTGCAGAAGAATGGAGGGGGTGGACGATGATGCTCAGCTCGGGTGCTCGATTTATATAGATATAGAGCCCAACTCCATCTCCATGGGCGGAACCAAGCTCCTCCTCCTCCTCCTCCTGTGGGGGTGTACTGTACATGTCACGGGCCAGCCCATCGCAGCTCGACACGTATGCACACTGACTGCACTGCAGAGATGAGAGCGAGGCCGGCCGGTAGCTAGTGCCGATTTGGGAACCTCGTCTTGTAGATGGGATTGGTAAATTCGTCTCAGAAAAAGGACAAGGCGATGAGATTGGCAAATGACACAGGCCTGATGTAGGTGCATTGCTTGCTTCATTTCAGAAAAAAATGGGGCTCTGTTTGCATTGATTCAGCGCTCTACTAGCACAGATATCTATGTTTGTTCAGTGGGTCACTGGAGTGCAGCACCACAAGGGCAAGGCGCGGTGAGGATGTTTTTTTTGTTGACGATGATCATGTGCCCTACTGGTCTTCTTCATCTCTCTTCTCTTCACATGGTTGTTACAACCCACCTCCTAACACAACATTACTACGGTCATAGTATCGGCAAAGAAGGGACATCAAAAGACACGAGGAAGAATCATTGATGATAAAACTGCAACAAAAGCATGAATACCTTTTCTAAATAAAAACATGAATATATGTTCAGCGTAATGGGGGCAGCAGAAGCGAAATCAGAACGAAACATAGGCGCCAAATGGAACATTATAGTGCCGTTATTTGAAAATCTTGAAGTGAAAAATAAATGCTTACTTAGCAAATGGCTCTACAGATTGGTAGTAGAGAGAGATGGGGTATGGTTACAGTTGTTGCGTAATAGGTACTTGCATTCCAAAACTCTGGCACAAGTGACGGCACAACCGACTGACTCTCTTTTTTGGAAGGGGCTAATGAGAACAAAGGTTTCCTTCTTCAACAGGAGCAAGTTCGTTGTTGGGAATGGAAATAGTACAACATTGCACAACGGAAAGAAGAGTTCGTTAGTACAGTGTTGGGTTCTGTTCCTCTTAACATTTAGTTCACGCGAACACTGGTGGGTGAATGATGGGATAGATGGCTGCATCTCGTGTGTAGGTTAATGGAGATTAACCTTTCTGATGTGCCAGATATCATACACTGGATATTGTCAGTGTTAGGTGTATTCTCGGTTAAGTCGATGTATACAGACCTGATAAACACCAGACCTATCCCGAGGTCGATTCACATTTGGAAAATCAAGGTGCCGTTAAAAATAAAGGTATTTATGTGGTTTGTGCATAAAGGAGTAATTTTAACAAAGAATAACTTCGTAAAGCATAGTTGGGAGGGTAGTAAACGATGTTGCTTTTGTGATCAGGACGAAACAATCCAACATCTTTTCCTCCAATGCCACTGGCTAAGTTATTGTGGCGGACCATTCACACAACCTTTAACGTACCTCTGCCCGTTACGGTTTCATGTTTATTTGGGACGTGGTTAACTGGGGTAGAGCCTAAGACTGCGGGACATATTCTAGTGGGAGTGTGTGCATTACTTTGGGCTATATGGAATAGTCGGAATGATTTTGCCTTTAACAGACAAACCATTACATTTTTTGCTGGTTATCTTCAGAGCGTCTGCTTGGATCCGTACGTGGTCGTTACTCAGCCATGTGTGCGGATCACATAGAGCTTATGGATATTGGTGCAACCGATGGGAGATGGTCGCACGGGATACTTAGGGCGTGTTTGGTTCCAGATTAGAACAGTAGTCGCATTGCATACCCTTCTCAACCCAGCCTGGTTGAGGAAAAACAGGCCCTAATACGCCATATGCAACTTGTTTGGTTGCCTGCATCCCTAGTCCCTGCATTAGGTAATACGCAAGTGCACTTTGTTTGGTTGGCTGCATTGGCCCTAGCGGCACATGAACACGGCGTTTGGTTGCATACGGCGTACATGTTGTGCTTACCTTGTACCCTAGTTGGTGAGCTTACCCACAATGATCACACCTAGCACACCAACGCCACAACACAGCAATGGTGACGAACTGGGCGAAGATGATGAAGTTCTTCAGCTTCAGGCCGAACTGACGATCCACCTTAGCAGCTTCCACTTTGACAGCTCCAACCTTGGCACTGTCGACACTGCTGCCTCCGTGCTTTCGCACCCAGGCGGAGTAAGCTTGTTCTGCTGCCTGCCTAGTCTTGAACCCTCTATAGTTGTTGTTGCTATACGATGCCACTTGTGCATTGGCTTCTTCCCATGAACTATAAACCCCTGGAACCTCACCGATGAACACGGCATACCACTTGCCCTAGCAATGCACAAGAGCAAGAGTTGAAGCAGCAAATCAATGGAGCACAAGTAGCAAGCAAAGTAGCACACAAACAACACTGGAGCAAAAGAGAAGTAAAGCATGCATGATCATATGGCATAGCAAGTTCAACCTAGCACTACCTTGGTGTTAACCTACCACCACATCCAAAAGAGGGTGTCGTCCTACCACCACAAGTTCACCATCGAAGAGGGCTGTGAGCTAACCGCGACATGGCCGGCGTAGTGCTCTGCCTCCAGAACTATGGAGCAAGTGTTCTCATCCCATGAGGCGCCGCTAAGGTCTCTCAGCTTGGACACTTGGATCCATTGACTTCTCCACTTCCTCAGGTGGTTGTACACCTGGGTGGCAGACACCTCTTGCCCACAGAACTCGAACACCTGCTTCGCAACAGTGTTCAAGTGCACCTCCTTGAAGCCCTTGTCAGTCCTAACTCCACTAGAGATGAGCTCACACATCTTGTTCAGCACGAACGTGGACATGAACGGCTGCCACTTCATGTTGTTCGACCTACCATCCTTCTTTGCCTTTGCTGCTGCTAGCTTGATTGCAGCGGCAGCAGCAGCAGCAGGAGGAGTTGGCTCAACGAGCACTACTGGCACATAGAGGGAATCAGACTCGAACACCTCTGAATCAGGTGCCATCTCGGACATAGGTTGCGAGTCCTCGGCAAACGATGGAGCAAACTGGCTGTCGGACACGACAAGGGCCTAACTAAGATCTTGCGTCTGCGTGGTCATGTCCTACAATCGTAGCACGCATTGATAGTGAGCATAGCACACAACATACCGGACAATCCATGAAAGCAGGAGCATACATGTACATGGTTCATCACTATCATAGCAAGCACATGCTTCATCACTATCATACTAAGCATACCAGACAATCTATGAGTAGGAACATACATCTACAACAAACAGCATGCTACAAATGGACCACCAATAGCTACAAATCACAGATCTAAGCATGATTCAACACAAGCACAAGGTTCAACTTCAAACTCTACTACTAATCTAGCCTACCACATGCTTGAACATCTAGCCCTACCACAAATTGCAACTGCAGCATAGCAACCAACCATATCAGCTCACAGATTAGACCACTAGTCAACCATGCATCTAGATCAAACCCTAGCTGCAGCTCAGATCTAGCTAGAAGGAACAGAGAGAAAGGGGGATTGAACTCACAGAGGCCATGGCTGCAGCTTGAGGATGAGGGGGGACGGTGGTGGAAGATGAACGCCGGCCGGTGAAGGAGCTCCGACGCCGTGGACCGCCGGCCGATGAAGATGCGCCGCTTACCTGCTCGTCGGTGCCGATGCGCGTCGGCGGGAAAGCGCGAACGGAGGAAGAATGGTGGTGGGAGTTGGGGCGGTGAGGGAGGGGCTAAATAGGGGTGGAGCGGCGGGAGGTGAGCCGAAATCCTCCCGCTGATTTTTCGGCGACGCGGGCGAGCTCACGTCATCTCCCCTGCTCGCACGAGGGAAGAAGCGCGTCGCCCTCCCCTGCCTCGCCCGAGCCAGGCTCGCGAGCTACTGCCGATTCGTGCGTTTCCCCTGGGCCTGGCCTGGACGTGCTTTAAGTTTCGTGCGATGCGGGCCACACAGTGAATGCAGGAAACCAAACGGGCCAAATTCTTCCCGCCCGGGTGAGGCTGGGCCTAATGCGGGCAACCAAACACGCCCTTACAATCGGTTTGGATGGCGGTACAACAATACAATAGGTGTCTAGTCATCTTACCCTATTTTAGCCGGTTGTGGCAAAAAAATATGATGTTCGTCAGTTTGTTTGAGACCTTGTTCTGAACCTGAAATTTTATTTAATAATATGGTTGTGTGCATGAAGAGATGCAGAGGCCAGGGGCTTTCCTCCTTTGGAAAAACAGAAGTGATCAAATCAAAGCTAATTCTTCACACCAAATCAGCAAGCATTTCAATAATCAAATTGTCTGCATGTAAGAACCTTCTCTGCATGTAAGAAAACATAACCATACCATGAAATCCCAACCACCAAGCTATCTAATATTTACCTCAACAATAAAACTTGTAGGACTAAGCTTGAATACTCCAAGTATTCATCAAGATATCAAAGAACCACATGTATGTCATGCCTCAAATGTCACACAATCAAACATTGTCAAACTCAAACCAATAGGTATCAATAGCAAGCAAGAAATTGAGCAAAAACAAATATGGCAGGAGAAGCATCAAATCGCGCGCGCGGGGGGGGGGGGGGGGGGGGGGGGGGTGGAGGCATAACGATTTATGTAGAAATCCTTTCCAAGACAAACAAATCCACGGATGGCGACGACCAAACTTCCACTAGAAGCCACCAAGAGAGATTCCAAACATTCAACTTTAACATCCAAATTTAGATGGACTTGTAGATCGAACAACCTCAATTTTCTCCTTACTCTAGAACCCTCTAAAGAACAGAAAAGGAACTCAACTCTCTATGTATTTCAAGTTTGGAGAGAGATATATATTGACAGCTTTGCAGAAAACCATTTCAGTTTGCTTACTAACTCAAACCACTTCTATTTTAGCGTGTGGAATGCATATGCAATGTTTTGGATGATAAAAGAGCAAAAAATATCTTTCAAATAGTAAAAGAGAAGATGCACTATGTCACAATATAGGTAGGATGTTTCCATGTTACGACCTGCATGCTACAACCGATCCCATCCCAAACCGAGCCAACACCGCGGTTTTTGACTCCATTCGCCTCCCGCGTTAAAGCTTGGTCACTCCGCCTGCTGCATTGGTCGGGCAGCCGACGAGTCGCCGAGGAGCCCACTCTGAACCCAACCCTAGCCCACATCACATTTCTCTCATTTTCACTCATCCGCACTGTTGTCTGTAACAGAGCCTTCCACCTCCACATCCAACTTTCGTTGGGGAGAAGTTATAGTATTTCTCATGAAAACATTATGGTACCAAAAATTATGAAATATGGATAAAAAAACTCGAACATATGGTTTTGTGAGACATTGTATTTTTTTTCTTATCTCACTAGTTTTTGGACACAAGTAAAAATAGTGGTGACATGGCATACACATAGCCGCCACATCATATGATATGGTGTACACGTAGGTGCCACATAATGATATTCCCGTTTGACGTCCATCGTTGGCTCCGTTCGCTGCAGGTAGCAAACAAAATGCTCCCCCTCAATCGGCCGGGCGCGCCGGAATCGTTGGCTCCGTTCCGTTCTCGCTCGCCGCCGCAGCCGCCGACCCATCCGGTCCAGCGGGCCTTGTCCGCTCCAAGCCATCCCGACGCGGCGCTCGCCCGTACGGCTGCCTGCCAGCAGCGTCCACACCCACACCGCGGCGCGCGGCAGCTGTTCGACGGAATGCCAGCCACGCCGTGAGACGCCATCTCTTCTCCTGGACCACGCGCGCGCGCACGCTGCTAACCACGACTATGCCGCGTGCGCCTCTTCTTCCACGGCATTGCCCCCGGCGGCCGCGACGCAATGGCGTTCCCAAGGTGCGCGAATGTCCTCCTTCTCTCCTCTGATCTGCCTCGTGCTGCCATTGGCATACAACCCTCCTGATTGGCCCTGAAAAATCTTGATTGTTTGAATCAAATATGCCAATGCAAGTGCGAAGATGCTGAACGACCTTTTCTCATGTCTCCGTCCGCTTTTTTTTTTCTCTTGTCTGGAAACATATGCTGAGCCAACAAAGTGGGCCTTACTCTAGCTCGGGTCACGATCCTCCTTCCTGATGGGCCGTATTTGTTTGAGTGGAGGTGAGCTCCCAGGGACTTGTTGATGTTTGTAGATCGGTGTATAGGTGTTCACAAGTTAAGCTCTGCTGCATGATAGGATAGAGCCAGAACACAGTTTCCTGCTTCATCGTTGTCATCGCATCATTTGTGTATCATTACATTATATATCAAAATTTTGAATGTTGTGAAGATATATAAGGGAACAGTTAGACCCTGGATAAGCTAATCAAGTTGCTCGTTAGTTTAGAGCCATATTTTTATCTGTGCTAGTACAGTGGGTAGGACATAGATGCTTGCAGCTGGCATTTGTTTTAGGCATCCTAAACAAGTTGCTTTTGTTTTGTATGTACAGTCATAGTGGAGTAATGGTAGAGTTGGCTGGATATAACAGAAGGACTTGGCATAGGATAGCAAGTCTTGGTACCTGACCCCTTGTTTAATTTGTGTTTTGGGACGTATGCCCTGATGTCATTTGTTAGAGTTGACCTGTATGTTCAGAAAGATTACTGTTAGGCAAAGAAATTTTTACAGTGTTAGGCAAAGGATTCATATACTACCATAATCCTTATTTTATCGATGATGGTGTGAAGCCGCCAGGGGTAGAGTTACTGAAAACCGTCATAAAAACTTTTCCTGTTGAGTTTCCTCAGGCATTACTTGACACAGATGCTTATCCAGGGAGAGCTATTATTCCTGGCAGGACTGATATGGAAAGCTTTCCTGACGGTTATCGGTGATGGTTAACCTGCCAGTATTGTACAGTTCCTGGGTCCTGCCAGTATGACACATGGATCAGCAATTCAAGCTAGCCCAAACAATATATGCGTCACTAATTTTGTGTCTCATGTGTGCAAGTACGCACCTTTATCGCAGGGATAATCAGCATTCTTGTATTAATACGTCATCTTGGTCAACTCATCATATTAGTATTAGCTGATGAGATATTTTCTACAAAGCGCTGCAGGACTTGCAAGTATTATATTGATATAGTGCTTTTGCATACTTACGCAGGGCAGGGAGCTGCGTGTACAAATGGAAGGAAGAAAGCCCACCAAAGTTTCAGAGCTAGCTGCAGCGTATGCCCAGCCTCATCAGTTTCCTGCAACCAATCCTAACAAAACCCAGATTTTTTGGTAGAAGCTAGTGAGGAGCAGCAAGGGTGTCATTTCATGAATGAAAACAAAACCTTTCCGGTCTACATATGCATCCTCTCTAATGAGATTTTGAAGCTCTTTCGGAAATGTTGAAACAATGCAGAGCAAAAGCTCTGATTAATCTATGATCTATGGAAATGTGCATGACCAAGTCTTCACTGGCTTGCACATGGAAATGTGCATGGCTATTTTCTGTGGTTGGGTTTGGCGTGGATCTAGATGATTAATCTAAGTTAATTAACTATGAACTGCATGCATGCAGCCTCGTTAACATTAGGCGGGGTGAATCTAGAGGACAACTATAGTTAATAATATCCTGCCAGTTGTTGGCCCTAGCGTGAATGTAGAGGTGATCTAGTCTCGATTAGTAGCTCACAAAGAAAAAAGGAAGTATAAACTGGGAAGCAACTGGGAATCAACTCTGTAGGGTAAGTTCAGTGCAGGCCCATCCTGTGAGAGAGACCTGTTGGAATGTGTGTCTCGTGTTGGGTTAAGTATTGCACATGCTTAATTTTTTAGACTCCATTATTGCAGAGGGCCGGTATCTTGCTAAGTTATTCACTTCTTTCTTTCGTCTACCTCACTTGCAGCTGCAATTCAATGCCATCTTCTCCATCAACAGTAGGTGCAAGCTATTCCATTTTTCTCACAGACCAGATCTGGATCGACTAGTGAACCAGCCGGCCTTCGGTGCTGCTCGCTTTGGCCATGGAATAGTCTGAGCACACACAGCAAATTTCAGGTAACTAAATCTCGCCAAACTCAAGCTCATTTCAGATATCTTCATTCGCTCTGGTTATCATGCTAGCCATCTATCGGCATCTCGGAAGTTCTCTCGAGTACCAGTGAGGGTCATCTAGGAAGAAAACTATTCCGAAGTTCTGACCTATGTAATTCCCATTCCGCAGGAGTACAGTTAACCAGAGGCCAAGATAAGATGTCCACCAGGAGATAGCTGGAATAATGGTGAGTGTTTCTACTGGCGTGATGAACTCTTTGTTGGGTAAGTTGACAACCCTCATGGGAAAGGAGTTTGCAAGGCTGAAGAACCTGCGAAAACAAGTGACGTCCATTAGCGATGAGCTTGCCTACATGAAGGATGCTCTTGATGGGCTTTCAGATCTTGAAGAGCTAGATTCACAAACTAAGAGGTGGAGAGACTCGGTGAGGGATATGACCTATGACATCGAGGACATCATCGATGACTTCATGCAAAGCATTGGTGAGAATGATAAAACTACTGGGCTTGTTAGCAATACTGTTCGACGCCTCAAAACTTTGAGGGCTCGTCATCGGATTGCTGGACAAATTGAAGAGGTAAAAAAACTTGTGCTAGAGACAAGTGAACGTCACAGAAGGTATACACTTCGTATACCCCCATCGAGTGATGTTGGCATTGATCTACGATCCACTGCACTCTATACAGAAGCGGCTGACCTTGTGGGTATAGAAGGACCAGCGAATGAGCTTGTCAGTATGTTAATGGATGAGGAGAAGAAGTTGAAGGCGGTATCAATTGTGGGATTTGGAGGTCTGGGCAAAACGACACTTGCCAATGAGGTATACCGTATGGTCAAGGGGGAATTTGACACTCATGCACTTGTGACAGTGTCTCAAAAGCCTAACATTCCAAGACTTCTCATGATTTACTATCCAAACTTGGCACAGAGACATCTATTAACACTTGCGAGTCACTTCTTATCGACATGCTCAGAGAACATCTCCAAACTAAGAGGTAAAAGTTCTTGTGTTTGATAATAGGATTTTCAAGGATACATTTATATTGTATATGCATAATTCAGTCTAAAGAAGAAACAGAAATTTGCTGTGCAAGTACAACATGGGAGATAATCATTAGCTGACCTAAGAAACGCAAAAAAAAAATGCATTAGTTAATCTGATTTAAACTTGTACCAGATTATCAACTTAGTTTTATACTTTTAGTCAGTTCCCACATTTCTTACGGGTGAAAAACATTTCTTAAACAAAACGTGTTAAATAATTTCCATCTCGAGATATTATGATGTTCCCACAAATTTACTTCACTAACAATCATGCTAAGTGAAGAAAATATTTTGTTGTTCAAACACAACTAATATTTAAGTGAACAAAGTTATTTTTTTCTAGTTCAACCTTTATACATTATTTAATAAATTTCTGCTACTTGACCTAAAATTATGTTGAATGTTTGGCAGATTCCTGATTATAATTGATGATCTATGGGGTACGGCGGCATGGGATATTATTAAATGTGTTTTTGTGAAAAATGATCTTGCTAGCAGAGTAGTACTAACTACAAGAAATAAAGAAGTGGCTATGAGATGTTGCTCCCATCATCATGATTGCATTTTACAAATGAAGCCCCTCAACAATGAAGACTCGGCAAGGCTGTTTTTCAGTAGGATATTTGGCTCGAAAGAAGCTTGCCCTCCCCAGCTTAGAGATGTTTCGGTTGAAATCATCAAAAAATGTGGCGGTTTACCTCTTGCAGTTATCAGTATATCTAGCATGCTAGCCAGTAAAGGTTGCGACCAAAAGGAATGGTGGGAATATGTACAGAATTCTTTGGGTCCACGAAGCAATTACATGCTTGAAGTTGAAGGGATGATGCAAATCTTAAACCTCAGCTACATAGATCTTCCTCCTTATCTGAAGACATGCTTTTTGTATCTTGGTATGCATCCGGAGGACTACCAAATGGAGAGGTCTAATCTGGAACGCCAATGGATGGCTGAAGGCTTTATCGGTACAGAAAATGGACAAGATGCGGAGAAGGTTGCAAGAAATTATTTCAATGAGCTTGTGAATAGAAGCTTTATTCAACCTATAGAATTCGACAAGCAAGGGTCGGTGACAAAATGCAAGGAGCATGATATGTTGCTTGATCTTATCTTGATGAAAGCAGCACAAGAGAATTTTCTCACTATAGTGGATGGCTCACATGCCTTTACAGAACTGAAATGCAACGTCCCCCGTCGGCTGTCTATCCGCTTGGATGGTGCAAGTAATGGCCGAGAAATACTATCGCAGGTTCGGTCGGTTATGTTCTTTGGGAGCTCTCAGAATACACCTCCTTTGTCAGAGTTCAAGTTCCTCCGAGTTGTTCACATTGACCTGGACTATGCTACAGTTGACCTCACTGGATTGTGTAGACTTTATCAGCTGAGGTATTTATGCATTAGTGACAGTTGTTCATACCAGCTACCAACAAAGATTGGAGCGCTTCAACACTTGCAGACACTTGAGCTGTTTAGTTGTGACAGGGTTCCGTCAGATATAATCCATCTCCCCCGCTTGATGTTTCTGAAAGCTTGGACGAGACTACCTGATGGGATTGGCAATATGAGATCCCTACCGCATCTATTTGGATTTGATTTTGCGTTGTACAAGCTAGATAATATCAGGGGCCTTGGAGAGCTTACCAATCTGAAATTTCTATTTCTCACGTGTGGAGTTCGTAAGGATGACTGGGAGAGACGTACGCATGGATGCTCTATGCTCTTCTCTGGGAAACCTGTGTCACCTAGAGAACCTGTTTGTCGATCTCATCGGCTGCATAGATGGCTTCATGCCATTGTTTCCTCCCCCAGCTCATTACCGCCTTGAGAGACTTATCATGCAATGGAGGTGCTGGTTTTCCAGGGTCCCTAGCTGGATGGGGGAGCTCCATAACCTCTGCCAGTTGAAGTTCAAAGTTGCTGAGCTGCTAACTGATGGTGTTGGTATCCTTGCTGAGCTGCCCGCCCTCACTCACCTCGATGTAGAGACCGGAAAAGCCACAAACAAAGTGATTTCCATCGAGAGAGGAGCATTCCCTGCTCTAAAGAGTTTTAAGCTTCTATTAAGTAGCGCTTCGTACTTGACCTTCCAGGCCGGAGCAATGCCCAGGCTCCAAAGGCTGAAGCTAAAATTCAATGTACATGGATCGGAGCAGATTGGGGCTGCACCTGCCGGCCTCGAGCAATTGTTAGCGCTTGAAGAGCTGACTGCAAAAATCTGCTGCCACCGTGCTTCAGAGTCCGACAAGAGAAGTGCGGAGTCTGACTTGAGGAGTGCCATCGACATGTTTCCAAGCCATCTTCTAGTCAAAGTCAGCTATGAAGAGGTTTGGAATTTTGGTTTTTCTGATGACTAGTATGGTGGCTACGACTCGGCGGCAAGCAAGCTGGTATGTATGTGCAAATTTATGCTTCCAGTTTCTGACGGGATTTAAAGTTTGTTTTGCATTTGCGTTCCTTACTTTGAACGAATTTTTATCAGTCGGCAGATATTTAATTTTCTGCTTGTGTACGTTATTTCAGTAAAAGCACCTAGATTTTTAGCAAAACTCACACTTGGACAAACATTTACGGTACATTTTACATGAACATTTTTGAAGACTTCTCTCATGTGGCAATAGTAATAATTTTAGAAAGGTCATTGTTGTCATGATCATCAGGCATACTGAATTTCCTGTTCCGCATTTGAACACATTCTCAATTTGATTGTGCTTTCGCTAATGTAATATGTGGACCCTGTATGCTGATATTTGCCACTGTTGTTATATTAATGCTGAGGCAAAAATGGATGTGCTGCCTGCTTAACTCCATAGCCTGCATAAGTTGGAGAATTTACACCATTCTCTCAATGGGACATAAGTTGGGAAAATGATATTTGCAGTATTATTTTTCAGGAGATGTGGTGGACAACAATTCCTGAGATTTGGAATAACACGGACGGATCACTGCAGGCGTATGGATCTCTTGCATCTATGCGGCGGCAGATTGACACGGACCGATGTTTTTCCCGGCTGGAAGATTGAGCTACCGCTTTGCTTCTTGCCACCTCATTTGGTCGAGCTCTTTCTTCTCCCTTTTCAGTCTGAAGTTGTGAACGATTGTTTCGTTGAGATGCTTGTTACAAGGCCGGGTCTGGTGATCGAGAGGAGATTGTACTGATCGATGTCGTCTCTGAATTGGTCGGTGCCTACTGCTCTCTTATTGAACTGAATAAGATGTTCCCTGTCTCTCGATTCATAGCAATAAAACTTGACAAAAGACAAGTATGATGCTGTGTTGTGACACTCTCAGTCGGTTCCAAATTAACTTTGCTACTATGACACGTTGTTTCACTCATTTCTTGAACATTTCTTTTATCGAAGTTGCGCGGAGACGATCTTTCTAGCAAGCTCATAATATGTTAGTGTCATTGTAGAGGACGACGATGACAGAAACTGAATTGCATCGTGGGGCAGCTAGCTGATGCGACTTCAGTGCTTGTCCGTGGCTGCGCTCTATCCTCGGTTCAGTTTTCATGTGTCGTGCTATCATTCACCTACCGGTGATGTGACCGACATTAATGGTTCCCATCCCACCCTGACAAGATGATTAGGGCTGACTTGTATACACTAGTAGTAGTGTAGTACTACTATTTTTGCAATCTGATTGCCTAGAGGTCATTGATATTTTGAAACAGGGAGGCTTCTCGGCTACTGCTGCTGCTCCACCTCCAATTCTACAAGATATGTGCATTCAAGCTTCTTCTTTTGCTAAAGTTTTATATGAATTCTGTTTGCAAAAGATATGATAGGGTAGCTCATAGATTAGCAAAAGAGAGTATTTCCCAGCCGAATGTTTGGTTTGAGAGTGAGGAACCTCCTTGTTTTATTGTTTCCTTGTTAATTGACGATGTAAGCGTGGTTTAATTAATACATTCCCTCAAAAAAATAAGTAGTAGTACTATTTTTGGTGATGCGACATTGTGTGTTATTACATGGCTGCGCGGCGCTTCTTTCTTTTTCTCTTTGGTCATTATCTCTCATGACTCATGAAGCCATCACAGGGCACATGAATATGACATTCACCTACCGGAGATGTGATACAAAGTCTCTCGAAAAAATAAAGATGTGTTCCCACGAGTCGTTCGGTTGGCCACCACCCTTCGGCAAGGTGCAATGAGCCAAAAATGCAACTCAAAGCAAGCAGTTTTTTGTTGTTGTGAAAAAACCAGGTTCTTTATTTTTTTTATTGCGAAAAAGCCAAATGTTCATATATATATTAAGTGGCATAGGCGCTTACAAAAACACATTCACAAATATTTAGTGTATTGAAGTCTTCTTCCTTCTGCATACACACCCGAGTTCAATGCACACGTGCCCACACCCACATCATTCTAGTCGATTTTGTTGCCTCTATAAGATGATCATTGATTAATCTTTAGCTGGTTGGTTCCAGTCAATCTCGCAAGGACAATTCGGTTTTCCACGGTAGTCAGGAAGGAACAAAGTGGTAACCTCTTTCCTAACAAATATTTTTGTTTTTCTCTCCCTAAAGAAAGAAGGAGTGGTCCATTCTCAGAGGATTGACCAAACACGCTTCCACACCGTTGTAAGTATCTCAGCTGTCACGTCAACACAGCCGCTTGCTAGGCAGGCACAGAAGGACGTGACCGTTGCTCAACAACAACTCCTTAATTCAAAGCGTGCGTGTTTAAGATGACGAGGTTTGCTACATCAACACACAATTACAGGGTTGTTACGGGGCGAGGTTCAGTCGTCAAACTATGATTACATTTGGGGGGTGGAAGGGTCTGTTGCAACCACGTAGCTCGTGCGTGTAGCATTTTTGCTAAGATGACACCAATCATCGGTCGGCGTCTTGGACTTTGGCTAACCGTCCGATACTCCGATTTTACGCGAGAGTTTCTGTCCACTCTTTCAGTTCCGTCTATGCCTATGGTTTGCTTTGGACTTACAACTTTGAAAGGTCTGAAACGTTGTAGGCCTCACGATTTTGCTTTTGAAGAAAATCCGGGGCAAGCAGGGGAATGTGATATGAAAAATAAACTAAAGTAAGTGGGACTAGCCCTTTTTCCCAGAAAAGTGGGACTAGCCCTGCATTTTTATTTTATTTTTGATATAAAAGAAACAACATAGGCACACACCCTGCAGAGCCCGGCTAGAATGTGAGTGCTGAACTAGGCTGCAGCTGGCCACGCGCGACTAACCAATTGATCGACGCCTAGTTCCTCAAACACTTGACCGAGCAACCGAGCTCTAGCACCCGGTGGCACTGTTGCAGAAAGAATTACACCGAGTTGGGTGAGTGAGAAGGGAAGCGGGCTGTAAATTAACAGTCGGCTGCAGCACGGACTTCAAAAAACGTTGTGAGAGTGTATGATGGGCCATATATTAATAAAGTAGTACTCCCTCCGTAAACTAATATAAGAGCGTTAACGCTCTTATATTGGTGATCTAAACGCTCTTATATTAGTTTACGGAGGGAGTACTACTTAGCAACTAGCTACTATATTTTACATTTGGCTATTAGGTTGACTAGGTATCATGGCAACTCCATATAGCCGATTGTTGATTATACTATTAACCATTGTTTAGGAAATCGGTAAGTGGTAGCTGCTCCGTGAGCTTGGGAGTAACGATTAATCGGTGAATCGGCCTATTAACTGGATTAATCGGTCCATCACTAATTGGTAGATGAAATAGAAAGTTGCCAACATATATCTAGTTTTTTTATGTATTATGCCATACTTTCATGTTCTCATCTATGTAATATACCAAAATATGCTATTGTTTGATCGAACCCTATCTATTGAGGGGCGAGAGGGGGACACGAGGGGTTACGGGGCAAATTTTGGGTTTTGTTTGCCCACTAGTTAATGGGTCAATAGCAATTACTCAGCCTGACAATGGATTAATCGGCCTTACAGGCCAATTAGTCGGCCTCATAAGTTAACACGATGAATAAATGTTTTTTGATTCGGTCACCTTAAAAGCAGCGATTAACTGACCCATTAACTGATTAATCAGACGAATTCTTGAACAGTGCTATTAACCATGCTCTAAAAAGTTTATAGTTGTTTTTGCTTTTAACGCGTGTTTTACATCTGTTAATACTTGAACCTGAGTGGCTGAGTCGTCCACCAACTCCCCTAACAAAGTGTAAGGCTCGAAATAAATTCATACAGAGAGAAAAAATGTAAAAGGCTTGCTTAAAAAGCAATAGAAGAGAGATTATTCCGATCCGGTTTGAAACTTGTCGGGTGTCGATCCAACCGTCTTTCGACACACTGCTATATTGCTTCGCTCATCTCCCGGCATGCTCCTAGACATCATTTCTTATTACATGCATATGTTTGAAAATGTTTCAAAAAACTTTTGCATATTTTCCAACGAGCCATGAGGAAAATGTTGGTACGATGATGTACATGCATAAAAATAAAGTAACTGCTTTGCACACAACGTTTAATATTTCGATCCTTGTACGGTTGATGATCCAGCCCCACGACGTGATCAAAGCCCACGGTAAATCATCCTACAATTCCACAAAGAGTAACATATGTGTAGCATTGCGCTAAAAATAAGTATTTTAATTTGCACGCCTTTAAGAAAAGGAAAGTAAGGCTTTATAACGGGTGCTCAGAGCAGATCGCCCGAAACACAAACAGCCACGGCGGACGGTACAGTAGAGTCCCACTAATGCACTCGTTTGGCAGATCGTCTGAAACACAAACAGCCACGCCGATGCATCAGCCTTTGTCCAGTGAACACCCGCCTATTTGTGTGCCTTTAAGAAAAGGAAAGTAAGGCTTTATAACGGGTGCTCAGGGCAGATCGCCTGAAACACAAACAGCCACGGTGGACATACGGCCGTTCTTATAGCTAACTCAAGTGCTAAAGAATTCGCATCACGTCTACACCCACTCACGCTTTGTTTGAGAATCAAACCACATCTTTAGTTGAAACCTGATGACGGCCGCAAAAGAAGAGGAGTCTACCTTCCGTATGTCCAAGGCTTCAGCCAGCAGCTGCGAGTCCGTCTCAAACAACACTCTTGCCGACACCGCTGCCACCATATTTTGCGCGCCAATCGTTTGTTTTGATGCGATTGGAATTTAGACGCTGTATAAAACTGGGATTTAAGTGAGATGAGCAGGGAGGAGAATATCCGGCAGCTTTGCCGCCCGATAATGCAGGTGGTGCGCCGGACCCTAGACGTACGTGGATAACGTGAGGCGTGGTCCTCCGGCTGATCACTATCTATCGGTGGTGGCGGCCGGCCGGTCCCGGTTGAACAGTCGGATGGGATCATACTCATACGCAGACGGACAGTTTTCCACGACGAATTGTTTGTGTTGGACGCCTACATGGTACGCACTGCCCACCACATACCGCATGCACTAGTCACCCGGCCGGTCGGTGTCGTCCGCCCGCCGTCAGCCGTCGCTCACCAGCCAGCCAGTCAGCCGGCAACATGGAAAGGCGCCGCTCATCACGCGCGCTCGTGCGACCTACTCCTAATCATCTTTCCACGGTTCCGGCCGCACCACGGAAAGGCGCCGAGGAAGCGAGTGAGTGAGTGAGTGTTGTTTGCTTTTGGCGCACAACGGCTGCCTATGATCGGCGCACCGGAAAGGCGCCGGTGGGCCGCCATGCATGATCGATCGCCGTGGCCACCGTCTGCCGGGCAATGCGCGCGCATGGTCACCAGCGCACCGGCGAATATACTACTCCAGAACTTCTTCTAAGAGCATCTCCACTCGTTCGGCCCCTTGAAATAGCACAGCATGGGGGTGAGCCGGCGAAAAAATCGGTGTGGCGGCGGTCGGTTTTCCAGCCGTCGCCCCAAGGCCGCCTCAGACGCCGTTTTTCGAAAACTAAACTCGGCCGAAATTCGGCCAAATGCAACACAAATTCGGTCAAACTAGACGATTTTATTCATATTTGTAAAGAAAAACTGAAAACATAAATTAAAAACAACTAAATACGACTACTAAAATACTCATACTAAAGCCACCACTGCCGCCCGCATTCTACATGCCGAGCAGCCTGTACATCATGGTGTCGTCGTCGCCGCCGTCCTGCGTGCTGCCGCCATCCCTGCTGCACCCCTGACCAGTGCCGCCGATGCGTGGGGGGTTGGATAGCCCGGGCGCCTCCTCGTCGCTGTCATCGAGGATGATGATGCCGCCCTCCTAGCGGCCGTGGCGCCGGGCAGCGATCTCCTCGAGGGCGCGGCGCTGGCACCATCTCCTCGCGGACGTAGTCCTCCCGCGCCCATTTGACGGCGGTCTCATCGTCGGCGGGGCATGGCCTCGTGCTCCTTCTTCACGGGGAGCAGCCCCGGTTGGTCCTTGGCCAGACAAGGTGGGAAGAGGGAGGAGAGGAGGGGCCATGGCCGCCCTCATTGATGACGAGGCGGCGCCTGAGCGGCGTCTCCTGTGGCTTCGGCGAGCCGGAGGAGAGGGAGCCCGGCAACGAGGAGCTCGCCGTCTCCATTCGCTGCGGCGTCCAGGAGCTGCCGCGGCGGCGAGAGAAGGAGGGGGCGCCGGGTACTTCAGGCGCGGCGTGTTGCCGATCTCGATGTCGTACTTGAGGATGGCCCCGAGGGTGCGGCCGGGGACACCGCACCATTGGCGCCGCCCGTCGGAGTTGAGGCGGCCGCGGGGCTCGACGCTGTTGGTGGAGGCGAGCTGCTCCTCGTGGCGCCGGTCGAAGTACGCCGTCGACAGCGTGTTGCTGTCGGGAGCGTACCTTGGGACGTTCCGCGCCTGGGCCGGCAGCGAGGACGGGATGCGCGCGATTTCGGCGCGCCGACCAGCTCCGGTGGGCGCTGGAGGCACCGGGACGCGGCCGACGCTGAGCCTCCAGGATCCCGGCACCCGCATGTCCGGCGGCGCCGGGTAGTCGGCCTCGTACAGGAGGCGTGCCTCGTCCTCGTGCAGGTGGCGGCGGCCGAAACCGTTGGCCGCCGCACCATCGCCTGGGTAGCACTCGGCCATGCTCGTCGTCGGGGGAAGAGAGGAGAGACGCGCGTCGGCGGTGAGAGGTTGAGAGGGGAAGAGTGCGCGCTCACCGGCGAGGGAGGGCGGCTTTTATAGTCCGCGTGGGCGACGAGAGGGCGGCCGCCGTGCGTACGCGTGGCGGGAGCGGGTGGGACGCGCGTCGCCGCGCCTTCACTGTGCCGCCCGTGAGGCATCAATGGAAGGCTGACCGGCGCGGCAGCACGGCAGCCTTGGTATTGATTCCCCGCGGGAAACCGAGGCGATGAGGACGACGAGCGTGCCCGGTCGCTGACTCGGCGGGCTCGCCAGGCTTTTGCACCAAAACGGTTTCCCCAGCGCGCCGGGTTCGGCCTAGGTCCGCCGACGCCAAATTTGATCCTAACCGGTAAAAAAATGAATTTTTAGGACGCAACTGGACCGATTTTTTTACGCCGACGATAAAAAAACCTTGGGAGGCTTGTTGAGGGCGTGGCTAGAGATGCTTTAATGTTGGCGCGGCGAGAAACGAGGAACTCGATTATTTTGTTTCCCTTGGGGACGCCGCCCTCATGCACGCACGGCATGCATGGAACCTGGTGACGTTCTTTTCCGGCCGTCCATCGCCGTAGTGCGCATGCACCGGCCGCCCGCGCACCCAAGCCGAGATTGATTCGATCGATCGTCCCACGCAAGCCGCAACAGTGGCCACCCAATCACAGCCCTATCTTTTTTTCTCACATCACGCGCACGTACGTACGTACCAGCGGGCAATGGCGGCACGAGTAAGTGAATTGCACAAAAAACCACCATGTTTGAAGTTCTCATCCGGGATTGCCCTCATATTTCCTGCGTGTCCCAAAAATCTATCATTTTTCTTACTAATTTTCTTGATAAACTCAAATGACTGATTTGAAACCAATTTCTGACATGTCGGGCCGCTGGTCAGGTCCACGTGGCACTAAAAGTCAACCCAGACATCACTGATTGTTAAGTTGGATATGGGACCCATCCGTCAGAGTCTCATCCACAACTCTCGTCCAACGGTGGACGCCTCGGTTTGTACTGGCTGCACGCGCGCCGCTCCGGCCAACCTCCACCCACGTCGCCATCCCGGCCTCCCTCCAGCGGCGCAACCACGTGGACCTGACCGGTGCTAGAAATTGGTTTAATTTGTGTCAAATCGGTCATTTGAGTTTATTGAGAAAATTAGCAAGAAAAATGATAGATTTTGGGGTCGGACAAGAAATGTGGTGGCAATTTATGATGAGAACTTCAGTTACGGTGGTTTTTTGCAATTCACTGGTGGCGCTACCGGTGAACGAGTCCCAGCCCGGCCGTCCGAAACACTAGCACCACTCGGTCAACTGGAGCGCACGAGTAGAATGCCACGACCGCATGCACGAGTGGCCACCTAGCTAGCTAGTGGAGTCTTTGCACATGCTACTATTCCACTCGAGAAATCCGTTGCGTTCGTGCGATGCGTCCACGCCACGGTAGTCGGTAGGTGAAGAAAGCTCTTCCCGGTCACTCGCCCACCAACTCTCCCTCCGGTCAGCCGAGCCACCGCTGCCTAAGCTCCCTTTGCCTCCGTGCTTATAAGTAGCGCGACGCCCGCGCCGAGTTAGCCAGCGACCGAGCATCACCTCACGTCCTCACCTCGCCTCGCCCACAAGCAATCCCACCACCACCACTTTCGCCGCCCGCCCGCGCACGCAACTAGGACAAACCAAGCCGAGCTCGATCGCGGCCTCCAACGCCAGCAAGCCAACATGTGGGTGACGTCGATGCCGCAGGTGTGGGACGAGGAGGCGAGGAGCCGCAAGGGCGACGACATGATGTCGCCGGCGCCGGCGGCCGCCATGCTGGGGTCGCTGGCCGGCTGGCTGTCCCGCGCCGCCGACCCGCCGGCGCCCAAGCTCTGCGGCTCGCCGGGCGGGCCCCCGGTGACCGCGCCCCGGGTGACGCTGCGCGACGGGAGGCACCTGGCCTACTGCGAGAGCGGCGTCCCCAAGGAGCAGGCTCGCTTCAGGGTCGTCTTCTCCCACGGCTTCACCGGCTCCCGCGAGGACAGCGTCCGCGCCACCCAGGTACGCACATAAACATCTTCTGCCCCTCCAGCTCCGGCTAGCCGGCGTCGCATGTTTAGTTCAATCTCTCTCTCTCTCCGGCGCCGGCCGATTCTTCGTTCGTGCTACTCCATAGACCGTATTGCATTAGCCTCCGTTTGATCGGGTCTCAGAGACATAACTTTGCTCTCATGCACATCTAGCTACCAGCAACCAACTGATTAAAGTAGACTAATTTGCGGCCGAACTGTACGAACGATTGGCAGCTCAGTTGGCCCCGATGATGGTATGATTTAGCGCGTACGCTAGCTCATGCTTAGCTGACGGGAAACCGTGTGGTAGTACGCGGCGATGGCGACGGTGGCCGTCGGTGCCCGCCTCCCCAAAGCCGAAGAATCAAATGAAGCTGGCCGTGGCCGGGTGTGTGTGTGTGAGCTGTTGTGCAGGGACGCACGTTGGGTTGGGTGGGAGATCGAATCGAATCGATTCTCTTCTTCGTCGTCGGGTGAGCTAGCGCTGTCGCCGATCGCAACGGGCGGGCACGTATGTGCCCAACTCCCGGGAAAAAGTCGTTGATGTTTGGTAGGAACTTTTTTTTCATTGTTTCTTGGCTTGTCAAACTCATTTTTCAATTTGAATGAAAGCGAGGCCAAAAGAAAGAAAGGGACCATCTCGTCATCTGCAGCACAGTGATGAACTGATGATGAATTAAATTATTTGGTTCAACCAACACGAGAAAAGAAAAGGACGTGCTCGGTGACCGGCTAATATTCCAAGCTAGTGGCCAGCTTGGAATAAACGGGTAGCTATCTCAAAAAACAAGCGACAACTCAAAAGACAATTCGAGGCAGGGCATGTCCCTGTTGAGCCAGAGAGGTGGCATACGTGAAAGTGCATCATGCATGCGTGATTGCGCGCGTTATATCAGAAATAACTTGTTTTAAGTTTGTCCTTAAATGAATATATCTAGCACCAGTTATCTATTTGAGAGATAACACCAGTACATCTTCTTCTTAGGAGTGTACTGTACTAGTACTACTTCAGTGTCCGTATCCGCACACGTTGCCGTCTGCATAAATGGACAGAGAAGCAAGCTGTTGAGACTAAGCTTTCCGAGCTGAGCAAACCTTCTTCTGTGTCTTGGCCGGACTGTTCAAAGATGGAGAAGTGGCAAGTGCCATTCTGGACGGAGTCTCAAGGATTCCAGCCGGCCGGTCTGACCCAACTTGTTCGGTGCGGTATGGTAAGGAACACAGATTTGTCTGTCGGCGTGTGGTTGGAGGAGGAGCAAGCGGCGACGACCAGGCAAAATAAAGATGCCAGCTTTGCTCCCCACCTCACCTCAGCTTGATCTCCTAGACACGACGGTGACCTGTGAGATCCCGTGGAACGCGTGGAGGAGCAAGAATTAATGGCGGCCGCTTCACCGCGACCGAGGGTGGATCTCATCTCATCTCACATGTCACCGTTTTGAGTTGAGGAGAGCCAATACGTCGTCATACTCCTCCCTCCCTCCTAGTAGTGCCGGCAGCTGGAATAGGTCCACTCCCACCACATCCATCGCGCCAGCCCGGCAATGGAGCTGCTGTGCAAGGCGCCCGTGCTGAGCTGCGGCGCCAGGAGGGTCCGGGGGGGCGGAACGGGGTCGCCCATGGGCCCGCTGGCGGGCGCGCTGGGGAGGTGGATCTACGGGGCCGTCAAGCCGCCGCCGCCGCCGCCGCGGATCTGCGGGACGCCCGGCGGGCCGCCCGTCACGGCGCCCAGGGTCCGGCTCAGCGACGGCCGCCACCTCGCCTACGCCGAGTCCGGGGCGCGCAAGGAGGACGCGCGCTACATGGTCGTCTTCTCCCACGGCTTCACCGGCTCCCGCCACGACACCATCCGCCCCTCGCCGGTCAGTAACATGCCAACGCGCAGCGATTTCAGCTCTAGCCGTCGCGACAATGGCGAGCGAGCGTCAGAGCACGTGTAGGCTTGCAAAGCGGGAGATTTTTCTTCTTCTTCAGTGGATTGGATTGCCGAATTGGGGATCGTCCACTGAAGAAGCTCGTAGTAGCTCTTTTGGATGTTCTGAATATTTTTGTCCTGTTGCTACTCAAGGAAGCCTGACCTGAATGTGCAATTTGGCTGGTCATGGAAGCAGAGCACACATTTAGGCCTCACCAACTGCATTGCAATGCTGGAATTTCATACTGTGTTTGATTAGTATACTTTTCTGGAGAACTCAATGTAGCTAGTGTTTCAACATCATCAGCATCATTTTAAACTCGATTAGTTGGTGTGATAAGTAACCCTTGCAATGCCTAGAATAGGTTCCTTAATTGCTTTAGCTTGACAAATACAACTGCCATTTCTCTCTACTTGACATTGACCATGTCATATGTATGCTGAACGTTTCCTCAGAAGATCTTTTCTTTCCGACGGAACAACACGCGTTGTTACTTATTGCCGACAAGAATCAACATTTTTCTCTTGTCATGCAATTCCTGACTAATTCTTTGTTTGGAAAGTTCCAAGAGCATATTTACACTGTGATGCTTACTTTCCAGACGTCATATGCTGCTCATTTACTTCGCATTTTGTCTCGGATACTAACGTGTGAACCTAAATGTTGGTTTTCAGGAAGTGGCCGAAGAGCTAGGCGTGTACATGGTGGGTTTCGACCGTGCCGGATATGGCGAGAGCGACCCTAACCCTAACCGATCTGTGAAAAGCGCTGCGCTCGATGTCGAGGAGCTCGCTGACGCGCTTGGATTGGGCCCTAAATTCTACGTGATCGGCATATCCCTTGGCTGCCATGCTGTCTGGGGCGCCCTCAAGTACATTCCTGAAAGGTAAGCAGCGCAGTGCTAGTCATGCCAAAGAACTCTGCTCAAGACCAAGCAGCTAATAACTTGTTTGTGGCAACATCAGTGTTTGATAAACGGTGATACTCTGTGATGCAGGATTGCTGGAGCTGCAATGATGGCTCCGGTGGTGAACTACTGGTGGCCGGGCTTCCCTGCGGATCTCGCTGCGGAGGTGTACAACAAGCAGGAGGTGGGCGACCAGTGGGCGCTGCGCGTGTCACATTACGCCCCTGGCATCCTCCACTGGTGGATGGACCAGAGCTGGCTGCCCACCTCCACCGTCGTGGCCGGCACCACGCCGCTCCCCAACAAGCGCGACGCCGAGATCCGCGCCAAGCTCAAGGCCGACGGCACGTTCCAGCAGGTAAACCACGGCTCCACCAATGTCATCACTGCCGAAGTGCTTCCGATCTTACCTAACGAGATTTCTTTGATCTTGCAGAAGATGGAACTGGCGACACAGCAGGGCATCCACGAGTCGTACTACCGCGACATGATGGTGATGTTCGGCAAGTGGGAGTTCGACCCGATGAGCCTGCCGAAGCCGCCTTGCCCCGTCCACATCTGGCAGGGCGACGAGGACGGTCTGGTGCCCGTGGTGCTGCAGAGGCACATCGCCAGCCGGCTCAGCTGGGTGAACTACCATGAGCTCCCCGCGACCGGGCATTTCCTGTCGCCGGTCCCTGGGCTAGGTGACACCGTTCTTCAGACCCTTTTCGGCAATGCTAAGCAATGATCAGGAACAGCAATAGTAGCTCTGAACATACTACGTTGCTGAAGTATAGGGTTCTTCCGATGCATTGTTTTATTCTAAGGTGGTCAGGTAATCGCTGCTGATTAGCGACGATGTTATAGGTGAAATGGTGGTGTAACATCAAGTGTTTTTTGTGGTGGAAATCGCGCGGCCAGGATGTGCGCGCAAAATATGTAATTGAACCTTGGGAACGAGAAAGTAGTGGAACTACTATACCATGATGATCTTACCTTTACCTCCGTACTTATTTTTTGGATATATCTTGCCTTCCTGTTTCTGGTCTACCAAGTGTCCACAGGGGAGAGGGAGGGGGGGATTGAGGGACACAAAGAGTTGATTACTCGTATTACCAATCTTTATAAAAACTTTGGACATCCTCATTTCTCTTCTATATCTTTAGATCTAGAGGATCCCAAAACTATACCTTCTGAAGCTGTAGAGAAATTAACTACGGAGTTTTACATGAAGAAATAAAATGTGTTGTTTTTAGTGTGGCACATACCAAATCTCCTGCACCCAATGGTTTTACTGTTGAATTCTATCAACATTTTTGGGAACCGATCAAATTTGGTTTTAAAGCCTTTTTTTATGATCTCCATAGACGTGATTTGGATATACCCAGGCTTAGTTATGTGACTAACACCCTGGTTCCTAGAAGTTCCTAAAACTAAGGACGCTATTAAACATTTAGGCCTATCGGCTTGTTAAATGTGAGTTTTCACTAAAGTTCTTATGAATAGGCTAAATGGGATTACTGGAGAGGTAATTTCTCCCTTGCACTGTCTTTGTCAAGGGGAGATATATTATGGAAAGAGGCAATAATTCAAGCAACACGCAAAGCAACACGACATATGGAAGAGAGTCAACATAGGCATGCATGATCATATATCCAATAATCCAAAAGGTAGCATAAGTTCCTACTAACTACTATGGTGTCTTCCTATTACCACATCTAAAAGAGGGTGTAATCCTACCACAGGAAGTTCACCGTCATCATGAGGGGTTAGTATACCACCTCATCGAAATATACAGGTTAACAAATGTCTTAAAAGCCTTGGCTACCACAAAATGTACATCATCGTCGCCGTTATCATCATGCACGCCATCACCACCATGAAAACTTAATACTAGAAGTAATGCTTGCTCAACTAGCTAGGTCACAAGTCGGAGGATCTGTTGGGGAACGTAGTAATTTCAAAAAATTTCTACGCACACGCAAGATCATGGTGATGCATAGCAACGAGAGGGGAGAGTGTTGTCCACGTACCCTCGTAGACCGAAAGCGGAAGCGTTAGCACAACGCGGTTGATGTAGTCGTACGTCTTCATGATCCGACCGATCAAGTACCGAACGCACGGCACCTCTGAGTTCAGCACACGTTCAGCTCGATGACGTCCCTCGAGCTCCGATCCAGCCGAGCTTTGAGGGAGAGTTTCGTCAGCACGACGGCGTGGTGACGATGATGATGTTCTACCGACGCAGGGCTTCGCCTAAGCACCGCTACAGTATTATCGAGGTGGACTATGGTGGAGGGGGGCACCGCACACGGCTAAAAGATCAAACGATCAATTGTTGTGTCTTTGGGGTGCCCCCCTGCCCCCGTATATAAAGGAGCAAGGGGGGAGGCGGCCGGCCTAGGAGGAGGGCGCGCCAAGGGGGGAGTCCTACTCCCACCGGGAGTAGGACTCCTCCTTTCCTTGTTAGAGTAGGAGAGAAGGAAAGAGGGGGAGAGGGAGAAGGAAAAGGGGGCTGCACCCCTTGTCCAATTCGGACCAGAGGGGGGTGCGCGCCTCCTTCCTTTTGGCCTCTCTCCTCTATTCCCGTATGGCCCAATAAGGCACAATACTTCTCCCCGGCGAATTCCCGTAACTCTCCGGTACTCCGATAAATACCCGAATCACTCGGAACCTTTCCGAAGTCCGAATATAGTCGTCCAATATATCGATCTTTACGTCTCGGCCATTTCGAGACTCCTCGTCATGTCCCTGATCTCATCCGGGACTCCGAACTCCTTCGGTACATCAAAACACATAAACTCATAATATAACCGTCATCTAACTTTAAGCGTGCGGACCCTACGGGTTCGAGAACTATGTAGACATGACCGAGACACGTCTCCGGTCAATAACCAATAGCGGAACCTGGATGCTTATATTGGCTCCCACATATTCTACGAAGATCTTTATCGGTCAAACCGCATAACAACATACGTTGTTCCCTTTGTCATCGGTATGTTACTTGCCCGAGATTCGATCGTCGGTATCTCAATACCTAGTTCAATCTCGTTACCGGCAAGTCTCTTTACTCGTTCCGTAATACATCATCCCGCAACTAGCTCATTAGTTGCAATGCTTGCAAGGCTTATAGTGATGTGCATTACCGAGTGGGCCCAGAGATACCTCTCCGACAATCGGAGTGACAAATCCTAATCTCGAAATACGCCAACCCAACAAGTACCTTCGGAGACACCTGTAGAGCACCTTTATAATCACCCAGTTACGTTGTGACGTTTGGTAGCACACAAAGTGTTCCTCCAGTAAACGGGAGTTGCATAATCTCATAGTCATAGGAACATGTATAAGTCATGAAGAAAGCAATAGCAGAATACTAAACGATCGTGTGCTAAGCTAACGGAATGGGTCAAGTCAATCACATCATTCTCCTAATGATATGATCCCGTTAATCAAATGACAACTCATGTCTATGGCTAGGAAACATAACCATCTTTGATCAACGAGCTAGTCAAGTAGAGGCATACTAGTGACACTCTGTTTGTCTATGTATTCACACATGTATCATGTTTTCGGTTAATACAATTCTAGCATGAATAATAAACATTTATCATGATATAAGAAAATAAATAATAACTTTATTATTGCCTCTAGGGCATATTTCCTTCAGTCTCCCACTTGCACTAGAGTCAATAATCTAGTTCACATCGCCATGTGATTTAACATCAATAGTTCACATCACCATGTGATTAACACCCATAGTTCACATCGTCATGTGACCAACACCCAAAGGGTTTACTAGAGTCAATAATCTAGTTCACATCGCTATGTGATTAACACCCAAAGAGTACTAAGGTGTGATCATGTTTTGTTTGTGAGATAATTTTAGTCAACGGGTCTGTCACATTCAGATCCGTAAGTATTTTGCAAATTTCTATGTCTACAATGCTCTGCACAGATCTACTCTAGCTAATTGCTCCCACTTTCAATATGTATCTAGACCGAGACTTAGAGTCATCTAGATTAGTGTCAAAACTTGCATCGACGTAACCCTTTACGACGAACCTTTTGTCACTTCCATAATCGAGAAACATATCCTTATTCCACTAAGGATAATTTTGACCGCTGTCCAGTGATCTACTCCTAGATCACTATTGTACTCCCTTGCCAAAATCAGTGTAGGGTATACAATAGATCTGGTACACAGCATGGCATACTTTATAGAACCTATGGCCGAGGCATAGGGAATGACTTTCATTCTCTTTCTATCTTCTGCCGTGGTCGGGCTTTGAGTCTTATCAATTTCACACCTTGTAACACAGGCAAGAACTCTTTCTTTGACTGTTCCATTTTGAACTACTTCAAAATCTTGTTAAGGTATGCACTCATTGAAAAAACTTATCAAGCGTCTTGAGCTATCTCTATAGATCTTGATGCTCAATATGTAAGCAGCTTCACCGAGGTCTTTCTTTGAAAAACTCCTTTCAAACACTCCTTTATGCTTTGCAGAATAATTCTACATTATTTCCGATCAATAATATGTCATTCACATATACTTATCAGAAATGTTGTAGTGCTCCCACTCACTTTCTTGTAAATACAGGCTTCACCGCAAGTCTATATAAAACTATATTCTTTGATCAACTTATCAAAGCGTATATTCCAACTCCGAGATGCTTGCACCAGTCCATAGATGGATCGCTGGAGCTTGCATATTTTGTTAGCACCTTTAGGATTGACAAAACCTTCTGGTTGCATCATATACAACTCTTCTTTAATAAATCCATTAAGGAATGCAGTTTTGTTTATCCATTTGCCAGATTTCATAAAATGCGGCAATTGCTAACATGATTCGGACAGACTTAAGCATAGATACAAGTGAGAAACTCTCATCGTAGTCAACACCTTAAACTTGTCGAAAACCTTTTTGCGACAATTCTAGCTTTGTAGATAGTAACACTACTATCAGCGTCCGTCTTCCTCTTGAAGTTCCATTTAATCTCAATGGCTCGCCGATCATTCGGCAAGTCAATCAAAGTCCATACTTTGTTCTCATACATGGATCTCATCTCAGATTTCATGGCCTCAAGCCATTTCGCGGAATCTGGGCTCATCATCGCTTCCTTATAGTTCGTAGGTTCGTCATGGTCAAGTAACATGACCTCCAGAACAGGATTACCGTACCACTCTGGTGCAGATTTCATTCTGGTTGACCTACAAGGTTCGGTAGTAACTTGATCTGAAGTTACATGATCATCATCATTAGCTTCCTCACTAATTGGTGTAGGAGTCACAGGAACAGATTTCTGTGATGAACTACTTTCCAATAAGGGAGCAGGTATAGTTACCTCATCAAGTTCTACTTTTCTCCCACTCACTTCTTTCGAGAGAAACTCCTTCTCTAGAAAGGATCCATTCTTAGCAACGAATGTCTTGCCTTCGGATCTGTGATAGAAGGTGTACCCAACAGTCTCCTTTGGGTATCCTATGAAGACATATTTCTCCGATTTGGGTTTGAGCTTATCAGGATGAAACTTTTTCATATAAGCATCACAACCCCAAACTTTAAGAAACGACAACTTTGATTTCTTGCCAAACCACAGTTCATACGGTGTCGTCTCAAACGGATTTAGATGGTGCCCTTTTTTTTACGTGAATGCAGCTGTCTCTAATGCATAACCCCAAAACTATAGTGGTAAATCGGTAAGAAACATCATAGATTGCACTATATCCAATAAAGTATGGTTATGACGTTCAGATACACCATTATGCTGTGGTGTTCCAGGTGGCACGAATTTGTGAAACTATTCCACTTTGTTTTAATTGAAGACCAAACTCGTAACTCAAATATTTGTCTCCGCGATCAGATCGTAGAAACCTTATTTTTCTTGTCACGATGATTTCCCACTTCACTCTGAAATTCTTTGAACTTTTCAAATGTTTCAGACTTATGTTTCATCAAGTAGATATACCCATATCTGCTCAAATCATCTGTGAAGGTCAGAAAATAACGATACCCGCCGCGAGCCCCAACACTCATCGGATCGCATACATCAGTATGTATTATTTCCAATAAGTCAGTTGCTCGCTCCATTGTTCCGGAGAACGGAGTCTTAGTCATTTTGCCCATAACGCATGGTTCGCAAGTATCAAGTGATTCATAATCAAGTGATTCCAAAAGCCCATCAGCATGGAGTTTCTTCATGCACTTTACACCAATATGACCTGAACGGCAGTGCCAAAAAGAAGTTGCACTATCATTATTAACTTTGCATCTTTTGGTTCAATATTATGAATATGTGTATCACTACGATCGAGATCCAATGAACCATTTTCATTGGGTGTGTAACCATATAAGGTTTTATTCATGTAAACAGAACAACAATTATTCTCTAACTTAAATGAATAACCGTATTGCAATAAACATGATCAAATCATATTCATGCTCAACGCAAACACCAAATAACACTTATTTAGGTTCAACACTAATCCCGAAAGTGTAGGGAGTGTGCGATGATGATCATATCAATCTTGGAACCACTTCCAATACACATCGTCACTTCATCCTTAACTAGTTTCTGTTCATTATGCAACTCCCGTTTCGAGTTACTACTCTTTAGCAACTGAACCAGTATCAAATACCGAGGGGTTGCTACGAACACTAGTAAAATACACATCAATAATCTGTATATCAAATATACCTTTGTTCACTTTTGCCATCCTTCTTATCCACCAAATACTTGGGGCAGTTCCGCTTCCAGTGACCAGTCTCTTTGCAGTAGAAGCACTTAGTCTCAGGCTTAGGTATAGACTTGGGCTTCTTCACTTGAGTAGCAATTTGCTTGCCGTTCTTCTTGAAGTTCCCCTTCTATCCCTTTGCCCTTTTCTTGAAACTAGTGGCCTTGTTAACCATCAACACTTGATGCTCTTTCTTGATTTCTACCTTCGTCGATTTCAGCATCGCGAAGAGCTCGGGAATTACTTTCGTCATCCCTTACATACTATAGTTCATCACGAAGTTCTACTAACTTGGTGATGGTGACTAGAGAATTCTGTCAATCACTATTTTATCTGGAAGATTAACTCCCACTTGATTCAAGCGATTGTAGTACCCAGACAATCTGAGCACATGCTCACTGCTTGAGCTATTCTCCTCCATCTTTTAGCTATAGAACTTGTTGGAGACTTCATATCTCTCAACTCGGGTATTTGCTTGAAATATTAACTTCAACTCCTGAAACATCTCATATGGTCCATGACGTTCAAAACGTCTTTGAAGTCCCGATTCTAAGCCGTTAAGCATGGTGCACTAAACTATCAAGTAGTCATCATATTGAGCTAGCCAAACGTTCATAACGTCTGCATCTGCTCCTGCAATACGTCTGTCACCTAGCGGTGCTTCAAGGACATAATTCTTCTGTGCAGCAATGAGGATAATCCTCAGATCACGGATCCAATCCGCATCTTTGCTACTAACATCTTTCAACATAATTTTTCTCTAGGAACATATCAAAAATAAACACAGGGAAGCAACAACGCGAGCTATTGATCTACAACATAATTTGCAAAAATACTATCAGGACTAAGTTCATGATAAATTTATGTTCAATTAATCATATTACTTAAGAACTCCCACTTAGATAGACATCCCTCTAATCCTCTAAGTGATCACGTGATCCATATCAACTAAACCATGTCCAATCATCACGTGAGATGGAGTAGTTTCAACGGTGAACATCACTATGTTGATCATATCCACTATATGATTCACGCTCGACCTTTCGGTCTCCGTGTTCTGAGGCCATATCTGCTATATGCTAGGCTCGTCAAGCTTAACCTGAGTATTCCGCGTGTGCAACTGTTTTGCACCCGTTGTATTTGAACGTAGAGCCTATCACACCCGATCATCACGTGGTGTCTCAGCACGAAGAACTTTCGCAACGGTGCATACTCAGGGAGAACACTTATACTTTGATAATTTAGTGAGAGATCATCTTATAATGCTACCGTCAATCAAAGCAAGATAAGATGCATAAAAGATAAACATCACATGCAATCAATATAAGTGATATGATATGGCCATCATCATCTTGTGCTTGTGATCTCCATCTCCGAAGCACCGTCATGATCACCATCGTCACCGGCGCGACACCTTGATCTCCATCGTAGCATCGTTGTCGTCTCGCCAATCTTATGCTTCTACTACTATCGCTACCGCTTTGTGATAAAGTAAAGCATTACAGGGCGATTGCATTGCATACAATAAAGCGACAACCATATGGCTCCTGCCAGTTGCCGATAACTCGGTTACAAAACATGATCATCTCATACAATAAATTTAGCATCATGCTTTGACCATATCACATCACAACATGCCTTGCAAAAACAAGTTAGACGTCCTCTACTTTGTTGTTGCAAGTTTTACGTGGCTGCTACGGGCTTAGCAAGAACCGTTCTCACCTACGCATCAAAACCACAACGATAGTTTGTCAAGTTGGTGTTGTTTTAACCTTCGCAAGGACCGGGCGTAGCCACACTCGGTTCAACTAAAGTTGGAGAAACTGACACCCGCCAGCCACCTCTGTGCAAAGCACGTCAGAAGAACCAGTCTCGCGTAAGCGTACGCGTAATGTCGGTCCGGGCCACTTCATCCAACAATACCGCCGAACCAAAGTATGACATGCTGGTAAGCAGTATGACTTATATCGCCCACAACTCACTTGTGTTCTACTCGTGCACATGACATCTACGCATAAAACCAGGCTCGGATGCCACTGTTGGGGAACGTAGTAATTTCAAAAATTTCCTACGCACACGCAAGATCATGGTGATGCATAGCAACGAGAGGGGAGAGTGTTGTCCACGTACCCTCGTAGACCGAAAGCGGAAGCGTTAGCACAACGCGGTTGATGTAGTCGCACATCTTCACGATCCGACCGATCAAGTACAGAACGCACGGCACCTCCGAGTTCAGCACACGTTCAGCTCGATGACGTCCCTCGAGCTCCGATCCAGCCGAGCTTTGAGGGAGAGTTTCGTTAGCACGACGGCGTCGTTACGATGATGATGTTCTACCGACGCAGGGCTTCGCCTAAGCATCGCTACAGTATTATCGAGGTGGACTATGGTGGAGGGGGGCACCGCACACGGCTAAAATATCAAACGATCAATTGTTGTGTCTTTGGGGTGCCCCCTGCCCCCGTATATAAAGGAGCAAGGGGGGAGGTGGCCGGCCTAGGAGGAGGGCGCGCCAAGGGGGGAGTCCTACTCCCACCGGGAGTAGGACTCCTCTCCTTGTTGGAGTAGGAGAGAAGGAAAGAGGGGGAGAGGGAGAAGGAAAAGGGGGCTGCACCCCTTGTCCAATTCGGACCAGAGGGGGGGGGGCGCCTCCTTCCTTTTGGCCTCTCTCCTCTATTCCCGTATGGCCCAATAAGGCCCAATACTTCTCCCCGGCGAATTCCCGTAACTCTCCGGTACTCCGATAAATACCCGAATCACTCGGAACCTTTCCGAAGTCCGAATACAGTCGTCCAATATATCGATCTTTACGTCTCGGCCATTTCGAGACTCCTCGTCATGTCCCTGATCTCATCCGGGACTCCGAACTCCTTCGGTACATCAAAACACATAAACTCATAATATAACCGTCATCTAACTTTAAGCGTGCGGACCCTACGGGTTCGAGAACTATGTAGACATGACCGAGACACGTCTCCGGTCAATAACCAATAGCGGAACCTGGATGCTCATATTGGCTCCCACATATTCTACGAAGATCTTTATCGGTCAAACCGCATAACAACATACGTTGTTCCCTTTGTCATCGGTATGTTATTTGCCCGAGATTCGATCGTCGGTATCTCAATACCTAGTTCAATCTCGTTACCGGCAAGTCTCTTTACTCGTTTCGTAATATATCATCCCACAACTAGCTCATTAGTTGCAATGCTTGCAAGGCTTATAGTGATGTGCATTACCGAGTGGGCCCAGAGATACCTCTCCGAGAATCGGAGTGACAAATCCTAATCTCGAAATACGCCAACCCAACAAGTACCTTCGGAGACACCTGTAGAGCACCTTTATAATCACCCAGTTACGTTGTGACGTTTGGTAGCACACAAAGTGTTCCTCCGGTAAACGGGAGTTGCATAATCTCATAGTCATAGGAACATGTATAAGTCATGAAGAAAGCAATAGCAGAATACTAAACGATCGTGTGCTAAGCTAACGGAATGGGTCAAGTCAATCACATCATTCTCCTAATGATATGATCCCGTTAATCAAATGACAACTCGTGTCTATGGCTAGGAAACATAACCATCTTTGATCAACGAGCTAGTCAAGTAGAGGCATACTAGTGACACTCTGTTTGTCTATGTATTCACACATGTATCATGTTTCCGGTTAATACAATTCTAGCATGAATAATAAACATTTATCATGATATAAGAAAATAAATAATAACTTTATTATTGCCTCTAGGGCATATTTCCTTCAGGATCCTATGCTGTGGTTCCATCCCAACGAACTCAACCATGTGCCATGTTGTCCAGTAGTGGCTAAAAGCCACCACCAAAGACTCTTACTAAAGCCACGCATGTCCATGGCAGCAGTATAGAGGGAAGGGTGGACGTCGACATGCTTGCTCTCACTGATGGCGGAAGTCACCTCCTTCACAGCACCGGTCATGCTGCTAAAGACGTTGAGCTCCTCGTCCACCATGTCACCCCTCTTCCTCCCCCTCTCGTGAGCGTAAACGTTATCAGCAGCACCAGCCATGTTAGGGTCATCAAGGATGATGGTGTCTGACTCCTGGGTGTATGGATACTCGGCCATAGGTGAACCGAGAGGCTCACTTGAGCCCATGGAATGCTTGCCGGTAGCTAGACCCCGGGCCAATATGGTCTATATTTGAGAGTGGAGTGTTGAGAAACTCAACGTCCTTGGGGTGGTTCTAAGAAATGAAAACAGCATTGTTAGTTATGATTGGCATGTTAGACAAGCAAAAACAAGTGGTATGTTAGCTAACCACGATGTGGCCTTGGTAGTGCTCTGCCTCCAACAGGTTTGTGATAGTGCATTGATCCCATTGTGCGCCTAAGGTACTTGAGCTTGAACACTTTGATCCATCTAGCTATCCACTTCCTAAGGGGGCTGTAGACTTGGTTTGATGTCACCTCAGTGCCACATAATTCAAAGACCTACTTGGTAATAACGTTGAGTGCACATGCTTGAAGCCCTTATCAGTTCTCACCCCACTAGATATGATGTCACACATCTCGTTAAGCATGAATGTGGACATAAATCATTGTGTTCCCCTTCCCAGACGCCCTCATCGTTGTCTTTCCAACCTTGATAGCTGCCTTAGCAGCAACAACAGGAGCAGCAGGAATCGCCATGACCAAAGATGGTTGCACAACCGGCTCCTCAAACACATCTGAATCAGGAGCCATTTCCTGGATAGCGGTTGGGAGTCCTCAACATGGGAAGGACAAAACAGATTATCGAAAATAACTATGGTCTGACTAAGGTCTTCATTGTTCATGTCCTACCATGGTTAGCATCAAGACTACTGAACAAGCACAATGCATACTACACATGGACTGATCTTCAAGCACAACACACTAGCACATGTAGCAAACTAGCATTCTACCACACTAGCACATCCAGGAAATTGGCATTGAACGCATTACCAAACTATGCATGGTCTGATCAATGCATGAACACATAAATGTCGACAACTAAAACCTAGCATGAACACATCTAATCTACTACATCATCACATTCTCACAGATGTAAGGTCTACCATGCTACCAAAACGACGTCACTTACTATAGTACCAACAGTTCTACTCCCACCACATGCTCACAGATCAAAGATAGAACGAGTAGGGATTGATTGAACTTACAACCATCGGCGGAGCAAGGAGAAGGCGCGGAAAAACTCAGAGAAAAGGAGGAAGAAGGATCACTTCCGTCGACCAGAGAAAATGTGCATCTTACCTGAGAAGATGTGTCACTTACCTGCTCGTCGTTGAAGAACCCGCCCGGGGCATAGAGCTCTACCGGAGGGGGGTGTCGATTTCAATGATGACCCAAAAAAGGGCTAAATAGGGCGACCAATCTGTGGGAGGTGACCTAATTTCTCTTGCCGATTTTCTCGGGAGCGCTGATGAGCTCGCACAATCTCCCTGCTCGCACGAGCTCGACGCCGCGTTCCTCTCCGCTGCATGTTGCGAGCCTGACTAAGAGGAAACGGTCGATTCGACTGTTCCTAGTAGGCCTGACTGGGAGGTGCTTTAAGGTTTCCGGGCCAAGATTTGGACGAAGGCCAGGCGACCAAATGGGACAAAATTGCTTGCATCCTCACGGCTTGGCTGAGGCTAATGCAGACAAGCAAAAATGAGCAAATGCTAAGGATCACTCATAGCAATTGTTATCACTTGCGTTGCCCACTACCTCACGAACATGGGCCGCCTCAATAGGAAGCCGGTTTTGATTGGTTTTTTTTTCTTACCGGTTTTGAAGTGCAAACAGTAGTAACATGGTCCAGTTTTCTTTTCCTTTTTCCCTTCTTCACTATGGTTTTTCTTTTGCGTTTTCCACTCTCATTTTTGGTTTTCTTTTGTTTTTATTTTTCCGTTTGTACTTTCACTGTTTCTTGGTTTTTCTTTCCGTTTTTGTTTTACTTTGTGTTTTGCATTGTTTTTTCCGGTTTTCTTGTGTTCATGTTTTTTTTTTTCTGTTTTTGAGAACATTTTCTGGATTGTTCATGAACATTGTTTTGAATCCATTAATGATTTTAAAATTTGCGAACACCATTTAAATTCATGAGCAGCTGTTTTTTAATCCATTAACATTTTTTGATTTCATGAACATTTTTGAATCCAAGAATATTTTCTTGAATTCATGAACAATTTACGAATTTATGAATAGTTTCTCCAATCCATGAACATGTTTTGAATTCCTGAACATTTTCTTGAATTTGTGCACAATTTTTGAATTCATGTGTTTTATTTCAAATTCAAGAATAATTTTTAAAATTTGCATTTTCTATAATTCGTGAATAGTTTTGTCAATACTGTGAACGTTTTTTGAATTCATGAACAATTATTTGAATATTAAACATTTTTAGAACAGGTGAATATGAATTCCCGCAAATTTATTATGAATTCATGAATATTTTTTGAATCTGCGAACATTTTTGAACCCATAAACACTTTGTTTAAAACACCTGAACATTTATTTAATTCATGAACATTTTTAGAATTCGTGAATATTTTTGGATTCATGATGTTGTTATGAATGCATGAACAATTTTAGGTTTCCTGGATTTTTTGAATTCGTGAACATTATTTGAATTCCTAAACATTTTCATTTACGTGGACATTTTCTCGAATTCATGAACATGTTTCAGATTCATGTACATTTGTTATTTTATGCACATTTATTTGAATTTATGAATGCTTTGGAAAATATTGAACATTTTTAAGTTTGAGGTAACTTTCTATAATTAGACGTATAAAACACATTTTAATTTTATTTTATAAAGTATAGAAAAAAGAAGATAAGTATGTGAAGAAAACGAAAGAAAATACGTGGATTTTGTAGGGAATGCTATGCCCGTGCGTGGCTACCTCGGGTTATGTGTACATTTTTGAATTTATGATCATTTATTTAAATTCGTGAATGATTTCCAAATTTGTGAACCTTTTCTAAAGTTTGACGTAAACTTTCTATTATTAGACATATAAAGCACATTGAAATTTGATTTTATAGATCATTCCTGGAATTACTGAAAAATAAAATAAATATGTGAAAAAATGGGAAGAAAACACTTGCGTTTTGTAGGGAACCTTATGCCCGTACGTGATTCCCTCCATTTAAGTGTGACACGCCAATGGGTCGGCCACAGCTACGCTACGGATCGTGCGGGACTTGCCTGACATGAGCAACGCCTGCATGATAAGAGCTCCTATTCCGCGCGTTGTGCGCCAGATCACTAGCCGACGCTCAAGCGATCGTCAGTTCGGCCTGCCCATTTAAAGCATGACCGGTGCTTCACTCGATCGCTGGACAAGCACTGGCTTGCAGGCTCGACCCCTCCCGCTGGTCGACCGATTGACTGGACCGGTTTAGTTGACCGTTGACCAGTTGAGTTTTTAAATAGTTCACAGTATTCAAAAATCAGTTTAACACTGTGAAAATATACCCAAAATTCACAAAATGTTCATGAACATGGAAAGTGTTCATGAATTCAAAAATGTTCGCAAACTAGAAAAAGTTCGTGAATTCGAAAAAAGTTCATGAATTTGAGAAAAGTTCACAGGTTCAAAAAAAGTTTGCGGATTTCAAAAATTTCACGAAATCGAAAAAGTTCACGAGTTCAATAAAAGTTTGCGGGATTTGAAAAAGTGCGCGGATTTGAAGAAGTTCACAAAGTTTTAAAAAGTTCACATATTCAAAAACTATTCATGGGATTGTAAACATTTCATGAATTTGACAAAAGTTTGTGTATTTGAAAATTTATATGAATTTGATTTTTTTTGGATTTGAAAAAGTCTATGATTTGAGAAGTTTGCTTAATTCGGATTTGAATTTTAAAAAAGTTCATGTTGTCGAAAAATATTCATTGGATTGTAAAAAGATCATGGACTTGAGAAGTTTGCTGATTTGTAGAAGTTCATGAATTTTAAAAAAGTCATGCATTGAAAAATATTCATGTGATTGTAAAAATTTCATGAATTTTCGAAAAGTTCACGGATTTGAAAAAAGTTCAAGAACTTGAAAACATCCACGGATTCAAAAAATATTTGTTGGATTTGATATAATTTTGTGCAATTAAAGAAGTTCATACATTTGAATTTTTTATTACGAAACTAAGACAAAAAAAATGGAAAACCAAAAAAATGGTCGATAACTTCTGGAAGTTTCTTGAAATCCGCGAAAAGCTTCTAGACGTTTCACATGTTAGGAAAACAAACAAAGCGACCTTTAATTGGCTGGTCCTTTCTTGTGTGATGCATGCGCCGTCGAGAAGTAAAGAAAAAAAAGGTCACAAGCCTTTGTGAGTTCCGCCGCCAGAAACCTCCAGAACATAACCTAGATCGGGAGTTCCGCCGCCGCAAGCCTTTGTAGCCACCAAAAACCAATCGGGACCCTGTTCCGGCACCCTGCCGGAGGGGGGATCCCTCACGGGTGGCCATCTTCATTATCCCGGCGCTCTCCATGACGAGGAGGGAGTAGTTCACCCTCGGGGCTTTGGGGGCGGCCCGGGGGGGGGGGGGGTGTCTGCGCGGGTTTGCAGATTTCCCGATAATTGGCACTGAGGACGCTAAATAGGGTTTAGGCTATAGCTACAGGGGATACATATCAACGCCCCCAAACAGGCCTTAGGAGTTTCCTCGCCAGTCGGGTGCTCTGTGTTATCGAGCATCTACCTAACGCAATTAAGGCGTCAAATAGGACCTCCCAGGTCTGATCTCTTGTGTTAGAGCATCTCTAGCCGTTCGCCCCCGCAAGGACTTGAAATAGCGCCACTTGGGGGCTAACCGGTGAAATACTCGGCGTGGGGGGGGGGGGGCTCGGGTTCCCATGTTCAGCCCAAATTGGGTGCAAATTAGGCCCAAATTCGTCACAAATTCAACAAAAACTAATTTTTATCACATAGTTCATCACAGAAATCAATACAAATCAAAGAGTTCAACGAAGCAAGCTCATAATTCAAACACATCGAACTAGGCGTTGCCCTTGAGTCTCCATAGATGGTCCACCAAATCATCATGGTGGTGAAAGGGGAAGTGGGTCCTGCGGCGCGTGGGTCGAATCTGGGCGGGGAAAAGACGTTTATCGCCTGACAGTGGTGGCCCACGCTCCACATTTCCTTCCGTCGGAGCCCCCAAGTGCCCCCAGTGCGTTGGGTTCGGCCTGGGATCGCCGGGCCAAAAAATGGGCCAAACCGGCGAAATTTGGCGTCCTAGGGAGGGGGGCTGGGGTTCTTTTGGGCGTCACGAAAAAATGGCATATGGCATTTTGGGGGGCCTGTTAGGGGTGCGGCTGGAGATGCTCTTAGTATGGCCACGCCTAGACTGAACTAGACGCGCTGCGCATGCTCTTATTCTTGTACGGTGGATTGCATGTTGACACGGTTGCATGCATGCACCAAGCTAGTGTTTGACTCCATTGCCACCACTTAAGCAAAAGTGCGTGGCATGAATATAACCCACGCATGCCATGCCATTGCCTCCTATGTAGAGTAACCTGTAGTGCATGCATGTCATGTCCCTTTCCATCGCGATTGAGTGCATCGGCATGCATCGTATGGCCTCCGGAGTACCCAGATCCATCAGTACTCTATCTTGTATGCTCAAATGATCGAGTCAAATTCAACAACACGTTTCACGTCGAATTGTATATGTGCGTGCATCACAATGATTATGGATTGAAAGATCCTGTTGGGCTACAATCCAAGCTGAAGGGAAAAAAAGTTTCTGGCGCAGGTTGCTGTCTCTAGCTACTTGTATGAACGGGATCGACACGCTAATGTTTATCTGACAGCTTCTTTTTTCTTTGTGAAAAAACTGACTGTTTCTGGCCAGTGTCTGTCCAAAAGATGGAGTAATAATAAGGATAAATCCGTGTTTATTTGGAGGGAGCCACATAAAATAATCTTTTTCACTAACTGGACTACTTAGCTCTTGGAGTGGGTGAATTTTTAAATAAAATCGTGTTCAGCATGCCCTCTCCTTGTGGACATTTCTAACCCTGTGACCTAGAAAATATATAAAATACTGAAAAGGCTAAAAATTTGACATCAAATTTTTAGACATGGCAAATCACACATTTTTCAAGGCAATTTATGTTGGCGTGAGGATGACAAGTTTAGTTTGTGAGCACGAAAATTTTCTGACAAAAATATGAATTGAGATGGATTTGCCGTGCTCAGGAACTAAACTTGCCATGAAAAACTTTTGATTTGTCATGTCTAAAAATCTGATGTTCAATAGATATCCGGGTCTTAATGGAGTACTCGCCGGACCACAAGCATGTTTGCAGTTGAACCATGAGGGTGCATGAGCCATTCTGATTCTGGGAAGTAGATCATGACCATCAACATCACGTGAGTCTTGTCGCGCGCTGATTTTATTTATTACTTGAACAGCATACAACTTTGGAGCTAGGCATTGTTGGACTCGAGACAACATGCATTCCTTTGTTTGCCACAGCAAATTAATTACCAGCATCCTCTATCTATATTGTGTGGGGCCTTGCTACCACTCGCAGCATGCAAAAAGTGCATGACACTCACGCATGCATGTACATGCACGCCATTTCCTCCTATGTAAACGAACTGTAAATCTGTACTGCATCAATTCATGTTGCTTTCCACCACGAACCACGATTGAGTGCATCGGCATGTATGGCCTCCGGAGTGCCCACATCAATCAGTACTCTGTCCTGTATGCTCAAATGGGTCAGATCCAACGACACGTTTCGCGCGGAATAGTTTGCACGCGTATCACGATTGTTTTTCGTTGAAAGATAATGGCATGCACGATCAATTTTGTTGGGCTACAAAGTCGAGGTCACACGGTGTACCAAACTGGAATATATTTTTTGTCACTCTAGATGTTGTCAATTTTTCTTATGCTATTTTAGATTTTGACATTTCACTTTTACCAATCTTAGCTTTTAACAATTATTACAATTGCCATTCCTTGGCAAAAGCAAAATAAATTATTATTTTTGCCACACTTATCTTTTGACAATGTATCATAATTGTCACTATGAAAATTTTGCTTTTGCCATGAAATGACAATTGTGATAATTGTCAAAAACTAAGCGTGACAAAAGTGAAATGTCAATATCTAGAGTGGCATAAATAAAATTGGCAAAATGCAAAAACAACATTTTCCTTTCCAAACTAGGGGTAGTAGAACCCAAATTCACCCCGGCGCACACGATTGAAAGATCACGGCATGCACAATGCACCCGCTGGTGTAATTATTGGCAGGAGATTGAGCAAGTAGGCACGTTACGTGCATGATCGAACCTGGAGCCGCATGCTAGCTGCGTCCACTTCTCGTACGTGGTGGAGCCGTGCCATCGTTCGGGAGGGTCATCGCCTCAAATCGATGAGCACTATAGCTTAGCCACTTCCTGAAACACGCCAACAGATAAGATCCTCGTGGACGTGTATTTGTGCGGTACGTACGTGTACTCCTCTATCAGCTCTCGCAGTAGGACCAGTGCTTGTATATTTTCTCGCCTCATCGATCGCATTATAGCCGTGCAGTGTAGTTGTGACTTGCAAGTTTGGGACCTCACGCCCTCAACAACACTGTTCATGAGAATCACCTCTCTTAAAGCATCTACAGCTGCAGTTGGCAAATTCGAGCCCTCAAACGTTCGCGGACGCGGACGCGGACACTGACCGGGCACTCCTCATTTTGCTGCGTCCGCACCCGTGTATTTCAAGTCCGCACCCGATGTACGCCAACAGATAAGATCCTCGTGGACGTATAGGGTGTGTTTGGTTGCCCGCATTGAGCTCAACCAGGCCGCGCGGGAAGGGAGAGACCTGTTTGGTTGCCTGATTTTTCTGTTGGGCCTGCATCGCACGCTCCTCAAAGCAGCCCAGAGCCTGGCTCACTGGAAACCCTCGGATCGGCAGTTTCTCGCGAGCTAGGCTCAGTGCGGTGCGAGGTCGCACGGACGGGAGCGAGGCGAGGACGAGGGGGGATGGCGGGAGATGGAAATCTGGCGCGTCGTCCCGGCGCCAAATTAGCCTCACCCCCTTTCACTCGCTCACCCATAGCCACTGCCCCCCTTTCTTCCCTACTGCCTCATCACCGGCGGCGGCTGCGATTTCAGATCTGCGCTATAGGCGGTGGCGGCGGAAGAGGCGGCGGCGTTTGCGGCGGATCTGGTGTTGCCCTTGCTGTTGGCCACCGTCTGTGCCATGGCTCCCCCTACGCCGTCCTCGTCTCCGATGCCGGTAAGCAGCACCCCCTCCCCCTTTGTTAGCTCAGTGGTTATGCCGTTAAGCTAGGTGTAGGATCGATTTCCCACTGAACGAACCGTCGATGTCGACTAGGTTATGGACGCACGGATGAGGCTGATAATCCAGGCAGCAGCACTGATTAGTGTGATTCAGGCATGGGTCATGTTCATGCACCAGAGAGCTGTTCGTCGTGCTGGGAGACCTTTGCTCCGCTATGGTCCATTGTTTCCCCGGGAACAGGAGAGGATCCAAAATCTGAACTACATCTACAACTGCAATGACGTCGAGGCTCTGTGGATGCTTAGAATGAAAAGAGCACCATTTCAGGCTTGTCGAGACCTTCAGGAGCAGGGGGCTGTTACAAGATAGCATCAACACCAGTGTAGAAGAGCAAGTGGCGATGTTCCTCCATGTTGTTGGCCATAACCAGAGGTTCATGGTCATTCACAACACGTTCATGAGGTCAATGGAGACCATCTCTAGGTACTTCAAGCAGGTGCTTTATGCTGTTGGGGAGCTTAGAGGAGAGATGATTAGGAGACCATCTGGCCAGACACCACCCAAGATTCGTGGAAGCCCAAGACGGTATCCATACTTCAAGGTGAGCATTGACAATATACACTTTTCATGGCTTGATATGCTTGTATTGTTCAAGTTGAGCACTAACACATGCTTGTGATGCCATTTTCAGGATTGCATTGGGGCAATAGATGGTACTCATGTTACTGCCAGAGTTCCTAGGTCACAGTCTGCAGCATACAGGGGGAGGAAGCACTACACAAGCCATAATGTGCTTGCTGCTGTTGACTTTGATCTGAAGTTCACATATGTGCTGGCTGGCTGAGAGGGGTCAGCGCATGATGCTAACATTCTCACTGACAGCGTGAGTCGACCTGATGGGATCAACATCCCCGACGACAAGTTCTACCTTGGAGATGCTGGCTATGCATGTCGGCCGGGTATTCTTCCACCCTTTAGGAAAACAAGATACCATCTCAACGAGTTCTCTGGTAGGAACTATCCTAGGACTGCACAGGAGCTGTTTAATCTCAGACACTCCAGCCTTAGAGTAACTGTTGAGAGGGCATTTGGAGCTCTGAAGAATAGGTTTAAGATCCTGGATCAGAAGCCATTCCACCCATACCCCACTCAGGTTAAGCTAGTTCTTGCTTGTTGCATTCTGCATAACTGGATCCTCCAGTGGGGCTTTGATGAACACGTGCCTGAGGAGGAAGATGTTGAGCCTGGCGATGTTGTAAGCTCCGGCCATGGTGTGGAGGCATTTGACAATGACGCTTGGAAGAAAAAAAAAGGTTGGAGTGGGCATAGGCGATGTGGCTTAACAGAGTTCAGTGCAGGATTTGAAGAAGATGGAAGAAGAACAAGAAGCAGCAGCAGCAGTAGCAGAAGCAGAAGCAGAAGCAGAAGAAGTGGAGAGGAAGAGGAAGATCTGGTAGCACCGATGAACTATCCCCTATTTAGCCAATGGCTCTTAATAATTTGAACTGTCATTTGATAGTAGTTAGGATGAACTGTCATTTGTTTAAGTAGATGACGCTACATGTTCAGATTCTATGTGGTAAGCTCACCACTAGTTACAAGTGGTGACAACACCTTATGCAGGTTGCAACCAAACACCATGTTATATGTGCGCCTAATGCAATGCGGGCAATCAAACGCCGGGTCGAAAATGGTTGTCTCATGCAACTAGGGGCATGCAGGCAACCAAACTATGTGCATCTGGGTTTTTTTGGCCTGCATCCCCTCAAACTGGCTCAATAGAGCCAGGCTCGCCGGGCCAGGCTGAATCGACAATGTAACCAAACACGCCCATATTTGTGCGGTACGTACATGTACTCCTCTCTCAGCTCTGGCCTCTGGGAGTAGGACGAGTGCTCGTGCATTTTCTCGCCCCATCGATCGCATTATATAGACGTGTAGTTGCGACTTGCGAGTTTGGGACCTCACGCACTCAACAACACTGTTCATGAGAGTCGTCTCTCTTAAAGCATCTACAACTGGACCCCTCAAACCCGTCATAAATGCCTGGGCAGGGTGCCCGGTCACTGCCCGGTCACGATTTTTTGACCCAGACGGGCCTCTCAAACGGTCCTTAAACGCATGGGCTGACCGCCATCCCCAATATCCAGTCCAAATATGGGGCGCCCGGGCGCACCCGGGCACGCCCCCACGTCGGACTTGACAACCCGACCCCACTCCAAATTGCAACAAACCCTTCCTCCTCCTCCCGCCGTCCTTCAACCATGCATTCCCGCGCCCGGACCCTCGTCGGCCTTCACCCTTGCTCCCAATCCTCACCTCCGGTCCCGATCCACCGTCGGAGATGTCGTCCAGCCCGAGCCACACCGCCGCGACGGAGACGCAGTCTGCCTCGTCCGTGGGGAGGCGAGGTCGGCGACTTGCATTCCGCTCGGAGCAGGTGCCCAGCCAGTGATCCGAGGCCATCCACACGCTCAGACATTGATTTCATTTTGCCATGTCTGGTTTGTTGAACTATGATTTGCTTTGCTTTGTTTCGAACTTATTTGCCATTCGGACAGTTTGTATCGTATGATCGACGTGCATGGTTTGCATGGATTTGAGAATCGGAATTTGTTGTATGTGGATGTGCGGCGCAACATTTGATGGGTGCCCGGTCAGTGCCCGCGGACGTTTGAGAGGCCGGATTTGCCAAGTCCGGCTGTAGATGCTCTTAGAGCTCACGCATTGCGTAGAGACGGGATTCACTGGTTCTCTGCAGGCAGGCTGGGTGCAGATCGGGTGGTGGTGGTGGAGGCCACAGGCAGGGGCGGCTAGGGGTATTCTTGGGTCTTCATGTGAATACCCATGAATTTTACAAAACAATGTTGATTTTGGCAAACCAGTGATAATTTTCAAAAAACAACAATGATTTTTGCAAAATGAATACACATGAATATCTGGTTGCAAATTACTGAAGCCGCCACTGGCCACAGGCCTCATCCGCAAGAGGTGCAATGTCGAGCAATATAGATGCTCTTATCTCAGTAGCCATGTTTATGGCACGCACAGAGCCTTCGTGCCACTTTTCACCCCATCATATACATTTGGAAAGTGCTCATGTGAGCCCGAGCACACGTAAGCTCGCTATCTTCGCCATCAGCTGGCTTCGGGATGCTCGACCGAACAGGTATAGGCCCAGATATACTCCCTGTATTGTTATTTTATCCAGGGCCCATGGCCCACATCGGAAAAGTGGCCGACGTTACCCCGTTATTGACGCCCAAACCGGCTCGGATGGAAGACGACGGTATGGGCTGTCATCTATCGGATTCTGGGCCAACATCGTCCTCATTCTCATCCTTCTCTGCCACGACGCAGGTGCAGCCACCGGCGGCAGGATCGTGGTCGCCGTATCCCTCTTCAGGCAGTGTCAGCACCGGCAACTCCCGTGGCCTTCCACCATCACAGCGTTTCGCCCAGATCAGTATCATCAGCACCTAGCCCCCTGCAAAATACAGGCGTTAGTCTTCAAACATTCGTAAGATCATGCAGGTGTTCATTCCTGAATATCAACTAGATTATAGATGCTTGCATCCTCCGAGACAGCAGAAAGAGCAGAAGACAAATTTATGGCACCTCAGATCCTTCTCCTTCACGGACGCCCTCCGAAGCTACATCGACCTGAAAATGTCATTCATACCAAACTGACGAACATCCCCAAAACATAGAAAAGAGCCACATACAACACGAATGCAAAGTACCTCCACCAAAAGCACATCTCGCTCGGAGTATGCATCCGATCGTGTAATTGCTGATCCGCCGTCCGAGAAGACAGAGGGAGCCATCTCCTCTCTTTGCCAAGAGCTGCACAACAGTATTGCTATATCTACATGAACCAATGACAAACGCAGGCGACAACTCATCTTAGTCTCACCTGGTAAATATGTATACAGTCTCCACAGTGCTCATGTAGTTCAAAATTTGAACGCATGGAACTACCATATGTATATGAGCATTACCATAGCTTCACTTGTCTGAAGCCTGTCAGTTACTGAAAGCTTCATTAACTTGCTGGAGCATTCAGCAAGCAGAAACTAAGCAGGTGGTCATCTATTTGATCTACAAAGATCAATCAACACATATAACCCTTTCTGAATATAAAACACAGTATATGATCTGTTCCACGTCTATGATAACAACTTCCTGAATATACAACAGTATATGATCGGTTCCACTTTGAATGATAACAATTGCATGCAAAAAATTAAGACCACCACTGTTTTATTCAGGAAACTGCCTGTCAAAAATATGGAACTAATGTAATGTCACAACACATCTCCGATTCGAAACATGCAGAAACAATTTTGTCTGAACAGTTTGCAGGCATAGTCAAAGTAATAGTACAACATAACTGAAGATTTTCCAAACACGCAACATTCAAACTACACGAGCACATTTCAACACTATTTTTTCAAATCAGCTTCCATTCATTCTTAGCTCCGGTGTTTTGTTCTAGTTGTTTCGACCGTGACCTTCTACCCCACAATTCTTGCAGTGTGCAGGTTTCCGAGCTTGGTTTGGAACATCTCCACAATCTGGGCATGTCGTCCGCTTGTGCTCTGCCACCAATAAATGATTCAAAATCTTATTTTCTTGATGAAACCTTCGTATGGCACCTTTTATCTGCTATGTACCAACCGTTGTCCATGGAATTGGAACGCTGCAGCCTTATCAGAGCAGGGCACTCACAACGACAAGACTTAGTGTTCTCCACGAACGCCTTCCCCTGATGCCCATTTGTACACAATGAGAAATAAGTTTAGTAATGAACAATTCAGTAGCTAGCAGTGTTCAGCAATACCAAAAGCATTTTTTACATACAGCACGGCCACAGACTATTTCTTGCATGCATTTTGTCCTCTCCACGTTCAGCCTGCTTTTGTCGTACCTAATGCCAAATCCTTTCTCCCAAGAGTATATGTTGTGAAGATCATAGGCTTCATCCGAAGTATCAAAACTTGTCCCCAATTTTGGCACGATTACATTATCTCCAAGATTTTTAGCAGAACCACGGATTGCTTTCTCCAGTGCAAAAATACCAGACACTGTGTCCCGCCTGCCGCGGCAGCATAAATCCTAACTCTGCGAGCAAATAACACTATTTTTTGATAAAATTACAAATGCACGGCAGTTTCATGAGTATCCCAGAAACCGGCCAGAACACTTTCACTTAGTTTCCCCATTTTCCCCTGCCTGGCTCGGCAACCCCAATTCTGACTCTGGGTGTAAATCACGGTGTTCGGACAGAAATGGATAACGAACAAATGCAAATTACTCTCCTCATCCAAATGTAAATCACAGTGTTCAGACAGAAATAGTCGATGCAAACATAAAGCCAGACAAAAACTAAATTGCCGAGCTATCACATACAGCAAAGACTCTAAATTACTCCCTGATTAAAAATTCAGCCTGGCTCAAGCAGCACGCAGGCACAAACACCATACAGGAAATCAATTATTTGCTCACAGCGCACCAGCCATAGTGCAAATGTAACCATTAAGTGTTTCAACTCTTGGTCATTCAAACACACACCACGAACTATGTCACACAGAATCTAAATCGTCACAAAGCCATACCTTTGCATTCACCCAGGAGCTTTGAGGTCGATCTGCTCTACAGATTGCTCGGATGCTTGAGCGGAAACTTCAATCCCTGTCCCCGCCGCCATTTATGCGGCACAGATCTGGCCGTCCGCACTTGCTGCCGTCATGGGCAGCAGCCCAAGCGGCTCCATGGGGAGGTCTGCCGTCTGCACACCACAAATCGCGAAATATAGTCTAGATCTTCAGAAATCGCCACCACAAATTATAAGTCAATACATACACAACGACTCAGATCCGTACCTCTTAATGGGCTGCATCAAAGAACTCCATCTTCGCGGGTTGCCGCAGGCATCTTCTCGCACGCCATAGGTCGCCGAGATCGCCGACAAAGGAAGGATCCAATCTCATGAGGTAGAAGACAACTGCTCCCAGCGACCCCTTTGCATTTACTCGGCTACTGTCGGTTCTCGCAGTTACTGGGAAAGCAGAAAACCCGAGCCACGGATCAGGACGACATTGACGTCTCGAGCCACGGCTCTGTTCCCACTCTTCGACGGCGTTTCATCATCTGTGCGAGACATGGCCCACTGCTCAGGTCTGCATGTGTACGTATATCTCATTTTCCCTATTTTTGGCAGAACCCGAGCCTGTCGCGCGCATTAAATGCGGCGAATCGCGAGGCTATACCCAACCGCTCAGATAACGAGCGCCTGTGTACTCGAGTTCACAAACTCCGCGTCCAATGTTTACCCCATTTAGTTCCTTCTGCCTGAGACATATCCAGAAGTTTTTACAATATGTCACGACGATGAGGCCACTCTACGAGGCCACGAGAGGTGGCTTGAAGATGAACAGAGAACAGAAGAATGAATAGTGAGGTGACGACACAACTCACCATTAGCCATCATCGGATTAGCTGCTGTCCCGGGCGGTGTTGCGGTTTGGGAGGGCTGAGAGCATGGATGTGGATCGGGTTGGGCAGGTAAAAAAAGACACGCTTGGCCGTACACTTATGAGTTGGAAATGCTAGTAACCAGCCTTGTTGGCCTGACAAGTGAACCAGCTGGTCGGGACAAACTGTTAAACTGGGTTAAACTTGACAAGACGTAACAACTTCAGGGTAGAATGTGGACGAAAAGTTTTAAATGGTGGTAAACACTATCACAAATGTACAAACAATTATATGTGATGTACAACTTGTAGATTTAGAATAAAAAATTCTCAAATGAATGACAAGTTGCCAGATCGCAACTTGTGTTACTATTTATGCAGCCGGTAGTTTCAACCAAAACTAAATTACACGTGATGTATGCGCTACCAAAACAATAAGAAACACTCTAATATTATGTGGTTATCGCACTACTAGTACTACATAAATCTACTATGAAGCTTTTCTAAGATTCCAACTATGACGATACTTTTGTGGCATTTTTTATGGGTACTTTTATGGCATTTTAACAAGGGTTCCACTGCTTCAGCTACCATAGAAGCTTTCCATGCGGCCATGCCCTATGCATCCTTTCTTCATTATTTATAATTATATGCATGTATAAATAAATGCAATAGCGTGCACCAAGTGTTTGTTTGACCAAATGGCCAAACAAAAGTTGGTGACAGCATCCCATGGTTCCCATGAGACTATGACTTATTATTAGGAAACCAAGAGATTGGAAATGATAACATATTTATATAGTGCTTATCTCGTCACAGTTTAGTCGGGTTTCATCGATCTCGTCCAGTGACACAGTACACACTACTAGCCCCGTCCTGGTTTATTGGTCCCCTTTGTAATTTGTGCCAAATTTTGAGCTAATATTTAACTAACAAAATGTTAATGCATGTTAACAAAAATTATATTGTTGGATTCATATTTGAACATAGTTTCCAATGATCTAAGGTTTGGTGACATGTATGAACATTTTGTTAGTTAAATTTATGGTCCAAGTTTGACACAAAATACAATGGAGACCAATAAACTAGGACAGATGTAGTACAAAGAGACATCATGGAAATAATAAATGCAAGAAGCTCTTTATTATCTTTAACAACAGCGTGGGATCATCATGTTTATTCGTGCAACACGTGACATAAACCATCAGCCTCACAACAAAATTTTCTAACCACTTTTACTCAAAGAGGTCTTCAGACGAGCAATCAGTTATATGGTGTAAATCGACGTCAGAAGGCATTAAACCAAAAGTGAATCACCCATGAAAGCATATATGCTTAGGCACCATTCATTATCGGCTTCTTCATCTCCCACGTTGTCAGGTGGGATACCTTGATGTCTTTTGGCTTCAGTGTGCTTCGTCGGCATCTTGGTGACAATTGTATGATTCGACGACCAATACTAGTAGGGGGCCGCCTCCTGCCCAAGCACGCTCAATGCTCATAGCTTCTCATCTTTTTAGACGGGCAGCTCATGGGCCTTTGGCAAACCTTTGAAGATAGTCAAGTTCGTGCAAGTATACAAATGTGGTGTCACGACTTCGATGTGGTTTCATTATCCTTACTAAGGCCTTGGTAGCAGGTCATGTTGCACAGACTGTCACCACCGAGAATATGTCTCCAAGAAATATCTTTGTAATTCCTAGTAATAGGAGTTATACTACAATTTCTCTGGTCTATAATCCAAAGCATTGTATCTGTAAAGGTTGCTGGGATTGAATACATTACAAAAAAACAAAGAAGGGAAGAGCATTTCTCAGGAGAAAAATAGCCCGCGCCGCACGCTCGCAATTTTTTTAACCTGCAACCTATATATTTTATGCAATGATTTAATTTCGCATTCCATCCGATTGTAGGGCAAGCGGACTCATGTTCCGTGAGTACTACTCTCTATACCTAAGTCTTTTGAGAAACCATGGAACATGATAAGAGCTGGTGATTCTGAAGTGAGGATTTCATGCCTCAAAGATGAAATCACTCGAAGACATGCCAATGTTGTTGGCACTAACTAAAAGTGAATTTTATGGCGCTTAGTCTAATTTGACGGTTGATCAATGGTGTAATTATTTATTTGCATCTCATAAGTCAATCGTACGTTTAGGTTTTAGGGGATTCAATCGACCGAGTTCAATTCATCCTTGATTTTCCCCTCTCACTGTATAGTCGACGTGCCTCGCACCCACTCAGCATTGCCCAGCCTCCCCCTACCATGTGGATTGTGCGGCATGGCACTCCCTTGATGCGCACTTCTGCAACTTGCACCAAGGAACGGATCATGCGTCGTGCATGCTTTTGCCTCGCAGCCGCCCTGAAAAAAATGTTCACAAATTAAAAAAATGAGCGTTTTCAAAAAACCTATGATTTTTAAAAAATTCTTGTCAAGTATTATAATTGATGAAAAAAACAATTAATTTTACTCGAATTTGAGAAGATGCTCATGTATTTAAAAATAAAATAAAAATGTTCTGGAAAATTAAAATTGTTTGCGTATTTAAAAAATTTCATGTTCCAATTTTTTTTCAAGTTTAGAAAAATATTTTTATAATAAGAAAAAGGAAAAAAAAGGAATAAATGGACCCCCCCCCCCCCCCCCCCCCCAAAAAAAGAAAAACCGTTTAGCTGACCAACAAAGTAAAGGCATTACCGTTTACAACCGGTCGGATTCCTAGCCGCGACCCAAAAAGCGATACTGAAGAACATCGTTCGTCCATGTCGTGCTTAGACTGGGAGCAGCTATGTATGGCCTGTTACATGATCAAAGGAGGTCTCGCCTCAAGGCGCTCTCCCCATCCCTACTACTGGGCTGATCCAAGTAGCTCCCTGAAGGTTAGTATTTTTTTTACCCTTTTTTTCTTTTGTTCATATTTTCAAAAGAAATATTATAAATATATTTATCCCAAAAAATTAATATTACTTCAGAAATTTTAAAATCACGAATTCGAAAAATGTTAATGCAGTGTGAAATATTAGGTAGGGTAGTTATAGAAAAGTGTCGATAGCATTAAATAATCATATCATTGTGAAAATGATCACACATTTTAGTAAAATGTACATGAAATTGAAAAGGTGTTTATACAAGAAATTGAGTAATTCAAGAAAACATTTTTTCCAGAGAAAAAACTGTACATTACATTTACAAAAATGTTCACCCATTTCAGAAAAACATGTTCGTGGCATTCTAAAGAAAATGTTGTATACAATATAAAAAAGAAATGTTCCCATAGTTTATTTTTTTACATTGTTCAAAAAATGGTTGAACTTGTATTTGAAAATGTTTGACGCACATTCGAAGAAATATGCAGTGTGTATGGAAATATTATAGATATATAACAAAAATGTACACTGTTTATGAAAAAAAAGTAAACATCAGAACATATATTAATCATGTACTCCCTCCGTTCCTAAATATAAGACATTTTAGAGATTACACTATGGACTACATACGGATGTATATAGACATACTTTAGAGTGTAGATTCGCTCATTTTACTCCCTATGTAGTCTATAGTGGAATCTCTAAAAGGTCTTATATTTAGGAACAGAGGGAGTATTTAAAAATGTTAAACGTATAGCAAAAATTGTCTCCAATGTATAAAAAATGTACAATGTTTATGAAAAAAATGTGCACATTTTTAAAATAATTAATAAATCAAATAAATAAACAAAGAAAACCTGAAAATCTCAAAGAAAAAAGGAATAATTCTTTTGACGAAAACGGATAAGGATAAACACAGAGGAAAAAAAATAGAGCAAAAGAGGCTACATTACTGTGCAGTCTCCTCCCTCATGCGGAGAGGCGAGACCAAGTTACGTCTCGATCGATATGGGCGACAAATAGCCCCGACGCTTTGACTGGGCCTTGCCTATATTGCAACGCACCCTTGGCTGCATGTGTGTGTGATTGGTCGAGAAAATGCCGGAAAGAGAGGCCAATAGGGAAAAGAAAATCTCGATCATCACAGCTAAATTGAAGTAGTAGACGCTGCGCGTGCTTTTTTTTTTTTTTTTGAAGGGGACGCTGCGCGTGCTTCTAGTCTTAGTGCCTGTCCATTTTGGCGCCGGCAACTCTGGAAAGTCCTCTGGATTCTTGTACAGATAAGAAAAAAAAGAATGCAAGTTGACATGTTTTCATGCATGCAAGTTGACATATGATTCTTGTGCAAAAGTGTATGACAAACTCAGGCATGCATGCCATGCCTCCCATGTACTAGTAGGACTACTAAACTGCAGCGCATGCATGTCATGTTGCTTTCCACCACGATCCAGTGCATCGGCCTCCGGGCACCCACATCATCGGATATACCCATGTACTAGTATTGTTGTACAGCAATTACTCTATCCTGTATGCTCAAATGAGCCAAACCCAACGACACGTTTCGCGCAGAATCATATGTGCGTGCATCACAATCATTTTTGATTGAAAGTTCAGGGCCTGCACGATTGATTTTATTGGGCTACAAGTGAATCCAAAGGAAAAACAAGCTTATGGGACTGGTTGGCTGTCTTTAGCTACTTGTATGAATGGGATCGACACGTACACCATGATGTTTATCTGACTGTTTCTGGCCAGGGTCGGTCCAAAAGATCGAATAATCATAAGGATAAATCGGTATTTATTTGCAGGGAGCCATATGAAACAATCAGATCTTCATTTTGACGCGTCCCTCATATCCATGCAACACATGCATGTATGAAAATAAACATACATAGATCAACGAACTAGCACCAAATCTACTTAAATCAGGCATAATTCAAGCATAACCAATCATCGGACAACCAAAAAATGTAGTTTCAGTCAGATAGTATGTAAACATACGATAAAGAAACTAAATTAAATGGGGAAGGGCGGAGGAAATCACCATTTCCTCATCGCCCCCTTCCCCTTGTGGTGCTGCTTTGGCTGTCGGTGTAGGCATCGGCTGCCGGAGGGTCGTCGTCGTTGTCGTCAAAGCTTGATTCGTTTTCGGAGTCGTCCGACAGCTCCATGTGCGCCCCGGCAAGCCTCCGGAGCAAGCACTCCTGCTCCTGAGCGTGCCTCATCGCCTTCACCGTCGCCGACGCCTCGCGCTCCGACAACTCGATAGCGAGCCGGAGTGCTTTGGCGTTCTTCCGCCGCAGCCACCGCGCATCCAACTCTGTAGTTGTCAGGGAGCGCCGGAGGACGGACGCGATGAGCGCGTCCTCGGGATCGACCAGCGCGCACGCGATTGCCCGGCACCTTGCCGACGTGTCACCCACCGCTGGGGCCTCCCTCGCGCGTTGGCGCCCACGCCTCCGACTCGGTTGTCCTTGACCGGCCCGACACCAACGAGGGCACAAGCACCCAACGGTGCCCGTGGACGCCCTCCGGAGGTAGATTGGATGTGGTGATGGGGGGACGGAGCATGATACGTCTCCAACGTATCTATAATTTTTGATTGTTCCATGCTATTATATTATCTGTTTTGGATGTTTAATGGGCTTTATTATGCTCTTTTATATTATTTTTGGGACTAACCTACTAACCGGAGGCCCAGTGCAAATTGCTGTTTTTTTTCCTATTTCAGTGTTCGCAGAAAAGGAATATCAAACGGAATCCAAACGGAACGAAACCTTCACGAGGATCTTTCTTGGAACAAACGCAACCCAGGAGACCTGGAGTTGAAGTCAGAGATGCAACGAGGCGGCCACGAGGCAGGACACGCCCTCCACCCTCGTGGGCCCCTCGTAGCTCCACCGACCTACTTTTTTTTTGCCTATATATACTCTTATACCCTAAAAACATCCAAGGGGAGTCACGAAACCACTTTTCCACCGCCGCAACCTTCTGTACCCGTGAGATCCCATCTTGGGGCCTTTTCCGGCGCTCCGCCGAAGGGGGAACGATCACAGAGAGCTTCTACATCAACACCATAGCCTCTCTGATGATGTGTGAGTAGTTTACCACAGACCTTCGGGTCCATAGTTATTAGCCAGATGACTTCTTCTCTCTCTTTGCTTCTCAATACAAAGTTCTCCTCGATGTTCTTGGAGATCTATTCGACGTAATACTTTTTGCGGTGTGTTTGCCAAGATCCGATGAATTGTGGATTTATGATCAAGTTTATCTATGAATAATATTTGGTTCTTCTCTGAATTCTTATATGCATGATTTGATATCTTCGCAAGTCTCTTCGAATTATCGGTTTAGTTTGGCCTACTAGATTGATCTTTCTTGCAATAGGAGAAGTGCTTAGCTTTGGGTTCAATCTTGCGGTGCTCGGTCCCAGTGACAGAAAGGGAACCGACACGTATTGTATTGTTGCCATCGAGGATAAAAAGATGGGGTTTTATATCATATTGCTTGAGTTTATCCCTCTACATCATGTCATCTTGCTTAATGCGTTACTCTGTTCTTATGAACTTAATACTCTAGATGCATGCTGGATAACGGTCGATGTGTGGAGTAATAGTAGTAGATGCAGAATCGTTTCGGTCTACTTGACACGGACGTGATGCCTATATTTATGATCATTGCCTAGATATTCTCATAACTATGCGCTTTTCTATCAATTACTCGGCAATAATTTGTTCACCCACCGTAATATATGCTATCTTGAGAGAAGCCACTAGTGAAACCTATGGCCCCAGGGTCTCTTTCCTATTATCTTGAATCACTTTTACTTACATCGCATCTCGTTTACTATTTTGCGATCTTTACTTTCCAATCTATACAACAAAAATACCAAAAATATTTACTTTATTATCTTTATCAGATCTCACTTTTGCAAGTGGCCGTGAAGGGATTGACGACCCCTTTATCGCGTTGGTTGCAAGGTTCTTGATTGTTTGTGCAGGTACTAGGCGATTTGCGTGTAGTCTCCTACTGGATTGATACCTTGGTTCTCAAAAACTGAGGGAAATACTTACGCTACTTTGCTGCATCATCCTTTCCTCTTCAAAGGAAAACCAACGCATGCTCAAGAGGTAGCAAGAAGGATTTCTGGCGCCGTTGCCGGGGAGATCTATGCTCAAGTCAAGACATACCAAGTACCCATCACAAACTCTTCTCCCTCGCATTACATTATTTGCCATTCGCCTCTCGTTTTCCTCTCCCCCACTTCTAAAACGATTTCAAAAACCTTTGCCTTTGCCTTTTCTTCGCCTCTTTCCCGTTCGTCTATTTTTCGCTTGTTTCTTGTGTGCTTGGTTGTTGGATCGATTGCTTGTCACGATGGCTCAAGATAATACTAAATTATGTGATTTTTTCAATACCAACAACAATGATTTTCTTAGCACTCCAATTGCTCCTACTACCGATGCTGAATCTTGTGAAATTAATGCTGCTTTGTTGAATCTTGTCATGAAAGATCAATTTTCTGGCCTTCCTAGTGAAGATGCCGCTACCCATCTAAACAACTTCGTTGATTTGTGTGAAATGCAAAAGAAGAAAGATGTGGATAATGATATTGTTAAATTGAAGTTGCTTCCATTTTCGCTTAGAGATCGTGCTAAAACTTGGTTCTCTTCTTTGCCTAAAAATAGTATTGATTCATGGAATAAGTGCAAAGATGCTTTTATCTCTAAGTTTTTTCCTCCCGCTAAGATCATCTCTCTTAGAAACGATATTATGAATTTTAAGCAACTTGATCATGAGCATGTTGCACAAGCTTGGGAGAGAATGAAGTTAATGATACGTAATTGCCCTACACATGGTTTGAATTTATGGATGATTATACAAAAATTTTATGCCGGATTGAAATTTGCTTCTAGAAATCTTTTAGATTCGGCCGCGGGAGGCACTTTTATGGAAATCACTTTAGGATAAGCTACTAAACTCCTAGATAATATTATAGTTAATTATTCTCAACGGCACACCGAAAGATCCACTAGTAAAAAGATTCATACAATTGAAGAGATTAATGTTTTGAGTGGAAAGATGGATGAACTTATGAAATTGTTTGCTAATAAGAGTGGTTCTTCTGATCCTAATGATATGCCTTTGTCCACTTTGATTGAGAATAATAATGAATCTATGGATGTGCATTTTGTTGGTAGGAACAATTTTGGTAACAACGCGTATAGAGGAAACTTTAATCCTAGACCGTTTCCTAGTAATTCCTCTAATAATTATGGTAATTCCTACAACAATTCTTATGGAGATTTTAATAATATGCCCTCTGATTTTGAGATTAGTGTTAAATAATTTATGAGTTCGCAAAAGAGTTTCAATGCTTTGGTTGAAGAAAAACTACTTAAGATTGATGAGTTGGCTAGGAACGTGGATAGAATTTCTCTTGATGTTGATTCTTTGAAACTGAGATCTATTCCACCTAAGCATGATATCAATGAGTCTCTCAAAGCCATGAGAATTTCCATTGATGAGTGCAAAGAAAGAACCGCTAGGATGCGTGCAAAAAAAGATTGCTTTGTGAAAGCGTGTTCTTCTAGTTTTGATGACAATAAAGATGAAGATCTAAAAGTGATTGATGTATCTCCTATTAAATCTTTATTTTACAATATGAATCTCGATAAAGATGGGACTGGAGATGAGTCAACTTTAGTTAAAAGGCGTCCCAATAATTCGGAGTTTTTAGATCTTAATGCAAAAATTAACAAAAGTGGGATTGAAGAGGTCAAAACTTTACATCTATTTTAGATTTCAAGGAATTTAATTATGATAATTGCTATTTGATAGATTGTATTTCCTTGTTGCAATCCGTGTTAAATTCTCCACATGCTTATAGTCAAAATAAAGCTTTTACTAAACATATTGTTGATGCTTTAATACAATCTTATGAAGAAAGACTTGAATTAGAAGTTTCTATTCCTAGAAAACTTTATGATGAGTGGGAACCTACTATTAAAATTAAGATTAAAGATCATGAATGCTATGCTTTGTGTGATTTGGGTTCTAGTGTTTCCACGATTCCAAAAACTTTGTGTGATGTGTTAGGTTTCCGTGAATTTGATGATTGTTCTTTAAATTTGCACCTTGCGGATTCCACCATTAAGAAACCTATGGGAAGAATTAATGATGTTCTTATTGTTGCAAATAGGAATTATGTGCCCGTAGATTTCATTGTTCTTGATATAGATTGCAATCCTACATGTCCTATTATTCTTGGTAGACCTTTCCTTAGAACTATTGGTGCAATTATTGACATGAAAGAAGGAAAAATTAGATTCCAATTTCCGTTAAGGAAAGGCATGGAACACTTTCCTAGAAAGAAAATCAAATTACCTTATGAATCTATTATGAGAGCCACTTGTGGATTGCATACCAAAGATGATAATACCTAGATCTATTCTTGTTTTTTTTGCCTAGCTAGGGGCATTAAACGATAGCGCTCGTTGGGAGGCAACCCAATTTTATTTTTGTTCTTTGCTTTGTGTTCCTGTTTAGTAATAAATAATTCATCTAGCCTCTGGTTAGATGTGGTTTTGTGTTTTAGTTAGTGTTTGTGCCAAGTAGAACCTTTAGGATAACCTACGGTGATAGTTAATTTGATCTTGCTGAAAAACAGAAACTTTTGCACGCACGAAAATAGTTTTCATAAATCAAAGAAACGTGCTTTTCAGTTGATTCTTTCTGCAGAAGATTAATAAACAAATTGCTTAGGACTTCCTAATTTCTCAGGATTTTTGGAGTAACAGAAGTATTCGAAAGTTATAGATTGCTACAGATTGTTCTGTTTTTGACAGATTCTGTTTTTCGTGTGTTGTTTGCTTATTTTGATGAATCTATGAGTAGTATCGGGGGGTATGAATCATAGAGAAGTTGGAATACAGTAGGTTTAACACCAATATAAATAAATAATGAGTTCATTACAGTACCTTAAAGTGGTGGTTTGTTTTCTTATACTAACGGAGCTCACGAGATTTTCTGTTAAGTTTTGTGTTGTGAAGTTTTCAAGTTTTTGGGTAAAGATTTGATGGATTTTGGAATAAGGAGTGGCAAGAGCCTAAGCTTGGGGATGCCCAAGGCACCCCAAGGTAAAATTCAAGGACAACCAAAAGCCTAAGCTTGGGGATGCCCCGGAAGGCATCCCCTCTTTCGTCTTCGTCTATCGGTAACTTTACTTGAGGCTATATTTTTATTCACCACATGATATGTGTTTTGCTTGGAGCGTCTTGTATGATTTGAGTCTTTGCTTTTAGTTTAACACAATCATCCTTGCTGTACACATATTTTGGGAGAGACACACATGAATTGGAATTCATTAGAATACTCTATGTGCTTCACTTATATCTTTTGAGCTAGATAATTTTGCTCTAGTACTTCACTTATATCTTTGTAGAGCACGGTGGTGGTTTTATTTTATAGAAATTATTGATCTCTCATGCTTCACTTATATCATTTTGAGAGTCTTTTAGAACAGCATGGTAATTAGCTTTGGTCATAAAACTAGTCCTAATATGATGGGCATCCAAGATGGGTATAATAAAAACTTTCATATAAAGTGCATTGAATACTATGAGAAGTTTGATGCTTGATGATCGTTTTGAGATATGAGGATGGTGATATTAGAGTCATGCTAGTAGAGTAGTTGTGAATTTGAGAAATACTTGTGTTGAGGTTTGCAAGTCCCGTAGCATGCACGTATGGTAACCGCCGTGTGACAAATTTGAAGCATGAGGTATTTCTTTGACTGTCATCCTTTGTGTGGAGGTCGGGATCGCGCGATGGTTAACTCCTACCAACCCTTCCCCTAGGGGCATGCGTGTAGTACTTTGTTTTGATGACTTGTAGATTTTTGCAATAAGTATGGGAGTTCTTTATGACTGATGTTGAGTCCATGGATTATACGCACTCTCACACTTCCACCATTGCTAGCCTCTCTAGTACCGCGCAACTTTCGCCGGTACCATAAACCCACCATTTACCTTCCTCAAAACAGCCACCATACCTACCTATTATGGCATTTCCATAGCCATTCTGAGATATATTGCCATGCAACTTTCCACTGTTTCGTTTATTATGACATGCTTCATCATTGTCATATTGCTTTGCATGATCATGTAGTTGACATCGTATTTGTGGCAAAGCCACCGTTCATAATTTTTTCATACATGTCACTCTTGATTCATTGCACATCCCGGTACACCGCCGGAGGAATTCACATAGAGTCATATTTTGTTCTAGTATCGAGTTGTAATTTTTGAGTTGTAAATAAATAGAAGCGTGATGATTTTCATTATTAGAGCATTGTCCCGTGTGAGGAAAAAAAAGAGAAAGGCCATAAAAAAGGAAAGGCCACAAAAAAAAGAGAAAGGCCATAAAAAAAGAAAGGCCCCAAAAAATGAGAGAAAAAGAGAGAAGGGATAATGCTACTATCCTTTTCCCACACTTGTGCTTCAAAGTAGCACCATGATCTTCATTATAGAGAGTCTCTTATTTTGTCAGTTTCATATACTAGTGGGAATTTTCATTTTAGAACTTGGCTTGTATATTCCAACGATGGGCTTCCTCAAATGCCCTAGGTCTTCGTGAGCAAGCAAGTTGGATGCACACCCACTTAGTTTCTTTTGTTGAGCTTTCATACATTTATAGCTCTAGTGCATCCGTTGCATGGCAATCCCTACTCACTCACATTGATATCTATTGATGGGCATCTCCATAGCCCATTAATATGCCTAGTTGATATGAGACCATCTTCCTCTTTTTTGTCTTCTCCACAATCACCATTCTATTCCACATATAGTTCTATGTCCATGGCTCACGCTCATGTATTGCGTGAAAGTTGAAAAAGTTTGAAAATACTAAAGTATGAAACAATTGCTTGGCTGAAACCGGGGTTGTGCATGATTTGATTATTTTGTGTGACGAAGATGGAGCATAGACAAACTATATGATTTTGTAGGGATGAACTTTCTTTGGCCATGTTATTTTGAGAAGACATAATTATTTGTTAGTATGCTTGAAATATTACTATTATTATGTCAATATTAAACTTTTGTCTTGAATCTTTCGGATCTGAACATTCATGCCACAATAAAGAAAATTACATTGATAATTATGCTAGATAGCATTCCACATCAAAAATTCTATTTTTATCATTTACCTACTCGAGGACGAGCATGAATTAAGCTTGGGGATGCTTGATACGTCTCCAACGTATCTATAGTTTTTTATTGTTCCATGCTATTATATTATCTGTTTTGGATGTTTAATGGGCTTTATTATGCTCTTTTATATTATTTTTAGGACTAACCTACTAACCGGAGGCCCAGTGCAAATTGCTGTTTTTTTGCCTATTTCAATGTTTCGCAGAAAAGGAATATCAAACGGAATCCAAACGGAACGAAACCTTCACGAGGATCTTTCTTGGAATAAACGCAATCCAGGAGACTTGGAGTTGAAGTCAGAGACGCAACGAGGCGTCCACGAGGCAGGAGGGCGCGCCCTCCACCCTAGTGGGCCCCTCGTAGCTCCACCGACCTACTTCTTTCGCCTATATATACTCTTATACCCTAAAAACATCCAAGGGGAGCCAGGAAACCACTTTTCCACCGCCGCAACCTTCTGTACCCGTGAGATCCCATCTTGGGGCCTTTTCCGGCGCTCCGCCGGAGGGGGAATCGATCACGGAGGGCTTCTACATCAACACCATAGCCTCTCCGATGATGTGTGAGTAGTTTACCACAGACCTTCGGGTCCATAGTTATTAGCTAGATGGCTTCTTCTCTCTCTTTGCTTCTCAATACAAAGTTCTCCTCGATGTTCTTGGAGATCTATTCGATGTAATAAATTTTGCGGTGTGTTTGCCGAGATCCGATGAATTGTGGATTTATGATCAAGCTTATCTATGAATAATATTTGGTTCTTCTCTGAATTCTTATATGCATGATTTGATATCTTTGCAAGTCTCTTCGAATTATCGGTTTAGTTTGGCCTACTAGATTGATCTTTCTTGCAATAGGAGAAGTGCTTAGCTTTGGGTTCAATCTTGCGGTGCTCGAACCCAGTGACAGAAAGGGAACCGACACATATTGTATTGTTGCCATCGAGGATAAAAAGATGGGGTTTATATCATATTGCTTGAGTTTATCCCTCTACATCATGTCATCTTGCTTAATGCGTTACTCTGTTCTTATGAACTTAATACTCTAGATGCATGCTGGATAGCGGTCGATGTGTGGAGTAATAGTAGTAGATGCAGAATCGTTTCGGCCTACTTGACACGGACGTGATGCCTATGTTTATGATCATTGCCTAGATATTCTCATAACTATGAGCTTTTCTATCAATTGCTCGGCAGTAATTTGTCCACCCACCGTAATATATTCTATCTTGAGAGAAGCCACTAGTGAAACCTATGGCCCCCGGGTCTCTTTCCTATTATCTTGAATCACTTTTACTTACATCGCATCTCGTTTACTATTTTGCAATCTTTACTTCCAATCTATACAACAAAAATACCAAAAATATTTACTTTATTATCTTTATCAGATCTCACTTTTGCAAGTGGCCGTGAAGGGATTGACAACCCCTTTATCGCGTTGGTTGCAAGGTTCTTGATTGTTTGTGCAGGTACTAGGCGATTTGCGTGTAGTCTCCTACTGGATTGATACCTTGGTTCTCAAAAACTGAGGGAAATACTTACGCTACTTTGCTGCATCACCCTTTCCTCTTCAGGCGAAAACCAACGCATGCTCAAGAGGTAGCAGAGCACCGAGAGCGCTCGTGTGTGTGTGTGGGGGGGGGGGGGGGGGGTACCTGGAGTGGGGCGGAGTGGGCGACGCTCCCACCGGTGTTGCGCACCGGACGGGAGGGCCCGACAACGTCGCTCGCACTGAGACGTCGGGCGAAGGTGGGTGGGACGTCGCTCACACTGCGACGGTGTGCGAAGGGGGATGGTTTGTAGTTTCGTTGACTATTAAGGTTCAAGTTCGTGTTCATGATTGGAGCTATTTGAACGAATTTTGTCAAACTCACTGCACACGGTCGGTGGTTTGAAATTTCTTCTAACCCGTAGCTTCATTTCGTTGTTTAAAACAACTTTCATGTTGTACGCTTTCAATTTCGACGGTCACAACGAGTATTGTGTATCTCTCTATTGTATTGTACAAAGGTGTCATGTGATGGTTTAAACGAAATTCGCTACATTCATAACACACACTCGACCGTTTGAAATTGACTACTAGCTTCATCTCGTTATTCCATAGAACTTCCGTGAATGTTGATGTATAATGTGTTGCCTAGTCTCTTTCATCAGATCGGTATTTTAATTGCATTGACCAGAGTATGCACTTCTACATGGTATTGGAGCCAAGAGGTCTTGAGTTCAAGACCCGGCTGGCTGCAATTAAATTGCAGCCCACTTTCAGTCCACGTTTAGGCCTGAGGGAGCCACACGTGAGGAGGAGTGTTGACGTATAATGTGTTGCCTGGTCTTTTCCATCAGATCGTTTTTTGATTGCATTGGCTAGAGCATGCACTTCTACAGTGAATAGAGCTAATACCTATCAGTCCAGCCCAACGCAGGCCAACAAACATATGGGAAAATTGCTTCTCTGATGTAGTCATCCTGTAGCATGCCAAACTATGTGTGAAACATGATTTTTGTCATGTATTTACTCAACCAGATCTAACTCAGCGCAAATACAAATATCTAAAACATAATGCAACCTACCAAATACATCCTTAGTGGTTGTCCATTTTGCCGCCGACGAAGTACTCTTCGAAGTCTTGCTCGATGGAAAGCCGGTGATCTTCTCGATTCTTGTACGGTGCAATGCATGTTGACATGCTTTCATGCATGCGCCTAATCCATTGCAGCTTGTGCCACCACTTGTGCAAAAGCGCATGACACTGTCACGCTCACACACATGCATATGCATGCACGCATGCCATTGCCTCCTATGTAGTACTCCCTCCGTTTCATAATGTAGTGCCTATAAATTTTTGCAAAAGTCAAATATTATAAATTTTGACCATATTTATAGAAAAAAGTAGGTACATGTAGAATACCAAATGCACATCATTGAATACATTATGAGTTACATTTTCAGAATGCACATGTTTGGTATTGTAGATGTAGACAGTTTTCTCTATACACTTGGTTAAAGTTGGCAAAGTTTGACTTTCACAAATATCTATAGGCACTACATTATGGAATGGTATGTAGTGCATGCGAGTCATGTCCCTTTCCACCACGATTGAGTGGATCATCGTGTATGGCCTCCGAAGTACCCAGATCCGTACTCTATCTCGTATGCTCAAAGGTGTCAAATCCAACGACACGTTTCGCGTGGAATCATTTGTGCGTGCATCACAATCGTTCTGGATTGAAAGATCGCGGCCTGCAACGATCGGTTTTGTTGGGCTACAAGCCTACTAAGTGAAGCCAAAACGTATTCAGGAAAAGCAAGCTTCTGCCACTGGTTGGCTGTCCGTGCTGCTTGTATGCATTGGATCGGCACGCTAGTGGCTATCTAAAAGTTTCTGGCTAATGAATGTCGGCTCAAGAGATCGAGCAATCATATGGTTATAGTACATCGGTCTATCGTCTTTTTCGACATAGGTATAGTGTCGGTTTATATGATTCTATTGTTACCGAATTTTAATGTTTGGCTGTGTACATCTAGTTATGCAGAGGCCGGGTGATACTCTTAATGATATGTATCGATGCTACATTTTAATTAATAAAAGCACCATTTGTCAAAAATAATGGTTATACCATAAAATCCGTGGAAGGAATAAAATAGTACTACCCGTAGGGCCGGGAAAATATCAAGTACTCCCATCTTTGAGGTACTCCCCATGCTCCAACTTGAAATAAATCAATTTTAAATCCTTCAAAAAATTCTGAAAAAAATATGTATGTTTACAAGGATTGTGACTACAATTCCTAAAAATTTCAAGCCTAAACTCTAAATGCACATTGAGAAACAAAAATATGAAATCTAGCATAAATAGTGTCATAAAAAGACAAAAGCAACATTTTACACTATTCACGTCTGAATTTTTTTTTCGTTTCTCAATGTACATTTCGAGTTTGGATCTGAAATTTTTAGGGGGTGTAGTATTCCGTGTGAATATACACAATTTTTTTTCAGAATTTTTGAAACATTTAAAATTGATGTTTTAGACTTGGAGTATAGGGAGTACCCCAAGGATGAGAGTACTTGATATTTCCCCGGGCCAACCAAGAACTAGATATCTCGCTGGTCCACATGCATGTTTGCATGATCTAGATATCACGTGAGTTTTTTCGCGCGACTGATTTTATTTATTTGTTATTTATTATTGATCAGCATGCAAGATGCAAGTTGCCAACTTGGAGCTAGACATTGCCCGACTCGAGATAACATATTTGGCGGACATGAAGCAGCCAACACAAGATGATGCATCCGCTGGTACAATTATTGGCACGTTTACGTGCATGATCAAATCTGGAGCTGCGTCCACTCACCGTACGTAGTGGAGCCATCGATCGCATTCTAGCTGCATATAGGTAGTTGCCAGTTTGGGATCTCACGCACTCAACAGCCAGCACTGTTCATGACAGCCGGCCGTCTCATTTCGAGCAGATGCATTACCTAGAGACGGGCTAGCTTCACCGGTTCTCTAGAGGATGGGTAGTGGGACAGAACTGCTACACAAACGATGGGATGTGCCCGATTCCTGGACGACAAGATATAGCAGCCATCGAATCACATCAGTTCACGTGGGCTGCAGCCATGAGCCATCGATCACAAGTCTTCCGCGGATCGTCGTGCAAAATGTCGTGTGCAAGGTAATTTTGGTAGTGGAATCGAGCCATCCAGGATGACGGGCAACAAGCCAACAATGTACGTGCGCATTGTGTCAAGTTACTTCCGTGTACATCGACCCACACCACTTGCCCAAAGGAAACTTTTCCGATCACCTGGCATAAAGGAAGAAAAAAAATAAACGTCTGAAATTAAGTCACTCACAAAAGGTGCAATGACGAGCAGGAAGATGTTCTTGTCTCAATAGTAGCATGTTCATGGCACGAATGGTTATGAAGCCTCTGTGACAATGTTTACCCAATTTAATTTCTTCTGCCGAGATTTATCCATACGTTTTTACAAAGTGTCACGACTGTGTCATCAAGCCAGACTCACCATGTGAATAGACAACAGTAATAACATGTAGTGAGGTGACGACACGGCTCACCATTAGCGATCATTGGATTCTTTTTGCAAAAAATAAATAAAAATCATTGGATTCGCCGACGGGGCGGGGTTGCAGGTTAGGCGGGCATGGATGTGGAGTTGGAATACTTGTAACCAGCCATTTCGGCCTGACAAGTGTACCAGCCAGTCAAAATTGGGATAAATTGTTAAATTGTTAAACTTGACAAGATGTAACATCTTCTAGATAAAATGTGGAAAATCTTAAAATGGGGTAAAGACTATTAGAAATGTATAAATATGGGGTAAAAAGGTGAAAAATTTCACTCTATAATTTGACAATGTTGCATATGTTTAGACCTAGGAGCATCTACAATCAGACTTGGCAAATCTGGGCCCTCAAACGGGCGCGTCCGTAGACAGTGACCAGGCACTCCTCAAATTGCATCGTGCACATCCGTGTCTCTCATATCCGAACTCCTATATCCATAATAAATCATGTAACATGGATGAAACTACATAGATCAGCTCCGGACATAGAAATTGCACAATAGTTCACCAAAAGATCCACCAAAGTTCACATAAACGACGGACAACTTTATACTATATCTAAAACTTGAAATTAAAATCAACTTCACCACTTCCGGGCCGGCCCTTTCCCCTTCTGGTCGCCGGCGTAGCTGCACCCGTCGGCGGCTGGTGGAGGATCGACCAATTCATCGGAGGAGGACACGTGGTTGTCGTCGGAGGAGGAGTCAACGATGACGAGGCCCTTGAGGCGCTGGACGGTCCGGTCCTGCTAGCGCCTGAGCTTGGCCAGCCGAGCCGCCTCCTTCGCCTTCTCCAACGCCTCCCGCTCGGACTGCTCAATGGCAAGCCGAAGAGCCTTGGCGTTCTTCCAGCGGAGCCGCCGAGCGTCCGTCTCCGCCGTCGTAAATGACCGGCGGTAGACCCACGCGAGGAGCCGCTGGTCCTCGTCGGCCTCCGCCGGTAACCCACGTCGGCGTTGGACAGAGCTCTCCACAGCCTCCCTCTCCCTTGCCCGCTGCCTCTCGCGGCGGGCGGCGCGCACCTCTGACTTCGGCGTGCGCGTCCGGGCGTGCGGGGCGGGCACAAGCACCCACCGCTGCCCACGAGGGGGAGCAGCAGCCGGCGGGGCGAGGGGACAGCCTAGGGAGGCGTCGATTGCGTTGGTCGGCTGTCGGAGCTGCCCATGGGTCGGGAGGGGCCAGCACCGGCGTCCGAGATGCGCCGACGGGGAAGCGGCGGCTGCGGCAAGGCTGCAGATCCGGAGCTGCCCCCGGTCTCCACCTTGGACCGCTCCAAGGCGATGCGGAGGACAAGCTCATACTTCGGATCCACCTCATCGTCGGAGCGGCTGCCGGAGCTCGACATTGCGCCGGATTCGATCGAAATCGGTGAGGGGAGAGGAGAGGACGAAGCGAGAGAGGAGAGTGAGTGAGCTAGGGTTTCGGATCGACGAGGCCGATGGGTTTTTTGTGGGACATCTGTGGGGTCGGTGGTGGGCCGGGCTTGTCAGGCGGACGCTCCCGGGCAAGTGCCGGTCAGTCCGGGTGTTTGAGGCCCGTTTGAGGCGTCCGTCTGGGTCGAAAAAACGTGACCGGGCAGCCTGCCCGGGCGTATGAGGCGGCTTTGAGAAGTGCGGCTGTAGATGCTCTAAAGTTGCACATATATTCTATCTCTAAATTTGTACTCCCTCAGTCGGAAATTACTTATTGGAAAAATGAATGTATCGAGACATATTTTTTTCAAAACACGAGGCAAAAGCTTTGCCCAGTTTCATTAATTAAGAAGAAGGTAGCCCAGTTAATTACAAAAAACCGGGTGAAAACCGAAACAAATAGGGCCAAGCCCCACTCGCCACATGGCCAAGCCAACTCGAATCGCCACACCACAAGGCCTTGCCAACGATGCCACAACCATCATTCGAGCACACTAACGCCATACACACAGATGAACCACTGTTGCCGGAGAGAAGAAGCCACGACTGCTATGAGAGAAGCAGACCTGGGACGCTCTCACAAGGTGAAGGTGCCTGCAATCCACCAAACGCGACGCTTGAGACGCCGCCGACAACATCGAGAGCAACCTCGCCACCCAAGTGACATGAGGTGAACTCAATCGATGTTGCCGAACTCTCGAGGCCGCCGCCTCGACCTCCACTGCTCCGTTGTGCCCTGCATAGTCCACCAACATACCACCTTCCGGGACCGCCGTCCCGACACCACCGCTTGCCCTCGAGCTGCAACGCCGCACGACTTAGTCACACACAGCCCAAGCTGAAAAGGGCAACCACCCGCAGACCACGACCGCCGAAAATTTATTACCAGTCAGTAATTCACATTTAACCGAACTCGTAAGTTACATTTGTCTAGCTGTTGTCAACAAAGGACAAGATTACTGTAACCGTTAACCAGCCTTCCCCAGCTAGCAAACACCATCCCCATGATTTCTGGTCCATGTACACCATCTAGCGTTGTAGATAGGGCCCAGGTTGAACGCATGCAGAGCATCACAGTAGTTCACCCTGCCTGATTCTGATTGCCTATCAGTCCGCTGCCATCCAGCTCAGAATACAAACAGAGGAAACATCATGCATGCTCTGCTGGATTCCAGATCGCGCCGACCTTGGCCGTCGCTGCTGTCTTAACTGACAAGAGAGAAGGGGTACGTTCACCTGGGATATTAATTAAGAAGAAAGCTCAGAAAATGCACATTGGCACCGAAACGTGATTAGAAGAGAGAAGGGGTGTTGCATACCATGCATCTGGAGAAGGGCAGATCAATGTTGTTGCAACCTCATACTTTGGTCTGCCACTTGACCACATCGCGTCATGGCTCTCCTCCTCCTCCATGTGAGTATATGATCCAAGATCAGAAGGAGTGTTTCTATCCTGAAAAGGCAATAGTTGTACCAGTAAGTAGTACTCCCTCTGTCCCATAATGTAAGACGTTTTTTGACACTAGTATAAAGTAAGGTCATTTGATTGATATGCAGAACAGTGAGGAGTTTAATCCTGAAAACCACCTGTTGTCCCATGGCAGGCTCGATTCGCTCTCCTTCCATTCCATGTCGAAACTCTTGCATCCACCTCCATCGGTCCGTTGCTCACCCGCATCAATGCTGGCAAGGAGAGCATCCTGTGTCTTCTTGAACCTCATGTCCTCTCCACGTGCATAGTTACTCCTTCACTTCCGTGAGGTACTGAACGTTGCTGCCAAAATTTGCGGAAAAATGCCTAGCTCTGCTCGTAGATTTGAAGCTCTAGTTCAAGTAAACATTTTATATCAAACCTGCTTTAATCCTAAACTCCTGCCATTACCCTTTGTAAAGACTATCAGAATTACATGTGAAACATAACAAATACGATCAGATTTTCAGAAAGATTTTTACTTGCAGGTGACGCCGCGCGCCGCCGCCGCTGCGTGGTTGGATCAGAAGGCAGCAACTGACTGCACGGCCAATATACTGTTGCGCCCCCAGCTCCTCTTGCTCCCGCAGTCTTCAGAAGTCGACCCCGTCTCTTGTACTACATCGGATCAGCAAACATTCTCGATCAGAAAAATAACACACTGGGAACAACTAACTTATAAACACGTACAGTAGTGAGAATGCATTGATCCACATCCTATAAGTAATCTACTTGATGGTAAAGCATAACTCAAATAAGGCGACGGAGCAGATAAATGGCATGTGAACATATACACTAAAAAATGCCTCGTTCGAATTCTGAGGTCGTCACAAATATTGCAAAAGAGTGCATGTGCAGATGAAGCCAAGATAAGTAACTTAAGAGAAGCACAGAGTCGCGTACCTCTAGTTCTTCTAGTTCATCTCTGTAATGTGAGTTGCTGGCTGTGAGAAATCATGCCAGCGTACTCCCCTTGTCACCTCTCAACCAGACTAGGACAGCCCCAAATGCAGAGTTTCTTCAACGCACCTAGGTTCCGTGTGCTTTCAGGCAAACGTGTCAGGTTTGGACAATCAATGGTGTTAAATTCTTGAAGGGAGATGAGCTGTCCCAGCCATTCTGGCTTACGTATAGACCTTCACATGGGCCCAACCATAGTAATCTGAGAGCAGTAAGACACTTCATGCTTACCGGCAAAGATGTCACGTTGTGGGACGCGATAATCCAACAGTGCCTGTACGCAAATCTTCTAGGGAGATATTGAGCTGTCCCATCCATTCTGGCAAAGATGTCAGGTTGTGGCAACGAGTGATACGCAAATCTTGTAGGGAGATGAGCTGTCCCAGCCATTCTGGCAATACTTTTAGACCTTCGCACTGGTCCAACCGTAGTTCTTTAAGAGCGGTGAGATTCTTCATGCTTTCAGGTAAAGATGTCACCATGGGACAATGATCTATGTAAATGACTTCTAGAGAAGTGAGGTGCCCCAACCATTCAGGCAGTAACACCAGGTCCATCAAGGACGATAATTTTAGTTTTGTGAGGGAGGTTAAGCATCGAAAGACCTCTGGCAACGCCCTCAAGCCGTTGCAGGAAAGAACTTGAAATATCTCAAGGGTGGGGAGGTGTTTAAGCCTATCCCACTTGTCTGGGGCGAAATGGCAGCTTCTTACTACCATCTGAAAAGGTAGAGTCAAAGACGAAAGCTTCCCAAATCCCCCTTCCGGTAAAACCATGTTACTGTTAGTCAAGTACCAAAACATACTCCTCGGGGGATATGGTAGGAACTTTAACTTGGGGCAGCCAATTATATCCAAACCATGCAAATTAGGGATTAAGAACTCTTCATTTTCTTCACCTGACTGTGTTGTCCACCATTCCTCCAAATTCTCCATTGAATTCAGATGTATATCTCTTAATTTCCTACAGGTTCCACCTCCATAGAATTCCTTGCCAATTTTTGTGATGTTAGGAATATTGTACATATGTAGATCTCTTAAATTTGGTAGCTGCCCAAATGGCGGAAGATCATCACATGTTCCTAAATTGTAAAGGCAGAGAAAGGTGAGAGAAGGAAGGTAGGTGGAGATGTCAGACATCCAGTTAGGGAAATCCTTGCTCATATACCCCTGTAGAACAAAACGTTCAAGAGTGCGAGGAGGTATGAGCCTCTCAAGCACAGATTTTCCCTCCTTTGCTTGGTCTCCCCAACCAAGACTTAGCACCCGAAGATCTATTTTATCACGCAACTTCACTCTCTCTGCATCTTCCGGATGCATCACATTATCAAGTTGTAAGACTTGCAGCTCTTGACAGGTCAACTGTGCTAACTCCACAATACTGCTGCATCCTTTGTTTTCAATCTGATCTACATAATGTACTTTCATCTCTGGCGTTAGATGCTTCAGAATGTCATGAACCTTGTCAAGCACTGCTTCTTGTGCTGACGAGACCAGAAGTTGAGTGAGTGTAGTCATGCCACGGATGCTATCTGGTAAATCATGTAAAGTTACAGCAGTGATGTCCAATAATTCAAGCTTAAGGTCACCTAACGAGCGTGGGAGCTCTTCTAGTCTCATACAATATGACAAATTGAGATGCCTCAGCTTAAACAACTTGCAGAATGAGTCAGGCAGTACTTGTAGCTTGGAACAACTTGTCAGGTTCAAAGAATGAAGCTCTGAAAGGTTACCAAAACACGCTGGGAGTTCCCTAAGGCCATGGCAATCTGAAAGATCTAGGTATTTCAGGTGAACAAGCTGGCAAAATGTTTCTGGGAGCACTGAAACCTTGTAGCAATCAGAGAGCCTTAAGAACACAAGATTTTGAAGATTACCAAAATCTTGTGGCAGGTTTTCTAGCTCGTGGCAACTTGATAGGTCGAGGTGCTTCAAAGACTCAAGGTTAACACTGTCAGGTAGTTTGGTTAATTTTGAACAACCTGACAAATTTAGGAATAAGATATTTGGGAGGCTACCAAACTTATCAGGGAGATTTTGAATGGCACGACACTCTGACATGTCTAGGTGTTGTAAGCATGTCAGCTGGCACATGGATTTCGGCACCTCTTGGAGTATAGAACACCCCGATAAGTTCAGGAAAGAGAGTTTAGAGAGCTTACCCAACAATGTAGGTAAGTTATTAAGGCTTCTATTACCGGATAGGTCAAGATAGCAAAGTTTGTGGAGGCTACAGACATTGTCAGGCAAGGTTTCAAGTGAGCAATTGGACATTATCAGAGTTTCCATATTTTGAAGTGTATGCATAGACTTAGAGAGTGAAGAAACTGGCAATCCCGTGGCATCCAGGTACCTAAGAAGCTTCATTTTTTTTATGGATCGTGGCAGCCTGATCTTGCTTGACGTAGATTGCCCTTCAGAGATTTGCCCTACTGAACATGCCAGGTCCAAGACACGCATGTACTTGGATCGAGAAAAGGCCTTTCGAGGGAGTTGCCATTTCTGTGAATCTCTAATATGGAGGGATCTAAGCTTTTTTGGCAGATACTTGAAAACTTCGGATTGATTCTTGTATTGTATCTGGATTGATTCTTGTAGGCCTTTGGATTGATTCTTGGATTGATTCATGTATTGTATCAACTCTGCATGTCGGCAGTGAATATCTTTTTTCGAAGTCCTTAGCCCAGTAGCATCATCAGCATCCAAAACAAGGAATTCATCACCAATAATTACTTTCGCAAGATCATGTACCAGATCATGCATGGTAAGCTCCACAGAAGCATTGGCATGTGCTACACTTTGACTAGCCTGCAGAAGTAACTACTGTCAAAACGTGTTGTACAACGAAAGCAAAACTCATTGGAAAGATTTAGTGCGTATTATCCATTTTCATATGTTATAATGGTTATTTAGCACGTATAGTTTCCATGTGATTAATTGTTATGCAACAATCAGTTAGATTTTAATATGTTCAACGAATATAGTACCTAGCATTCTAAATGTAAGCTGTTTTGGACATTGACACGTTCTTAGTTGACCATATTTTCTAGAGGAGGGTGTGGGTCGGGAGCCATCCAAATTTTATCTTTCCAGTGTTGTTTCATCAGTGATTGTTTCTTCAAACTCCCATTCGGGATTAGATACTTTACACGAATCCATTTGGTATGTCTTTTTATCCATGATGATATGATGGTTGTATGAAATTAGCGGTTAGGGATGTCAATTACATGAAAAAAAAATACGGAGTATTTAGGAAACTAACAATAAAAGAGGGTAGATTATAATATATGCAAACCGGCCCGTGGCCTTCGCAAACTGCTCCCCTAGATTAGCTCGTTTGGGTTGTTCTATGGTGTGGTGTTTGTCCAATCTTAGACTTGTACATAAACCTTCTTTTCTATCAATGCATCGAAACAGAATGCTTTTTTGCGTTTTTGCGAAAAAAATAATATATGCAAACCAGGTTCCTAGCTGTGGCAGTATATGATTAGATTTCGTATCAAATACAAAAAAAAAAAATCATAACCAGCTAATAGATAAGGCATCAATGACCGAACAGGAACAATAGAGGTAGTGTTAGAAACTAACCGAAGGAGGTCCTGAAATCTGAAGAAACGACATCCCAAGAAGGTAGTCAATGCAACTTTTACCATCATGTTCTGAATAAATGTATCCAAGAGCTTTCCATTGCTGGATTAGACGGTTGGTGTCCATAATGAATCCCTTGGGAAATGTCGCCAAATACGCGAAACAAATTTTGAACTCTAGCTTCATGAAATAATAGCTCAACTTGAGGGATTCTAATGTGTCTTTTTGATGTTCACCTCTCAAACCCAAATCAACCATCCTCACTTTTATATCTTGCCATGCCTTGATGTCCTTATTTTCTGACATTACTTTCCCAAAAGCATTTGCCACGAGTGGTATACCTCCACATTTACTTGCAATTTCATACCCGATCTGTTCAAAGGGAATCTGGTCATCATCAGGCCCAAATGCCCTTATCTTCATTAACTCCCAGCAGTCATCCGTTGGCAGAACACCCAAATTGATTCGGTCAGACTCATGCACAGGGAGAATTGCCCTCTCAGTCTCATGTGCAAGATAACCGGTGGTCATTTTTTTCACTACGCTTTGTTGACGCGTAGTAACTATAATCTTACTACCATTGGAGCCATGTTGTAGCATCTGCTTCAGCTCTTCCAGGTTATCAACATCTTCTTCCCAGAAATCATCCAAAACAATCAAGTACTTTTTACCAGCAAGTTTGCCTCGAAGAATATTATGTAGAAACTCCAAATCATTGCTGTCAAGATTGATATTTGTATCAATGCTTCTGATGATGGTTCTCACAATTTTATGCAAATCAAACTTCTCAGACACAAAAACCCAGGCTTGGATGTCGAAGACGTTGACCCTCTTGTCTGCAAAAACTGATCGGGCCAATGTTGTCTTCCCTATACCACCAAGCCCAACAATTGGAATGATGGAGATCTTATTAGCTTCAGTTCTCAATAGCAATCTGATTAACTTGTCCTTTTCAGCGCTCCTCCCTTGCATTCCAGCTGTCGTGCCTCGGTCACTGTTGGCTGAAAAAGTTTCTTTTTTTCTGCTTTGTTCTACCCGTGCTTCAGGATCCAGATTGAACGACATGCCCTCATTTTTTATTTCTTCTATTCTCTTCCCCAAGTCCTCCAAATTGCGGGGTCTGGTTATCCACTGGTAGGCCTGATTGTTCCGGGAAAAGAATACCTTGAGCTGTAGAAAGAAAATGATTTGTTAGGACAACTTATGAGTCGAGTTTCATACTTATCGAAGGCACAACTGTTTTTTCAGGTCAAGTATCACAATCACATATTAGGACTTGTACAAACAACTACCAAAATATTTCGACTCATACGGAAGACTACACCGGAGAGAAGAGAATAGAAGGGGAACGGTGGGGCTCCGACCATGGGATTTGTGATGTCTAAAATCGATCTAAGGACTTTGTCCCAAAACAAGCCTAATTGATAAACAAATGAACAACGAATTTTGCTTCAATCACATGGTAGGGTGCGTACCTTTGCTTCGTTATTCTTAGTGTCCAAGTCGTCCAGCAGATCCTCAAGGTCGTGGGAGAGAGATTTCAATTTCATGAGCCACAACCCGACTATTTCTCCATGCCTTCCTCCTCGGCGCACCTTCTCGTCAGCATCATGCATCACGGCTGCCAGATATTTCATTTTCTCCACCATTTTATCCACCTTGCCTTTAAACTTCCACTGCAGAGAGATCTCATCTCCCGCGATCTTGATTAGCCTGCTAGTGATTTGCCTCACCAAGGCACTCGCGATCATCATCCCAATCATCTCCCCAACCCCACTCATGGCTTCACAACAAGCTCTTGCTCTCTCCTGCAAGTGTATTGATGTGTTTGTAGAAGGCCAGCAAGGTAAGGAGCGCTATATATGCGTGCTTCTGGATTCTACTTCCTCCGTTCCTAAATCTAAGTCTTTTTAGAGATTTCACTATAGAGACTACATTCGGATGTATATAAACGTCTTTTAGATTATAGGTTCACTCATTTTGCTCCGTATGTAGTCTATAATGAAATCTCTTAAAAGACTTATATTTTGGAATGGAGGGAGTACAATATAACGTAAACAATGGTGTAGTTGTTGTGTGGGTCAGACAATGGACGTCAGATGTGATTATCATCAGGCATCAGCACAGCTAGCTGCTCAATTAATGATTAGGCCATACTTGGGATACATGCTACCATGTGACTGGGTCTGCAGTAATCCTCTGTTCATCACAGTGAGAGGATGGTGGGCATTAATTGGTTTGGTACCACTTCTCGAGTCCTCCGCATTCACGCAGCAGCCAGCACACAGTATTTATTGGTCGGTTAATGTGATTTCACTCTTCTTTTGCAGCATTTGCCAAGGTTTTACATGCTTTTCTTTTCTTTTTTGGAAAACAAGTTTTTACTGCATTGGTTACAGCTTCACTGGAACATCTTTAATTTGTTCAGAGGTGGTTCAATTCGTAATGGCACATGTGAATTGGTTTCAGCTCACAAGCAAGCAAGGTTCACACTGGTGCACTGATTGAAGGGGACCAGTACTGTCTTAAATTGAATGAAAACAAATCTGTCACTGTTGGCTGTGATGTGTGAAAACAATACTACCTCCGTTTCAGTTTACAAGTCATGCGCGTATACCTAGGTTGTCAATTTTATCATCCTAATATAAACTATATAACACAAAAATTATACCTTTTGAAAGTAGAAACTCCGAAGTTTATGTTGATATATTTTTTGTATTATATGACTTGTATTAGGTTGGTCAAATTGACGACCTAAGGGTACGCGCACGCCCTGTAAACTGAGAGAGAGGTAGTACCATCCATATATATGTCTGAAAACAAATCTATTGACAACGTAGCTAGCTAGTGCGAACAAGCAAGGTTCAGACACTGTTGTACCTATGGCTGTGATGTGTGGTCGTCATCAGTACAGCTGGAAAGAAGACTAACTACATGATCTGGCCAGACATGCATGGAATGAATTCTGCCATGTGACTTCTCATCACTCTCCCACGCGGCCGGTGAGATCGAGGACGATGGGCTTTAATTGATTTGGTGGCCCTTCACCATCCGCTCACTGCTTCTTGTCCTTGTGGTTAACTACTAATACTAAGGTACAACTAAAGAAAGGGATCTCATGTATAGAGCTATTGATAAAAAAGTTGATGCATTCTGTGAACGCGCATGTCGACTATGAAACCTAACCCAATCACACTAACCTGCCAGTGTATACCCTTATTTGGCCCTCCTACAAACACTGTGCTCTCCCAGCTCTCTTCTTTCCTACCAGACATCTCCTTAGTCCACACTTCGGCCACTGATTTAGTATTGAAAATGTTTGTATCTATAAATTTGGTCAAACTTAACATAATTTGATTTATGACTTGATTGATGTACTCCCTCCGTTCCTAAATATAAGTCTTTTTAGAGATTCTACTATGGACTACATACGGATGCTCCGTATGTAGTCCATAGTAGAATCTCTAAAAAGACTTATATTTAGGAACGGAGGGAGTATTTTGAAACAGAGGAAACTTCGGCCACTTTCTTATGCAGAGGCCGGGGTATAACCCCTTTTCGAAAATTTATCCCTCGTGGTCGTGGTGCTCAACTACTGGCTGACGCGTGTTTCTATGCCTGGCAGCCCGTCAAGCCATAGTTTTCACCTGCATGGCCTCGTGCTGCTTAATTCCCTAATTTGACACTGGCTACAAAGACAAGAACCGAGAATACCAACTTGAGTGCAAACTGCGGTACCAGAATGAAAGAAAGAGCGAGAGTGGCGAGTGGCGACCCGACCAGTCACGCTCGCTACGCAGCAACAGGGCCGTTGTGCCTAAGCAGGCCAAGGTTCCGGCCCGTCCTCGGAAAGAAAACGAAAACCTGCAGACACTTTCCAGTGTTAGTTTGTAGTATCTATACTACTATTAAACAAGCGAACTTTAATTTTCTTAAGGCAACCTGTCAAACGTACACCGAACAACAAAGCGCAATTACAGCCTCACGATTAGATTCAAGTATATGCATCAAACCGTCAAAACAATAACTAACCCAGATTAAAGTACGTTTAGCGATTTGAGTGCGCGGACGAAACTCTGCCATCCGCGTCGTCAGCCCCACGCCACGCCGAAAAAAAAAAATTACCAGACGCAACTGCGCCTCAATCCGATTCACCCCCATCGACCTCGCCTCGCGCCGCCGCTCGCACCTTGCCTCGCACCCTCCGTCGACGCGGAGCTCTCTGCCGCTAGCTCCCTGCCGGTTCGAGATCCGCACTTGCCGCCGCTCGCCCCTTGCCTCGCCGCCGCACTCCTCAATTCACACGCACCGCCACGCCTGCCCGGCAAGAGATCAACTGCTCCGTCCTCCGCCGGGTGGCCGCCGCCGGGGACGTGGATGGACGCGAGGCGGTCGGCCGCCGGCGAACGAGGACGCGCATGCGAGATGCGCGGCGCGGAGTAGCGCTCTCCTCCCTGCCGTCGTCGGGCTCCCTGCTGCCAGCGATGCCTTCTCCGCAACATGGGTATGCTCCCTGACATCTCTCCCCCTCTCTCTCTCTCTCTCTCTCTCTCTCTCTCAATCTATTCTCTCTGTTGTTTCTTTTCTCAATCACACATAGATCAGAAAGCTCTTGATCCACCAAAACGTTGAATCATGTGCATTAGGTTATCCAGGCAGGTTCCTTTCCTTTATCAACTGACTGACAATATAGTACTGTATTGAGGAACATACATTCACCAGAGATGCAATTGTTGTAGTAGAAACATATCAAGTGTTTCCTAGAAATCGTACATCAATGTGGACTGAACATACCATCATTAACCACACAAATAGGGGAAGCGTCGAGGCCTTCATCTAACTTCAGTAAATACATATCAATACAAACTTATGAAGTATCCCAAAGAATCCGCTTACCCGAAGACTGTGTTCTGCTTACCTGAAGGAACCCAAAGAATCCGAGTCCATCAGCAGTCCAGTATCCCCAGGCATCATTGACATGTGTTCTTTTGTACTGTGCTCTCTTGATTGTCGCTCATCCAGGTTGCCGGGGTGCCGGCCAAGATGAGAACAAGGCCAAGCTGCTTGGTTGTCCGTGTTCATCAAAGGTGCTCTCTCTTTTCCATCTTTCTTTTTCTGTACTTAATCCTACATGGGTGACTACTAATTTCCATGTCTACTGGGAGGAAGAAGGTTGGCGGACATATCTTTGTGACTATGTCATTCACGTGCTTTGTTTCAACTCATAAAATGGATCCTTTTTAAGCTATATCAAATCATAAGACATAATTTTCAGTTGATTTTTTTCTTCTAATTCCCAGTTTATTGCTTCACATAGACTATTACATATTTACGAAAAATTGAAAGAAATACAATAATGATGCATCTATGCAGATATATTACATATTTATGCTAGCCAATTCGAAGCTTTGTCCCAAGTGCAAGCATACCGTTGAAAAAATAAATACATGTATGACAGATCAGCCAGCAACTTGTTGATCTCTGATTCTTTGAAACTTGATGCTTATAACTGTCTATATAAGTCATTATTGTTCAGAGCCAAAGATAACTAACAACCTATTTGGTTAAGTTGGAAACACTTTCAGATCAGGAGTAGTAGAAATTCTTAAGGGCGTTGGGATATTGAACTTCAGGTACTGATGCGTGTGTAGTTCATGTCAATCCATCCTATTATTTCATCCTTGTAGGCATACTGCTCATCTCCTTTTAATACTAATTCTCTTAATTCTTTTGTGATTTTTGTGGAGTTGTGCAGAACTGCAAATAGCTTCAGCAGGTTTGTTAGGCTAATATAAAGTAGGGAGCTTTGCTACATAATGATACAAAGATGATGCTGAAGGTTGTTTTGCAACTAGCAAGGTACTTTGTTTACAAGCTGACTGTCAACTTCCTTAGAAAGATACATGGTTGTTGTGTCCTATCAGACAATATTAAACTTTTGCTATGATATTTCCTTATGCAGTTTCAAGGTCACATGGATGCTGATAGCACTCAGGTGTATGGCCTATTTGTTGCTGGGTATTGTTGCCTTTCTTCCTGGTATGCCAATGTATATTGCTTTAGTTTTCATATTGAGATTGATACAAAATCTAGGCTCCGAAGTGCAGGGTGAGAAGAGGTATGCTTATTGTTGCCTTTCTTCGTGATACCAGGTTTATACAGCGGAGGATCCTGAATTGATGCATATATTGGCTCAAAAAGTAACTGGGCTCTGAAGTGCAGATTGACAAGAGGTATGCTTACTGTTGTCTGTATCGGTCTATCTACTTGATCACCTTCATATGAACAAGTACATTGGAGTTGTTTATCTCAGTGCATCAGAATTGTTTCTTTCATGCAGAGTTTCTGCTGCTATTATTTAAATCTTAAAGAAACGTCCGTTCCTGGTTCAGAGGTTTACAAGTCCCCTTGTTCAAATATGAAAATGATTTATTTGCAAACTTCAATGCAAAATGGTTAGTCAGTCTCGAACAACTGCATCTATATATACTTTCTAGCTATGCTATTGATGCCACATCCAGATTACACTTATCTTCTCTTTTTCTTTTCTTGGGAGTAGAAAGGTTTCACTCAAGGATCGAGCAAATGCAGTTGTAATGCTTGTGTCGTCTAATTCTAAGCATGAGGACTTTTAATGTTCATGAAATATTTCTCCTCTTAAATCTAAAAAAACTAATATACATAGAAGCATGAAAATTAGATTTACTGGATTTATTGGATTCTATTTGTTGCATAATTTATTGCATATACAGTATCAAAATTAGACATAACGATGCCAATCTATTATATACAGTATCTTTGAACTAGGTTAGAAGTTGGCATTTCTGTCATGCGAGCTTCAGAGAAGGATTGATCTGATTGTCCTTTGATGTTCTAGAGTTTAGTTTGTTGGTTGCTTCAGTTACGGTGGTGTTATTTGGAATAATAATGACTTCAGGTGCTTGTAACATCGGTAGAATGGTGGAATTCTAGCAGTCATTAGTTTCAGTTTCTGTATAATTATTAGTGAGCTTGTATTGATTTTCTCCGTGTTTACACCTCTCTTGCTCCAAGCCCGGTGATTCGATTCTAACAGAGGAGCTTGCTACAGCTATCCAGGGGTCCAGGGCGATTAGATGCCCATCACTCACGGTGGCAAGAAGCTCCGTGTCGAGTTGATGAACCAACACCAGTTGGGAGCCCGGATGAAGAAGGTTGTCGCTGTTTTGGTCGATTTAGAAACCTTGTTTGGTGTCTGAAGATCCCTTTTTGCCCACTGTTCAAACCATCTCTTCATTTTTTGTGTGTAAATGGTAACAATACACTTCAAATAATTAAGTTTTCATCCCAAAAAATATTTTGTAAAAGGATGTACTTATCGCCTCAGATAATCCTTAATCATCATGTAGATTGCATTTTCATTTAATTATTTTTGAGAATAGCGTAGATAGTTTTCTTTAGAATTACAGATATTTGATATAGTGCATGTTAATTGAGACGTGTGTTGCACGTGCAAACTTACTAGTGTCTTCCAACAAACAAAAGAGGAGCCTAACCTCGAGTGGAGACTTTCCACCTCCAAGTGCAACAACCATGTCTCTGAATCGTCTCCCAGTTTCCTCCATTGCCTACATTCATCAGTACAGCAAATTAGAACGAGAAATGTTGTTAATCTCATTTGTTCATATACTACGTGTTTGTTTGGCAATCATGGATAGAATTAGATGTCACAAAATCATCAACTAAAGTTGGACGAATGGCTACAGAACTTCCATGATAATTTACCTTGTAACTGTAGTATCCAGCTGCATAGACACCTGCACATAGTTCATGCATGGTGTAAATGACAAGTGAAATATGTCGAAATAATAAATTCGATGAATCTACATGTTAGTTAAAGACCTGCAAAAATATGGCTAAATCCACACAGGAATCTCTCCTCTGGAAGAGGAGCAAGAACCTGGGTTCATTCTGCAACTCTTCGGTCAACGTCATATACCGACACTGGTCCACTGGGATCGTAAGTTGTATGCAGCTCCATATCTACACTTGCCAAACGTATCTGCAGAGGAACATTTAAATAAAAGACGATGGAACAGCAAGATCAGTAACAACAAATAGTCAGGAAGAACACATGAGATTACAGCATTCAAGAGGCCCCTGACAAAGGTTAAATGCAATGTTCACCTCATCGAGTGGCGTTGCAACAACTGTCACCTTGCAGCTGTATTCATGCCCTTTATTGGTGAAAGAATTCATGAAGCGTATCAATCTCCAATATGGAGACCCGCATGTGTATATATTGATTGTGGTGCCTCGTACAACCGTGCCACGCACGTCAGGGAATACATCGAGGGAAAGGAGAGAGAGATCCTTAAGCTAGGGAGTTACAGGAGGTTGAGGAGATCAGATACAACTCAAAGGAATAAACCTCTTAGCTCCTAACAACCAAGCCGTGACTAGATAACTATAATTAACACTCTCCCTTAATCAGAACTTACTTAAGTTCAGATTATGTTTAAACTCCTCAAATAGTCTTGAGGGTAATGCCTTTGTGAAACCGTCTGCAACTTGATCTCTAGAGGGCACAAACCGAATTTCCAATTCCCTGTTAGCAACTCTCTCTCTCTCTCTCTCTAACAGAATGATAATCTATTTCGATATGATTGGTTCTTGCATGAAACACAGGATTAGCTGACAAATAGGTAGCACCAAGATTATCACACCACAGACATGGAGTTTTGGTATTTTGTATCCCGAGTTCTCTTAGCACCATTTTTACCCAAAGAATCTCTGTTGTTGCATTTGCTAATGCTTTGTACTCTGCTTCTGTACTGGATCTGGAAACTGTGGCATGTTTCTTTGCACACCATGAAACTAGATTAGGGCCAAAGAACACTGCAAAGCCACCAGTTGATCGTCTGTCATCCAAACATCCTGCCCAGTCATAATCGGAGAATGCACTAACAAGAGTAGATGATGATCTGCTGAATGTTAGTCCAACATTTAAGGTGTTTTTCACATATCTCAATATACGTTTAGCAACAGTCCAGTGTGTTGTAGTAGGTGTATGCAGAAACTGACAGACTTTATTAACAGCAAAAGCAATATCAGGCCTGGTGAGGGTCAAATATTGAAGTGCACCTACCACACTCCTATAGTTTGTGCCATCTTCTTGACTTAAAGGATCACCTTCTCCAAGAGACAACTTTTCTGTACTTGACAATGGAGTTGACGATGGCTTACAATTTTGCATCCCAACTTTAGTCAAAAGATCAGTTGCATATTTTTCCTGAGACAAATGAAGTCCACCCTGTGTGTTTCTCTTAACTTCAATACCAAGGAAGAAGTGCAAATCTCCTAAGTCCTTAAGAGCAACTCTGAATGTAAGTCTTTCAGTAAAGTTGTGACTGCATCATTGGAGGAACTGGTAACAATAATATCATCAACATAAATAAGCACAAATATAGATGTGTGTGACTTATTATAGATGAACAATGATGTATCTGACTTAGAAGGAACAAAGCCAAGCTATTGCAGTTTGGAACTTAAACGAGAATACCATGCCCTGGGAGCTTTCTTCAATCCATAGAGAGACTTGTCAAGCCTGCATAGATGAAATGGTGCATTTTTTTCCTCAAACCCAGGAGGTTGTTTCATATACACTTCCTCTTCCAGAACACCATGAAGAAACGCATTCTGCACATCTAGCTGTCGCAGACTCCATCCTCGTGACACAACAACAGAGAGAACAATACGAATTATAGCAGCTTTAACAACAGGACTAAACGTGTCCTCATAGTCTATTCCATACCTCTGCTTGAAACCCTTTGCAACAAGTCTTGCTTTATAGCGATCTATGGTACCATCAGACTTTCTTTTTATTCTAAATACCCATTTGCAGTCAATCAGATTGTTACCTTGCTGAGATGGAACCAAGTGCCAAGTCTTGTTCCTCTGAAGTGCCTGAAATTCCTCTTCCATAGCCTTTTTCCACTTTGGGTCTGAAAGTGCCTCATGAAATGTGCGAGGTTCACCTGATGAGCAAGACAAGCCATATTTAATTTTATAATTAGTAGGTTGAATTACCCCTGCACGAAGGCGGGTACGCAGCGGAGTTAACGCTGGCGCACGTGATGGAGTAGGTGAAGCAGAAGATCCCGACTCCTGTTCCTGGACAGGGGATCCCGAGGCTGTGTTGTCTTCTGCAGACCCCACAGGATTTTCTGTGGCGAAACCGGGCGGTGCTGAAGGCAGATGCGACACAGAGGATCCTGGCAGCACAGCAGAACTGTCGTGGGATCCCGCGCAGGTTGCTGCTCCACCCGACGAGAGCAGGGGATCCAGCAGGCCCCGCCTCCTGACGTAGCAGCGGGGTTCGACTGCAAAGCGCGTGACAGCGGGACCCCCCCCCAAGGAGTCGTGTCAAGCGCCGTTTCATGCGAGGGATGCACGCGCGAGGGCGACCCAGCAGGGGGCCGCGTGGTGATCGCGGGTTGGTGCGGTCGGGCACCCGAGGGGGATCCGCCTGCGCTGTCCTCCTGACGCGGCGACAATCCCGAGGTGGATCGGATCGCTTGCAGTGGGCGCGATCCCGAGAACGAGTTGTCCCCGTTTCGTAGGCACATGAGATATGGGCCATTGGTAGCATTCTGTACATCATTTGCACTCAATTTTTTTCTGCTGCTTCCACATCGGACCCTACAACATGTGAAGACTCCAAAATACGGTCAGGAGAGTAAGTCAGTGTTGGGGATCGTAGCAGAAATTTAAAATTTTCTACACATCACCAAGATCAATCTATGGAGTCATCTAGCAACGAGAGAGAGGAGTGCATCTACATACCCTTGTAGATCGCGAGCGGAAGCGTTCAAGAGAACGGGGTTGATGGAGTCGTACTCATCGTGATCCAAATCACCGATGATCCTAGCGCCGAATGGACGGCACCTCCGCATTCAACACACGTACGGTTGGGAGAGACGTCTCCTCCTTCTTGATCCAGCAAGGGGGAAGGAGAGGTTGATGGAGATCCAGCAGCACGATGGCGTGGTGGTGGAAGCAGCGGGGATCTCGGCAGGGCTTCGCCAAGCTCAGCGAGAGGGAGAGGTGTTACGGGGGGAAGAGGGAGGCACCAGGGGCTTGGGTGCGCAGCCCTCCCCCCTTCTTTATATAGGGGCCCTGGGGGAGGCGCCGGCCCCTAGAGATCTAATCTCAAGGGGGGGCGGCGATCAAGGGGGGAACTTGCCCCCCAAGTCAGGTGGGGCGCCCCCCACCCCCAGGGTTTCCAACCCTAGGCGCAGGGGGAGGCCCATGGGGGCGCACCAGCCCACCAGGGGCTGGTTTCCTTCCCACTTCAGCCCATGGGGCCCTCCGGGATAGGTGGCCCCACCCGGTGGACCCCCGGGACCCTTCCGGTGGTCCCGGTGCAATACCGGTGACCCCCGAAACTTTCCCGGTGGCCGAAACTGGACTTCCTATATACAAATCTTTACCTCCGGACCATTCCGGAACTCCTCGTGATGTCCGGGATCTCATCCGGGACTCCGAACAACTTTCGGGTTACCGCATACTAATATCTCTACAACCCTAGCGTCACCGAACCTTAAGTGTGTAGACCCTACGGGTTCGGGAGACACGCAGACATGACCGAGACGACTCTCCGGTCAATAACCAACAGCGGGATCTGGATACCCATGTTGGCTCCCACATGCTCCTCGATGATCTCATCGGATGAACCACGATGTCGAGGATTCAAGTAATCCCGTATACAATTCCCTTTGTCAATCGGTACGTTACTTGCCTGAGATTCGATCGTCGGTATCCCAATACCTCGTTCAATCTCGTTACCGGCAAGTCACTTTACTCGTTCCGTAATGCATGATCCCGTGACTAACTACTTAGTCACATTGAGCTCATTATGATGATGCAATACCGAGTGGGCCCAGAGATACCTCTCCGTCATACGGAGTGACAAATCCCAGTCTCGATCCGAGCCAACCCAACAGACACTTTCGGAGATACCTGTAGTGCACCTTTATAGCCACCCAGTTACGTTGTGACGTTTGGTACACCCAAAGCATTCCTACGGTATCCGGGAGTTGCACGATCTCATGGTCTAAGGAAATGATACTTGACATTAGAAAAGCTTCAGCAAACGAACTACACGATCTAGTGCTATGCTTAGGATTGGGTCTTGTCCATCACATCATTCTCCTAATGATGTGATCCCGTTATCAATGACATCCAATGTCCATGGTCAGGAAACCGTAACCATCTATTGATCAACGAGCTAGTCAACTAGAGGCTCACTAGGGACATGTTATGGTCTATGTGTTCACACATGTATTACGATTTCCGGATAACACAATTATAGCATGATCAATAGACAATTATCATGAACAAGGAAATATAATAATAACCATTTTATTATTGCCTATAGGGCATATTTCCAACAGTCTCCCACTTGCACTAGAGTCAATAATCTAGTTACATTGTGATGAATCGTACACCCATAGAGTTCTGGTGTTGATCATGTTTTGCCCGTGGAAGAGGTTTAGTCAACGGATCTGCGACATTCAAATCCGTATGCACTTTACAAATATCTATGTCTCCATTTTGAACATTTTCACGAATGGAGTTGAAGCGACGCTTGATGTGCCTGGTCTTCTTGTGAAACCTGGGCTCCTTGGCAAGGGCAATAGCTCCAGTGTTGTCACAGAAGAGAGTCATCGGCCCCGATGCATTGGGAATAACTCCTAGGTCGGCAATGAACTCCTTCATCCAGATTGCTTCATGTGCTGCCTCCGAGGCTGCCATGTACTCCGCTTCACATGTAGATCCCGCCACGACGCTTTGCTTGCAACTGCACTAGCTGATTGCCCCACCATGCAAAATATACACGTATCCGGTTTGTGACTTAGAGTCATCCAGATCTGTGTCGAAGCTAGCATCGACGTAACCCTTTACGACGAGCTCTTCGTCATCTCCATAAACGAGAAACATATCCTTAGTCCTTTTCAGGTACCTCAGGATGTTCTTGACCGCTGTCCAGTGTTCCATGCCGGGATTACTTTGGTACCTTCCTACCAAACTCACGGCAAGGTTTACATCAGGTCTGGTACACAGCATGGTATACATAATAGACCCTATGGCCGAGGCATAGGGGATGACACTCATCTTTTCTCTATCTTCTGCCGTGGTCGGGCATTGAGCCGTGCTCAATCTCACACCTTGCAATACAGGAAAGAACCCCTTCTTGGACTAATCCATATTGAACTTCTTCAATATCTTGTCAAGGTATGTGCTTTGTGAAAGACCTATGAGGCGTCTCGATCTATCTCTATAGATCTTGATGCCTAATATGTAAGCAGCTTCTCCAAGGTCCTTCATTGAAAAACACTTATTCAAGTAGGCCTTTATACTTTCCAAGAATTCTATATCATTTCCCATCAATAGTATGTCATCCACATATAATATGAGAAATGCTACAGAGCTCCCACTCACTTTCTTGTAAACACAGGCTTCTCCATAAGTCTGTGTAAACCCAAACGCTTTGATCATCTCATCAAAGCGAATGTTCCAACTCCGAGATGCCTGCACCAGCCCATAGATTGAGCGCTGGAGCTTGCATACTTTGTTAGCATTCTTAGGATCGACAAAACCTTCCGGCTGCATCATATACAATTCTTCCTTAAGAAAGCCGTTAAGGAATGCCGTTTTGACGTCCATTTGCCATATCTCATAATCGTAGAATGCGGCAATTGCTAACATGATTCGGACGGACTTCAGCTTCGCTACGGGTGAGAAGGTCTCATCATAGTCAACACCTTGAACTTGTCGATAACCCTTAGCGACAAGTCGAGCTTTATAGATGGTAACATTTCCATCCGCGTCCGTGTTCTTCTTAAAGATCCATTTATTTTCTATCGCTTGTCGATCATCGGGCAAGTCTGTCAAAGTCCATACTTTGTTTTCATACATGGATCCTATCTCGGATTGCATGGCTTCAAGCCATTTGTTGGAATCTGGACCCGCCATTGCTTCTTCATAGTTCGAAGGTTCACCGTTGTCCAACAACATGATTTCGAGAACAGGGTTGCCGTACCACTCTGGTGCGGAACGTGTCCTTGTGGACCTACGAAGTTCAGTGGTAACTTGATCATGATCGTCATCATTAACTTCCTCTCTAGTCGGTGCAGGCACCACAGAAACATTTTCTTGTGCTGCGCTACTTTCTTATTCGAGAGGGGTCATCTCATCAAGTTCCACTTTCCTCCCACTTACTTCTTTCGAGAGAAACTCTTTCTCCAGAAAGGACCCATTCTTGGCAACGAAGATCTTGCCTTCGGATCTGAGGTAGAAGGTATACCCAATGGTTTCCTTAGGGTATCCCATGAAGACGCATTTTTCCGACTTGGGTTCGAGCTTTTCAGGTTGAAGTTTCTTGACATAAGCATCGCATCCCCAAACTTTAAGAAACAACAGCTTAGGTTTCTTTCCAAACCATAATTCATACGGTGTCGTCTCAGCGGATTTCGACGGAGCCCTATTTAAAGTGAATGCGGCAGTCTCTAAAGCATAACCCCAGAATGATAGCGGTAGATCGGTAAGAGACATCATAGATCGCACCATATCCAATAGAGTGCGATTACAACGTTCGGACACACCATTACGCTGAGGTGTTCCAGGCGGCGTGAGTTGTGAAACAATTCCACATTTCCTTAAATGTGTGCCAAATTCGTGACTCAAATATTCCCCTCCACGATCTGATCGTAAGAACTTTATTTTCCTGTCACGTTGATTCTCAACCTCACTCTGAAATTCCTTGAACTTTGCAAAGGTCTCAGACTTGTGTTTCATTAAGTAGACATACCCATATCTACTCAAGTCATCAGTGAGGGTGAGAACATAACGATAGCCACCGCGAGCCTCAACGCTCATTGGACCGCACACATCAGTATGTATGATTTCCAATAAGTTGGTTGCTCGCTCCATTGTTCCGGAGAACGGAGTCTTGGTCATTTTGCCCATGAGGCATGGTTCGCACGTGTCAAATGATTCATAATCAAGAGACTCCAAAAGTCCATCTGCATGGAGTTTCTTCATGCGTTTGACACCAATGTGACCAAGGCGGCAGTGCCACAAGTATGTGGGACTATCATTATCAACCTTACATTTCTTGGCATTCACACTATGAATATGTGTAACATCACGTTCGAGATTCATTAAGAATAAACCATTGACCAGCGGGGCATGACCATAAAACATATCTCTCATATAAATAGAACAACCATTATTCTCGGATTTAAATGAGTAGCCAGCTCGCATTAAACGAGATCCAGATACAATGTTCATGCTCAAAGCTGGCACTAAATAACAATTATTGAGGTTTAAAACTAATCCCGTAGGTAAATGTAGAGGTAGCGTGCCGACGGCGATCACATCGACCTTGGAACCATTCCCGACGCGCATCGTCACCTCGTCCTTCGCCAGTCTCCGCTTATTCCACAGCTCCTGCTTTGAGTTACAAATATGAGCAACCGCACCGGTATCAAATACCCAGGAGCTACTACGAGCGCTGGTTAGGTAAACATCAATAACATGTATATCACATATACCTTTGGTATTGCCGGCCTTCTCATCCGCTAAGTACTTGGGGCAGTTCCGCTTCCAGTGACCGTTTCCCTTGCAATAAAAGCACTCAGTCTCAGGCTTAGGTCCATTCTTTGTCTTCTTCCCGGCAGCTTGCTTACGGGCGTGGCAACTCCCTTGCCGTCTTTCTTGAAGTTCTTCTTACCCTTGCCTTTCTTGAACTTAGTGGTTTTATTCACCATCAACACTTGATGTTCCTTTTTGATCTCCACCTCCGCTGATTTCAGAATTGAATATACCTCAGGAATGGTCTTTTCCATCCCCTGCATATTGAAGTTCATCACAAAGCTCTTGTAGCTAGGTGGGAGCGACTGAAGGATTCTGTCAACGACCGTGTCATCCGGGAGATTAACTCCCAGCTGAGACAAGCGGTTGTGCAACCCAGACATTTTGAGTATGTGTTCGCTAACGGAACTATTCTCCTCCATCTTACAACTGTAGAACTTGTCGGAGACTTCATATCTCTCGACCCGGGCATGAGCTTGGAAAACCATTTTCAGCTCTTGGAACATCTCATATGCTCCGTGCTGCTCAAAACGCTTTTGGAGCCCCGGTTCTAAGCTGTAAAGCATGCCGCACTGAACCAGGGAGTAATCATCACTACGCGACTGCCAGGCGTTCAGAACTTCTTGAGTTGCTGGGAAAACAGGTGCATCACCTAGCGGTGCTTCAAGGACATATGCTTTCTTGGCGGCTATGAGGATAATCCTCAGGTTACGGACCCAGTCCGTGTAGTTGCTACCATCGTCTTCCAGCTTGGTTTTCTCTAGGAACGCGTTGAAGTTGAGGGCAACATTAGCGTGGGCCATTTGATCTACAAGACATATTGTAAAGATTTTTTAGACTAAGTTCATGATAATAAAGTTCATCTAATCAAATTATTAACAAACTCCCACTCAGACAGACATCCCTCTAGTCATCTAAGTGATACATGATCCGAGTCAACTAGGCCGTGTCCGATCATCACGTGAGACGGACTAGTCATCATCGGTGAACATCTTCATGTTGATCGTATCTGCTATACGACTCATGTTCGACCTTTCGGTCTCTTGTGTTCCGAGGCCATGTCTGTACATGCTAGGCTCGTCAAGTCAACCTAAGTGTATTGCGTGTGTAAATCTGGCTTACACCCGTTGTATGCGAACGTTAGAACCTATCACACCCGATCATCACGTGGTGCTTCGGAACAACGAACTTTCGCAACGGTGCATAGTTAGGGGGAACACTTTCTTGAAATTTTAGAGAGGGATCATCTTATTTATGCTACCGTCGTTCTAAGCAAATAAGATGTAAAACATGATAAACATCACATGCAATCAAATGGTGACATGATATGGCCAATATCATTTTGCTCCTTTTGATCTCCATCTTCGGGGCGCCATGTTCATCATCGTCACCGGCATGACACCATGATCTCCATCATCGTGTCTTCATGAAGTTGTCTCGCCAACTATTACTTCTACTACTATGGCTAACGGTTAGCAATAAAGTAAAGTAATTACATGACGTTCCGGTTGACACGCAGGTCATAAATAAATTAAGACAACTCCTATGGCTCCTGCCGGTTGTCATACTCATCGACATGCAAGTCGTGATTCCTATTACAAGAACATGATCAATCTCATACATCACATATATCATTCATCACATCCTTCTGGCCATATCACATCACATGACACTTGCTGCAAAAACAAGTTAGACGTCCTCTAATTGTTGTTGCAAACTTTTACGTGGCTGCTATAGGTTTCAAGCAAGAACGATTCTTACCTACGCCAAAACCACAATGTGATATGCCAATTTCTATTTACCCTTCATAAGGACCCTTTTCATCGAATCCGATCCGACTAAAGTGGGAGAGACAGACACCCGCTAGCCACCTTATGCAACTAGTGCATGTCAGTCGGTGGAACCCTTCTCACGTAAGCGTACGTGTAAGGTCGGTCCGGGCCGCTTCATCCCACGATGCCGCCGAATCAAGATAAGACTAGTAACGGCAACTAAATTGACAAAATCGACGCCCACAACAACTTGTGTTCTACTCGTGCATAGAAACTACGCATAGACCTAGCTCATGATGCCACTGTTGGGGATCGTAGCAGAAAATTAAAATTTTCTACGCATCACCAAGATCAATCTATGGAGTCATCTAGCAACGAGAGAGAGGAGTGCATCTACATACCCTTGTAGATTGCGAGCGGAAGCGTTCAAGAGAACGGGGTTGATGGAGTCGTACTCGTCGTGATCCAAATCACCGATGATCCTAGCGCCGAACGGACGGCACCTCCGCGTTCAACACACGTACGATTGGGAGAGACGTCTCCTCCTTCTTGATCCAGCAAGGGGGAAGGAGAGGTTGATGGAGATCCAGCAGCACGACGGCGTGGTGGTGGAAGCAGCGGGGATCTCGGCAGGGCTTCGCCAAGCTCAGCGAGAGGGAGAGGTGTTACGGGGGGAAGAGGGAGGCGCCAGGGGCTTGGGTGCGCAGCCCTCCCTCCCCCTTCTTTATATAGGGGCCCTGGGGGAGGCGCCGGCCCCTAGAGATCTAATCTCAAGGGGGGGGGGGCGGCGGCCAAGGGGGGAACTTGCCCCCCAAGTCAGGTGGGGCGCCCCCCACCCCCAGGGTTTCCAACCCTAGGCGCAGGGGGAGGCCCATGGGGGCGCACCAGCCCACCAGGGGCTGGTTTCCTTCCCACTTCAGCCCATGGGGCCCTCCGGGATAGGTGGCCCCACCCGGTGGACCCCCGGGACCCTTCCGGTGGTCCCGGTACAATACCGGTGACCCCCGAAACTTTCCCGGTGGCCGAAACTGGACTTCCTATATACAAATCTTTACCTCCGGACCATTCCGGAACTCCTCGTGATGTCCGAGATCTCATCCGGGACTCCAAACAACTTTCGGGTTACCGCATACTAATATGTCTACAACCCTAGCGTCACCGAACCTTAAGTGTGTAGATCCTACGGGTTCGGGAGACACGCAGACATGACCGAGACGACTCTCCGGTCAATAACCAACAGCGGGATCTGGATACCCATGTTGGCTCCCACAAGCTCCTCGATGATCTCATCGGATGAACCATGATGTCGAGGATTCAAGTAATCCCGTATACAATTCCCTTTGTCAATCGGTACGTTACTTGCCCGAGATTCGATCGTCGGTATCCCAATACCTCGTTCAATCTCGTTACCGGCAAGTCACTTTACTCGTTCCGTAATGCATGATCCCGTGACTAACTACTTAGTCACATTGAGCTCATTATGATGATGCAATACCGAGTGGGCCCAGAGATACCTCTCCATCATACGGAGTGACAAATCCCAGTCTCGATCCGAGCCAACCCAACAGACACTTTCGGAGATACCTGTAGTGCACCTTTATAGCCACCCAGTTACGTTGTGACGTTTGGTACACCCAAAGCATTCCTACGGTATCCGGGAGTTGCACGATCTCATGGTCTAAGGAAATGATACTTGACATTAGAAAAGCTTCAGCAAACGAACTACACGATCTAGTGCTATGCTTAGGATTGGGTCTTGTCCATCACATCATATCCTAATGATGTGATCCCGTTATCAATGACATCCAATGTCCATGGTCAGGAAACCTAACCATCTATTGATCAACGAGCTAGTCAACTAGAGGCTCACTAGGGACATGTTATGGTCTATGTGTTCACACATGTATTACGATTTCCGGATAACACAATTATAGCATGAACAAGGAAATATAATAATAACCATTTTATTATTGCCTCTAGGGCATATTTCCAACAGTCTCCCACTTGCACTAGAGTCAATAATCTAGTTACATTGTGATAAGCACTACGGCGATATGATCAAGGTGTGTAACTGTGGAGGGGGGCACCGCACGGCTAAAAGATCAACTTGTGTGTCTTTGGGGTGCCCCCTGCCTCCGTATATAAAGGAGGGAGAGGGAGAGGCAGCCGGCCCTAGGGGGCGCGCCTAGGTGTGGAGTCCTTGTCATGGTGGATGCACGACAGATGCCAAGGGATGGCTAAAGATAGGAGGAGGCTCGAGGGCACTGGTGGGCTCCAGAGGCGAGGTCGGCATGAGCAAGCGCGGGACGCAAGACTTACCCAGGTTTGGGGCTCTCCGGAGAGATAACACCCCTAATCCTACCGAGTGTGGTTTATATGTAATAGTACAGGGTTGCTCCTTGAGCTGTATGGAGGAGGAAGGAGGGCAGACCAAGGCTTAGGCTGCTCCCTCTCCTGGTGTGGCTAGTCTAGTTGATCTGGTGTCTCTGTGTCGCGTGTGAGTTAGCTGCCCGCATACATGAGGGCTCCTGGGGGCTTTTATAGGACAACCACCCAGGGGTACAATGGTAATGTTACAAGGCCATGGGGCCGGGTCATCGTCGTCCGGGAAGCCGGTGCTGGGACCCGCCGGTTGTCAGGGCTCGCCGGGTTCTCCGGGCATGGGCCCCACGTGCTTAGGGGCACAGTTCGCTGTCTTGTCGATCATCAAGGAGTGGCCCGGTTGAGTCGGCTACAGTGGTGCTCCGTCAGGTCGCCGCTTGCTGGCGTCAGTGGTGATGATGGGTGCACTGTTGCCACGCCGGCCCTGGTCAGCGGGTAAGTGGGGCACTGTTGCCACGCCCCGGCTGACCAGACGCATGGGTGGGGCACTGTTGCCTTGGTCATCCGTGGATGGAGACTCATCCCATCGTATGGCTGGGATGGGACGGGAGCTGACCTGAGGCCGGGTTGAGAAACACGTCACATGCGGGCCTGGCTTGTTGGAGAAGTCTTGGTGCGCCGGGTTCGGCCGCCTTGAGCTGGCCACTAGGGCCGGACTGTGGAGCCCAGCCGGGTTGGAGAGCTTGGCCGGGTCGAGGGGCCTGGCCGGGTTGAGCAACCCGGCCAGGCGTGAGCCGTCTTGAGGGGGCGATGATGTCCCTGTTGTTTTTGAAAAAGGATCCGGGTTCCGTTGCCTGCCCGGGGTTCATCCCCCCGACAGTAGTCCCCGAAGCTTTGAAGGGCCGCCGTCCTTGGATGGGAGGGCCTTCACATTTTCCCCCCCTTGAGGAGGCGAATTTTGTGACCGCCGGATCCGGCAACACCCACAGTGTGCCGGCTTCCGGAAGCCGGATCGTGGCGTCCCAGTGGAGGCGGGAAACCGAGGAGTCCGCCGAATCTTGGGACAATCTTTTGGGCTTCGCGCGGGCGCCATGTGGCGCCTGGGAGCCGGAAGGGCCTGACAGGCCACGCACGCGACAGGACGGGGCGACGCGCCGGGGCCCGTCGCCGTGCGCCCTCGGCCCACGTGCGTGGATTTATTGCGGTGTCCGCGAGTCGGTTGCCATTCTCTAGGCAGTTATTGCGTGCGTACGTGCACACTTATTGCGGGGAAGTGGGAAAGGCGAGCGCAAACGATCCCACTTCCCCACGTTTCGAACCGTGGCTTATAAATTGGGGCGAGGGGAGTGGCGGAAATCATTCTCACTCGCGCTCCCCTGCCTCTTCATCCTCCCTCTGCTTCTTGCGACCGCCGCGTGCTGCGACACCCGCCGCTTCGACCAGAGCTTCACCGCCATTCTTCTTCCTTCTTTTTCTTTGTCTCCGTCGATGGCGCTTCCGTCGGGCTCGTGAATGGGCTCGAGCGTCACCATGGACGACATCGCCTATCTCCGCACCACCAGGCACCTGCCAGGGGAGATGGAGGTCGCCGCGCGCCCGTGCAGGGCGAGCGGGAGCCGTGGCCCGAGGGCACGGAGCGCGTGGTCTTCTACCCGCACTTCAAGCGCGGTTTCGGTCTTCCCGCGAGCACCTTCTTCCGCAGTTTCCTGGATTTCTTCGGGCTCCAGCCTCATCATCTCGGCGCAGGCGCCATCGTGCAGCTATTAGGCTTCGTCACCCTCTGCGAGGGATACCTGGGGGTCGAGCCCTCGATCGATCTCTGGGTGCACTTCTTCTCCTTGAAGCAGCAGGGGCCGAGGGCCGGGGAGATGTCCGACTGCGGGGCCGCCGTCATCACCAAGCGGTCGGGCGCCAACTGGCCCAAGATGCCGCTGGAGGATTCTGCCAAAAAGTGGCAGAATTTTTCTTCTACGTCCGCAACCTCGGCGCGGAGCGCATCAACCTGCCGCCCTTCACCGACTCACCGCCGTGGACAAAGCAGAATTGGGGTTACTACCCCAAACACCCGTCGTAGGAGGTGCTCAACCTGTGCCAGCGGGTGACAGAGATGAGGGCACGGGAGGGGCTCACCGGTACCGATCTCATGACCGCCTTCATCATTCGTCGGGTGCTGCCGCTGCAGCAGCGCAGCCACCTTATCGGTCAGATGACCGGACTCCAGGACCCCAACTGCATGGTGAACTTGTGGCTGGCGGCGGACCAGGTCGCCCGCCGGGTCAATGACATCTCCAAGGCCGGGCTACCGGACGACTGGCAGTTTGGGAAACCTCCGTACAGCCGGGCGAACCCGGCACCCGCGGTGAGTCCCTGGTCTCCGTACTTTGCTGTTGCCCATCTTCTTATTCGTCCTGACGCGACACGGGAGGTGCTTCTGAATGCCATCCGGCATCCTCATGATCGGGTGCCGACGCTGCGGGCCGTCTCGGAGGAACCCGCGGTGCACGGCGGAGTGGAGGAGGCGACCGCCAACGTTGGCGCAGGGCGCCGTGCGAGTAAGCCTGTCTTCTGTATTCCTTGAGTCACTGGGCACAAGGCGGCATCAGGGATGCTGACGTGGGTTGTTGATGCAGTGGAGCTGGGTGGAGGAGGCGGCCAGAGCCGGGTCGTCCCGGGGAGCGCCGGCGGCGAGCCGGCCGCATAGGAAGGACATCGTTGCGCCGCGGGCCCCGGCCGTGAAGCCCACGGCGAACCCGGCTGGGGGCGCGAATCCGCCTACCAAGAGGAGGCGTGGCCCTCCGCAAGAGAGGCCGGCGAGGCCCGTCGTTCCGGTGGTGCCCGGGTAAGTTCTTTTCTTGCTTGCATCCGAGTGGCCGAGCGGCCTTGCTTGGTTCTTGCGTGTTTACTTTGTTGAGCCGCAGGTCGCCGATCTCACTGGAGGTGGCAGCGGCGGACGCCGCGTCCACCGAGGGCGCTGCGTTCCCAAGGACTCGGACCAGTGCCGGCAACGAGGAGGAGGAGGCGGCGGATCCGGACCTCGGCCTGGAACCGGCCGACACCGAAGGCCTGGCCTGGCGGGACCGGAACAGGGCCGAGGTGGAGCTGGAGGAGGCGTCGACCCAGGCTTGGGTCGCCGCCGCGGCGACGTGGGCGCGAGCCGGCGGGCAGACGGCATGGCCGGAGATGCCGGCAGTGACGGTGCCGGCAGTGACGGTGCCGGCAGCGACGGCCTTTGTGCCGGCGTCGGAAGGGGAGCGTGGCCGAGGCGGCCGCACGGACGCGATGGACCTCGAGCAGGAGGTTGTGGTGGTCGGGGATGACACCCCGCCGCGGACCGACGTGGTCGAGCGGGAGGGGACCGATGGAGGCGGCGGCGACGCCGTCTTGGAGGGGACGCCGCGGATGGCGCCAGAGGGGGCGCCCCAGGCGTCGACGAGCGTGGCGCTGCTGGTTACTTCGGCCACCGCGCCGGCGAGGGTGCCAGAAAGGGTGCCGGAGAAGGCGTCGGCCGTGGAGGAGGCCGCCAGTGTATAGCACTCCCTAGCGCTCAGGCCGGGGGGTCGCCAGGCCGCCGGGTCGCAACCAGCCCGGGGCAGGTCCGGGGAGGTCTTCTTCGGGCCCCCGACCCAGGAGGAGGTGGCGATGGCCGCCGTGAGCCGGCGCCTGCGAGGGCGGGCAGACAGGATCCAGGCCTTTGCCCAGGCCGAGGTGGAGCAGGCGCGGGAGCTGGAGCGCGCCGTGCTCGTAAGTTTTCCCTTGCCTTCTATTTTTTCTTCTTCTTTTTGCTGCTTCTTTTGTGTGGGGGCGCGCTAGCGCACCCACTGGGTGTAGCCCCCGAGATTCGGGCCAACTACGTAGTAGTTGGGTCGAATCTTAAACTGTTTTCTTGCGCTGATCATTGCTTCTCGCATCAACTGGATTCCTACCGAGTCGGCGTCTTCAGCCGGCTTCTGGACAAGCATCGGCGGCTCAAGGAGCAGCTTGCCGCCAAGCAGGAGGAGCTTCGTGTTGCCGAAGGTACTTTTCTTGTGTGCTCTTTTTAGTGGGGGCGCGCTAGCGCACCCACTGGGTGTAGCCCTCGAGATTCGGGCCAACTGTGTAGCAGTTGGGTCAAATCTTTAATGTGGTCATTTGTTTCTGAATCTTTCCTTTGCAGCCGCGGTGTTGTCTTGGAAGACACGACTGTTCCGATCCGGCTTCCATTATGACCAGCTTGTTGCCGACGCCGGCCGGCTTGAAGCCGAGGTGGCGGAGGCGAAGGCGGAGGCGACGGGAGCCCGGCAGGCGCTTGATCAAGCCAGCCAGCTACAGGGGTAGCTGGCGAACGACAAGAGTCGTCTGGAGGCCGATGTGGAGCACCTCAAGGCGAAGGCCGCCAAGGTTGTTGAGGCGCAGTGGGCCCTTGCCGAGTCCGACCAGCAACGCGGCAAGCTGGCCGACGACAAGGGCCAGCTTCAGGCCGAGGTGGAGCGCCTGAAGGCGCTGGTGGCCACAACGGAGGAGGCCCGTCAGGGGGAAACCCGTCGCCGCGAGGAGTCCGAGAAGGCGGCCGAGGACAAGGACACCGAGCTGAAGGCGGCCCTTGCCAAGGTGGCCGACTTGGAGAAGACGCTCCAGGAGCGTGACCGCACCATTGCCCGGGAGCGGCGCGGTACGTTGCTCGAAGCGCAGCACCTGGAAGATTCCTTCTCCAGTAAGTGCATTTCTTGGGTTCTGCGGGGCCGGGATCCGGCTTCTTGTCTTTGGCAATTTTTCTGACTTGCTTTTTCTTCTTGACAGGGGCCTTTCCAGAGACACGCGAGCTGGCGGAGGAAGCCGTCCGCTTTCAGCAAAACCCGCTGGGAGTCGTCGGCTCCGGAACCGACCCACAGGTGGCTTGGACCTTTCCGGAGATCATGACCGTCCCCGAGGCTCGTCTGCGAGTCTTAGGCGAGCAGATGGGGCGGCTTTCTACGGCCGGCGCGGCGATGGCGGCGGCCTTGTGGCCGGGCTCTGTTGCGCCGAACAGCTTCACGCGGCTGGCGGCGGTGGTTGGAGGCGGGGCCGGACCGGCTCCACGAGTGGCGCGTCTCTGCCGCCCGGGCCGGCACCGAGATGGCGCTCATGTTTGCGATGTCTTGGCATCCGGACTTGTCGCTGGAAGTGCTGATGGGCCAGCGAGCCGGCTCCGAGAACCAGCTGCGGGCGAAGGCCGGATGGATCGCTGCCCGGGCCACCTACATCGCCGGGTTCGCCTTCCACGACGAGTTCCAGCCGGAGCGGGCGGAGGATGGCGGAGCTGTGCCTGCCGACGACTACGGCCTGCTTCTGAATGACCCGGAGGGCAGCTCTGAGAAGACGGGTGCCTACGGCGATGCAGATGCCGAGGAGGACACCAGCACCTCGGCGAACCCGGAGGCCACCGAGGGGGAGTCGTCAGCTGCGTGACCCAACGCTGGGGATTCGTGAGGCTGTCCTGTTTTAACTTAGTGAAAATTTCTGTTAGGTAGCAGGTCCACCCACCCACTGGGGGTATTCGGGTGTAATGAACTCTGGCCTTGGGCCTGTCCTTTAAATTTATGATGTATAAATTTCGTGAATGTTTGCGCCTTTTGCCTTTCGTCTTTTGAGCCATTTTCTTGCGACTTTCCCCTCTTGGGCTCCCCCCCCCCCGCGAGTCTGACGGCCGAGGCTCCGGTCCGTGACAAGGGGTTCGGCATTTGAGAAGAGCGGGCAGTACTTAGGCTTTTGAAACGTTGAGCGCGAGCGAAACACCCACTGGGCCGGCTGGCGGCAATCCGGCGAAGCCGGTTTTGGCGGGCAGCCGGTTGTGCGGCAGCTTAGAGTGGCGGGGCCGGGTTGGGAAACCCGGCTGTAAGTGTAAATTTCGTGAATGTTTGCGCTTTTTGCCTTTCATTTTTTGAGCCGTTTTCTTGCGACTTTCCCCTCTTGGGCTCCCCCCCCCCTCCCGCGAGTCTGACGGCCGAGGCTCCGGTCCGTGACAAGGGGTTCGGCCTTTGAGAAGAGCTGGCAGTACTTAGGCTTTCGAAACGTTGAGCGCGAGCGAAACACCCACTGGGCTGGCTGGTGGCAATCCGGCGAAGCCGGTTTGGCGAACAGCCGGTCGTGCGGCTACTTAGAGTGGCGGGGCCGGGTTGGGTAACCCGGCGGTCCTGGACTTAGTGTTCGTGGCGCGCTGGTGCTTTGGCCCATTGCACTTTCCAGGCGACAGCCGAAGCCGGTTCTGTGGCCTGGGACGAAGTGGAGGGCCGCGGCGATCTCAATGCGTCAGGAATCACTAAGGAAGACGGCAGGTAGCAACCAAGCCGACCAGCCCCTAAGTCCCCGGGTCGAGCGAGTTGGACCGGTGGCCGGGTTTGCTTAAGAGAAAAATGATGCACAAATGCAGGAGACACAATAGCTTGGTCGGAAAGGGCAGCCCCCGAGCGTCGTTCGGGGACTCCATAGTTTTTATATGATTACAAAAGGCAGTGATACATACGTGCACGCAACTAACTGTAAAATGGACGGAGGAGCTCTGCATTCCACGGCCGGGTTGTTTCTTCTCCGGCGGTATCTCTCTTGCGCGTGTTTGACTTGCGAGCGTCGATGAGGTAGTAGGCGTTGCGATCGCACAAGGCCTTGCTGACGATGAAGGGTCCTTCCCATGGGGAGGACAGCTTGTGTTGGCCGGCTTGCTGCTGGACGAGTCGGAGGACGAGGTCTCCCTCTCGGAACGCGAGGGGCTTGATTTTCTTGCTGTGGTAGTGCCTTGCTGGTAGATGGTTGGCCGGTTGAGCGCCAAGAGGCGTGCTTATTCGAGTAGGTCGACGCCGTCTTCGCGGGTTTCTTTGGCTTCGGCTTCAGCATACATCGCGACGCGCTGCGAGTCGAACTCGACGTCGGTCGGGATGATGGCCTCGGCTCCGTAAACGAGGAAGAATAGGGTGAACCCGGTCGACCGGTTTGGCATGGTACGGAGGCTCCAGAGGACGGCTGGCAACTCGTCGAGCCAGCTGCCGGGCGAGCGGACGAGCGACTCGACGAGCCGCGGCTTGATGCCGGCTAAGATGAGGTCGTTGGCCGCTCGACCTGGCCGTTGGACTGCGGGTGTGCAACGGACGCCAGGTCGAGGCGGATGCCGGAGACGGAGCAGTATTGCGCGAGCACGCCTTCGGCGAAGTTGGTGCCGTTGTCCGTGATGATGCTGTTCGACATGCCGTAACGTACCGCAGTGTCTTTGACGAATCGAATGGTTGTCGGTCCGTCCATCTTCTTGATTGGCCGTGCCTCGATCCATTTGGTGAACTTGTCCACCGCCACCAGTAAATGTGTCATGCTGCCGCGGGCGGTTTTGAAGGGCCCCACCATGTCGAGTCGCCAGACCGCGAAGGGCCAAGCGATCGGGATGGTTCGGAGTGCTAAGGTTGGCTGGTGGCTACGCTTGCTGAAGCGCTGACATCCCTCGCACTTGAGGACGAGCAACTCGGCATCTTGGAGGGCCGTGGGCCAGTAGAAATCATGGCGGAAAGCCTTGGCCACTAGGGATCGCAAGGCGGCGTGGTGCCCGCACTCGCCCTGGTGTATGTCAAGGAGGATCTCAATGCCCTGGTCTTGCTCGATGCAGCGATGGAACACGCCGGTGGAGCTGCGCTTGACGAGCTCGTTGTTGATGATGTTGTAGGATGCTCGGCGCTGCACTTGTCGGCCCTCGGTCTTGTCCATGGGGAGAACACTGTTCTCCAGGAACTCCGAGATGGGCAGGGCCCATGAAGGAGCGGCTACCACGGCGAAGACGGCCACCAGGGCGGGTTCCGGGGCGGCAGCCCCCGGGTTGGGGACAGCGGCGGCTGGGTCGGCGGTTGCAGTCCCCGGGCCGGGTTCGACAGCCCCCGGGCCGGGTTCGAGAGCCCCCGAGCCAGGTTGTGGCGCGGCCGGGTTGTCCGGGATGTAGATGGACTCGGAGTCCGGTGACAGCTTGACGGACGGCTTGTGTAGGTGCTCGAGGGAGACGCCGGACGGAATGGACTGCCGCGATGAGGCGATCTTGGCGAGTGTGTCGGCGGCCTCGTTTTTCGCACGCGGGACGTGGAGGAACTCATAGCCCGCGAAGAAACCGGACAGGTTTTGGACGAGGAAGCGGTAGCCATATTGGGATCGCGGGCGTCCCACTCGCCGGAGCACTGCTACACCACCAGATCCGAGTCGTGGTAGCATAGAATGCACCGGATGCCGAGTTCCTTGGCAAGCCAGAGGCCAGGCACAAGGGCTCATACTCGGCGACGTTGTTGGAGACGGTAAAGTGGATCTGGAGCGCGTATCGAAGCCGGTCACCCTTCGGGGAGGACAGCACGATGCCGGCCCCCAGGCCGAGACGCATCTTGGAGCCGTCGAAATGCATGCGCCAGTGCGTCGAGTCCGGCGGCGGCAGCAGGTACTGGGTCTCGGTCCAGTCGACGAGGAAGTCGGCCAAAGCTTGGGACTTGATCGTAGTGCGAGACTCGTAGAGGATGGTGTGGCCGGCTAGCTCGAGCGCCCACTTGGCGACTCGGCCCGAGGCATCTCGGCACCCGATGATCTCGGCGAGGGGGGCCGTGCTGACCACGGTAACAACGTGCTCTTGGAAGTACTGCTTCAGTTTCTTGGCGGTGAAGTACACGCCGTAACACATCTTCTGGTAGTGCGGGTAGTTCTGCTTGGAGGAGGAGAGCACCTCGCTCAGGTAGTAGACCGGGCACTGGACGGCTTGGATCTTGTCCTTCTCTGTCGCTCGACCACCATCACTGTGCTGACCGACCGCGATGCCGCGGCGATGTAGAGCAACAACGGCTCCTTCTCAGCTGGTGCAGCCAGGACGGGTGCGGTGGAGAGCATGCGCTTGAGGTCTCGGAAAGCCTCGTCCGCCTGATCGTTCCATTCAAATGGCGTCGTCTTCTTCATCAGTTGATACAGGGGCAAGGCCCTCTCGCCCAGTTGGCTAAGAAACCGGCTGACCAAGGCCAAGCAGCCGGTGAACTTCTGGGTGTCTTCAGGGCATCGGTCGGGTCCGGCTTTATCTGGTGATAGCCGGAGTAAGCATCTAGGAAGGACAGGAGCTCACAGCTGACGGTGGAGTCGATGACTTGATCGATTCGCGGGAGGGCGAATGGATCCTTGGGGCAGGCTTTGTTCAGGCTGGTGTAGTCGATACACATGCGCCAGGTGTTGTTCTTCTTTAGGACGAGGACTGGGTTGGCCAGCCACTCGGGGTGAAACACTTCCATGATGAAGCCAGCCGCCAAAAGCTTGGCGACCTCTTCACCGATGGTCCTTCTCTTCTCCTCGGAGAAATGTCACAGGGGTTGGCGGACATGCTTGGTGTCCTTGCGGACGTGGAGTTTGTGCTCGGCGTACTTCCTCAGGATACTCGGCATGTCCTTTGGGGTCCATGCGAAAATATCCCGATTCTCACGGAGGAAGTCGACGAGCTCGCCTTCCTATTTGCTGTCGAGGCGGGTGCCTATGAGAACGTACTTGCTGCAGCTGGGGTCTTCCGGGTTCAGCTTCACTTTCTTGGTCTCCTTGGAGGGTTTCAACGAGGCCTCGTCAGCCGGCTCCTCGGCCGGGATTGGTACGGCTGGCATCTCGCTAGCCAGGGCGATGATCCGGTCAAGCTGGCGCCGCTCCTCGGCTATGACCAGCGACTCGGCCAGTTTGGCGCCGTCTCGGGCGCACTCCAGGGACTTGCGGTAGTCGCCAGTGATGGTGATGAGGCCCTTCGGACCCGGCAGCTTCATCTTCAGGTAAGCGTAGTGGGGGACCGCCATGAATTTGGCGAGTGCGGGCCGGCCCAGCAGCGCATGGTGGGCGTTGTTAGATCCACCACCTCGAACCAGAGCGGCTCACGTCGAAAGTGGTCGTTGTCGCTGAATAGGACGTCGAGCCGGACGCGGCCGATCCGAGAGTAGGAGAGGCCGGGAACGATGCCGTGGAAGATCGTCCAGGTTGGCTGAGGGAGTCCTGGATTAAGGGGTCCTCGGGCGTCCGGCCTGTTGGACATGGGCCGGACTGATCATGAGTATTACAAGAGTTGATCTACCACGTTGACAGCGTTGTTGTAGATCAACCCTCCGAACATTGGTGCTTTCATTGAGAGTTCCGTTGGACATTGGTGCTCTTGTAATACTCATTGGTGCTTTCATTGAGAGTTCCATTGTGTCGTCTTCAATAGGTTCGATGGCTCCATCAATCATCTACAACAACGCTGTCCAGGGGGGAAATTTTCTCCCCCGCCAGATCTTCGTGTTCGGCGGCTTCGCACTGCGGGTCAACTCGCTTGGCCATCTAGAGCAGATCGACAGCTACGCCCCAGGTCACCGGATTAGTTTTGGAAACCTGGACTATGTCGCTTACGTCCGGGGAGACTTGATCTTCCAAGGATTCACGACTCCATTCCCCGCTCTGGCCTTAGATCCGGAACGCGTCGCCATGTCCGAAGATGGACTTCTCGAGCCCGCCGAACTGTTTGCGACCACCAAACCCGGTACGGGAGAGCCGGTTGAAGTGGCGTTGCTGGCAACCATCACGAAGCCAGACCCTTCTTCGGACACTCGCTCTGAACCCTCGGAGTCAGCACCATGTGAGTCCGGCCGGGGAGTATCCCCCCCGCCGTACTCCACGGATTCTCCTCCCTCCGAACAAACCTCGCCTTTAAGCGAGGCTTTGGACTTAATGCAATCCCTTGTCATTACAGAGGAGCAACGTCCGAACTATGCCCAGCCCGGACTAGGGGCTGGGAGCAGGGAATTTTTCTTCCCACCCACCACCCACCTTATGGCCACTGTCGAGGATTTAACCGACATGCTCGATTACGACTCCGAAGACATCGACGATATGGACGATTACGCCGGAGAGGAGCAGGCCCAAGACCCACCGCATACCGGACGCTGGGCGGCCACCTCCACGTACGATATATATATATGGTGGATACATCTAAAGACGATGGCGAGGACGGCAGGAGGGATCCGTTTAAGGACAATAACGCTGATAAACCACCGAATCGGCGGCATCAGCGGTGCCGTTCAAAATCATGCCGTGACAAAGAAAGCAATACCGGCACCGGAGAAAATAATACTCCGGAGAACGCCGAAGACCCAAACGCCCTCATCGAACTAGCTTCCGAACAAGAAGGTAGGGAGGAAGGGCAGAGTAACCCCGACGAGCCAGTTGGGAACGATGACTCAGAAGACAGCAGCTATATGCCACACTCCGAAGACGAGATAAGTCTCGGCAACAAAGACTTCATCATGCCAGAAGAACCCCTCGAGCAAGAACACTTTAAGCAACAGCTCATCGCAACCGCGAGGAGCCTGAAAAGGAAGCAGCAACGGCTTCAGGCCGAACAGGATACACTCAACGACAGATGGACTCAGGTCCTAGCAACCGAGGAATACGGCCTCGAGCGCCCAACCAAAAATTATCCGAAGCGCAAATTGCTACCTCCGTTCGATGACGGGGCACTGGAGCCCGTACCATCATCGCGCAATGCGGCTGACCGACCACCACGTGGCCGGGACAAAGCGGCAACTCAAGCCGAACACCAGCCCATACTACCTCACCGTAAAGGCAAAGATAAAATAGCTCGGGGACATACATATGACCTGCGGCAGGACTTGGACAGTAGAGCAGGCCAGAACAGATCGATCTATGGATCACGGGGGCGTGCCCCAACACGCGACAACGGCTACCTAGCCGGACGCAACAATCATAATCACGCCCGGGCCGAGAACCGCACACGGACTCCATCCGAGCTACGTCGCGACGTGGCCCGATATAGAGGCGCCGCACACCCCCTTTGCTTCACTGACGAGGTAATGGAGCACGAATTCCCAGAAGGGTTTAAACCCATGAATATCGAATCATACGATAGAACAACAGATCCCGCGGTATGGATTGAGGATTTTCTTCTCCATATCCACATGGCCCGCGGTGATGATCTCCACCCCATCAAATACCTCCCACTAAAATTAAAGGGACCAGCGTGGCACTAGCTAAACAACCTTCCAGAGAACTCCGTTGGCAGCTGGGAAGACCTGGAAGACGCCTTCCGCGATAACTTCTAAGGTACATATGTCCGGCCACCAGATGCCGATGACTTAAGTCACATCATCCAGTAGACCGGAGAGTCAGCCAGGAAGCTCTGGACTAGGTTCTTAAATAAAAAGAACCAAATAGTCGATTGTCCGGATGCCGAAGCCCTCGCGGCCTTCAAACATAGCGTCCGGGATGAGTGGCTCGCCCGCCACCTCGGTCAAGAAAAACCAAAATCTATGGCAGCCCTTACCACTCTGATGACCCGCTTTTGCGCGGGAGAAGACAGCTGGCTCGCTCATAGAAGCAACAGCGCCAGTGATCCGGGCACTTCCGAAGTCCAAGACAGCAATGGCAAGCCACGACGCAATAAACACAAGCATCGCAATAATAATGAAGGAACGCAAGACACGGCGGTCAACGCCGGATTCAGCGGCTCCAAACCCGGTCAACGAAAAAGCCATTCAAGGCAAACAGAGACGGACCATCCCATCTAGACAAGATACTGGATCGGCCCTGCCAGATTCACGGCACCCCCGATAAACCAGCCAATCGTACCAACAGAAGTTGTTGGGTCTTCAAGCAAGCCGACAAGCTTAATGCCGAACACAAGGGGAAGGGGCCGTCCAGTGACAGCGGCGACGAAGAGACTCGCCAACCAAACACCGGGGGTCAGAAGCAATTTCCCCCCAAAGTAAAAACAGTAAACATGGTATACGTGACGCACACCCCCATAGGGGAGCGCAAGCGCGCACTACGGGACGCCTACGCCATAGAGCCGGTCCCCCCAAAATTTAATCAATGGGCGGCCTGCCCGATCACTTTTGATCGCAAGGACCACCCAGTCAGTATCCATCACGCAGGTTCAGCAGCTCTGGTCCTCGGCCCAATTATCGATGGGTTCCATCTCACGAAGGTCCTTATGGACGGCAGCGGTAGCCTTAATCTACTCTACCAAGACACTGCCCGCAATATGGGTTTCGATCCTTCAAGAATCAAGCCCACCACAACTACCCTCAAGGGAGCAGTACCCGGCGTAGAAGCTCACTGCACAGACTCCATCACATTGGAAGTCATTTTTGGTTCGCCGAACAACTTCCGGAGCGAAGGCTTGACCTTCGATATTGTCTTGTTCCGCAGTAGCTACCATGCACTTATGGGGCGTACCGCTTTTGCTCGTTTTAATGCGGTCCCACATTACTGTTGGGGAACGTAGTAATTTCAAAAAAATTCCTACGCACACACGGGATCATGGTGTGCATAGCAACGAGAGGGGAGAGTGTGTCTGCGTACCCTCGTAGACCGAAAGCGGAAGCGTTAGCACAACGCGGTTGACGTAGTCATACGTCTTCACGATCTGACCGATCCAAGTACCGAACGTACGGCACCTCCGAGTTCAGCACACGTTCAGCTCGATGTCGTCCCTCGAACTCCGATCCAGCCGAGCTTTGAGGGAGAGTTCCGTCAGCACGACGGCGTGGTGACGGTGATGATGATGCTACCGACACAGGGCTTCGCCTAAGCACCACTACGATATGATCGAGGTGGAATATGATGGAGGGGGGCACCACACACGGCTAAGAGATCAAGAGATCAATTTTTGTGTCTAGAGGTGCCCCCCTGCCCCTGTATATAAAGGAGGGAGGGAGAGGCCGGCCCTAGAGGGGGCGCGCCAAGTGTGGGGAGTCCTACTAGGACTCCCAAGTCCTAGTAGGATTCCCCTTTCCTTTCCGGAGTAGGAGAGAAGGAAAGAGGGGAGAGGGAGAAGGAAAAGGGGGTTGCACCCCTTGTCCAATTCGACCAGAGGGGGGGCGCCTCCTTCCTTTTGGCCTCTCTCCTCTATTCCCGTATGGCCCAATAAGGCCCAATACTTCTCCCAGTGAATTCCCGTAACTCCCCGGTACTCCGAAAATACCCGAATCACTCGGAACCTTTTCGATGTCCGAATATAGTCGTCCAATATATCGATATTTACGTCTCGACCATTTCGAGACTCCTCGTCATGTCCCCGATCTCATCCGGGACTCCGAACTACCTTCGGTACATCAAAACACATAAACTCATAATACAAATCATCACAGAACTTTAAGCGTGCGGACCCTACGGGTTCGAGAACTATGTAGACATGACCGAGACACGTCTCCGGTCAATAACCAATAGTGGAACCTGGATGCTCATATTGGCTCCTACATATCAAACCGCATAACAACATACGTTGTTCCCTTTGTCATCGGTATGTTACTTGCCCGAGGTTTGATCGTCGGTATCTCAATACCTAGTTCAATCTCGTTACCGGCAAGTCTCTTTACTCGTTCCGTAATACATCATCTCGCAACTAACTCATTAGTCACAATGCTTGCAAGGCTTATAGTGATGTGCATTACCGAGAGGGCCCAGAGATACCTCTCCGACAATCGGAGTGACAAATCCTAATCTCGAAATACGCCAACCCAACAAGTACCTTCGGAGACACCTGTAGAGCACCTTTATAATCACCCAATTACGTTGTGACGTTTGGTAGCACACAAAGTGTTCCTCCGGTAAACGGGGGTTGCATAATCTCATAGTCATAGGAACATGTATAAGTCATGAAGAAAGCAATAGCAACATACTAAACGATCAAGTGCTAAGCTAACGGAAAGGGTCAAGTCAATCACATCATTCTCTAATGATGTGATCCCGTTAATCAAATGACAACTCATGTCTATGGCTAGGAAACTTAACCATCTTTGATTCAACGAGCTAGTCAAGTAGAGGCATACTAGTGACACTCTGTTTGTCTATGTATTCACGTGTGTACTAAGTTTCCGGTTAATACAATTCTAGCATGAATAATAAACATTTATCATGAAATAAGGAAATAAGGAAATAAATAATAACTTTATTATTGCCTCTAGGGCATATTTCCTTCAATTACGCCCATGCAAAACTCAAGATGCCCGGTCCACGCGGCGTCATAACGATAAATGGAAATACGGAACGCTCCCTCCGTACAGAGGATCATACTACAACTACTTTAGCCGAAGTACAAAGCGGCCTCATCAAGCCGCATATCTCACTGGGCATTAGCCGGTCTCTATTAAACATGACCGATCAATCTCAGAGCTGGATTAGCAGTTCGGCCTCCGTCATTCGCCACATATACCTGCGAAGTTTGTACCGCGCATACACAATTATGCACTTAAAATACCCTGGTCACACGCGGAGGCACAATACGGACAGGCCTACAAGCACTCCCATAGCCTCCTTTTCTTTTCTAACTATTTTTTATCTTTTACCACATGTGGCTCAAAGGCTGGTCATCTCACGGACTCTCTCGGAGTTCGGCTTCGTACACTTTCCCAAAGGGTATTCCTGCTAAGGAGTCCTTTCACCGAGGCAAGGCGGCGCAGACGTGCGACAGGAGGTCCAAATAATTTTAGGCCGCACTCTCTATTTCGAGCCTGTAAAGTGCCTTTTCCGTCAGCCTTCGACCCCCGACATGTCAAATAGCCTGGGTTGTGGCATTATTACCTGTAAAATGGCGATTGACATATCAATCAGGTTCCAGTGAACATAATCCGTATTCAGCATTCGTTTTTTCTAAAGAACTGAATTTTGCTTGTTCGGTTGTTTCACACACGCACCTCGGCACAAATTGCCAGGGGCTCGATATGGGAACAAATGAGTCGCCGACAAGTCCGAACAGCTTTATAGCACACTTCGGCGTCACGAGTTTGGCCTTATATGCATCAGCTCCGAATCATGTCTTTGGTCAATAGTTGGGTTGTCCGGCTCCTGTGCTTACTACCTGGTTTTTCTTTTACGTTTTCCACTCTCATTTTTGGTTTTATTTTGTTTTTATTTTCCCGTTTGTAATTTCACTGTTTTTTGGCTTTTCTTACCGTTTTTGTTTTACTTTGTGTTTTGCATTGTTTTTTTCCGGTTTCTTGTGTTCATGTTTTTTTTTCTGTTTTTGAGAACATTTTTTGGATTGTTCATGAACATTGTTTTGAATCAATTAATGATTTTAAAATTTTCGAACACATTTTAAATTCATGAGCAGTTTTTTTAAATCTATTAACATTTTTTGATTTCGTGAACATTTTTTGAATTCAAGAATATTTTCTTGAATTCATGAACAATTTACGAATTTATGAATAGTTTCTCGAATCCGTGAACAAGTTTTGAATTCCTGAACATTTTCTTGAATTTGTGCATAATTTTTGAATTCATGTGTTTTATTTAAAATTCAAGAACAATATTTAAAATTTGCATTTTCTATAATTCATGAATAGTTTTGTCAATACTGTGAACTTTTCTGAATTCATGAACAATTATTTGAATATTTTACATTTTTAGAACACGTGAATATTATTTGAATTCCCGCGAATTTATTATGAATTCATGAACATTTTTGAACCCATAAACACTTTGTTTCAAACACCTGAACATTTATTTAATTCATGAACATTTTTATAATTCGTGAATATTTTTAGATTCATGATGTTGTTATGAATTCATGAACAATTATAGGTTTCCTGGATTTTTTTTGAATTGATGAACATTATTTGAATTCCTAAACAGTTTTCATTTACGTGGACATTTTCTCGAATTCATGAACATGTTTCAAATTCTGGCACATTTTTTTATTTTATGCACATTTATTTGAATTTATGAATGTTTTGCAAAATTGTGAACATTTTTAAGTTTGAGGTAACTTTCTATAATTAGACGTATAAAACACATTTTAATTTTATTTTATAAAGTATAGAAAAAAGAAGATAAGTATGTGAAGGAAACGAAAGAAAACACGTGGATTTTGTAGGGAATGCTATGCCCGTGCGTGGCTCCCTCGAGTTATGTGTACATTTTTGAATTTATGATCATTTATTTAAATTAGTGAATGATTTCCAAATGTGTGAACCTTTTTTAAAGTTTAACATAAACTTTCTATTATTAGACATATAAAGCACACTGAAATTTGATTTTATAGATCATTCTTGGAACTACTGAAAAAAGAAAATAAATATGTGAAGAAATGGGGAGAAAACACTTGCGTTTTGTAGGGAATCTTATGCCCGTACGTGATTCCCTCCATTTAAGTGTGACACGCCAATGGGTCGGCCACAGCTACGCTACGGATCGTGCGGGACTTGCCTGACATGAGCAACGCCTGCATGATAAGGGCTCCTATTCCACGCGTTATGCGCCAGATCGCTAGCCGATGCTCAAGCGATCGTCAGTTCGGCCCGCCCATTTAAAGCATGACCGCTGCTTCACTCGATCGCTGGACAAGCACTGGCTTCCAGGCTCGACCCCTCCCGCTGGTCGACCGATTGACTGGACCGGTTCAGTTGACCGTTGACCAGTTGAGTTTTTAAAAAGTTCATAGTATTCAAAAATCAGTATAACATTGTGAAAATATACCCAAAATTCACAAAATGTTCATGAACATGAAAAGTGTTCATGAATTCAAAAATGTTCGCGAACTAGAAAAAGTTCATGAATTCGAAAAAAGTTAATGAATTAGAGAAAATTTCACAGGTTCAAAAAAAGTTTGTGGATTTCAAAATTTTCACGATATCGAAAAAGACCACGAGTTCAATAAAAGTTTGCAGGATTTGAAAAAAGAGCGAGGATTTGAAGAAGTTCATGAAGTTTTAAAAAGTTCACATATTCAAAAACTATTCTTGGGATTGTAAAAATTTCATGGATTTGACAAAAGTTTGTGTATTTGAAAATTTTCATGAATTTGATTTTTTTTCGGATTTGAAAAAGTCTGTGAATTTTAAAAAAGTTCATGCTGTCGAAAAATATCCATTGGATTGTAAAAAGATCATGGGTTTGAGAAGTTTGCTGATTTGTAAAAGTTCATGAATTTTAAAAAAGTCACGCGTTCAAAAAATATTCATGTGATTGTAAAAATTTCATGAATTTTCGAAAAGTTCACGGATCTGAAAAAAGTTCATGAACTTGAAAACGTCCACGGATTGAAAAAATATTTGTTGGATTTGATATAATTTCATGCAATTGAAGATGTTCACACATTTGATTTTTTTTATTACGAAACTAAGACAAACAAAAAAAGAAAAAGAAAACAGATGGAAAACCAAAAAAACGGCCGATAACTTCTGGAAGTTTCTTGAAATCCGCCAAAAGCTTCTAGAAGTTTCACATCTTAGGAAAACAAACAAAGCGACCGTTAATTGGCTGGCCCATTCTCGTGTGATGCATGCGCTGTCGAGAAGTAAAGAGAGAAATAATAGGCCGCGCCCAAGATTTTGGGGGGGGGGGGGGGGGGTGGGGTGTCTGCGCGGGTTTGCAGATTTCCTGATAACTGACCCTGAGGACGCTAAATAGGGTTTAGGCTATAGCTACAGGGGATACCTATCAACGCCCCCAAACAGGCCTTAGGAGTTTCCTCGCCAGTCAGGTGCGCTGTGTTATCAAGCATCTACCTAACGCAATGCGCGTCAAATAGGACCTCCCAGGTCTGATCTCTTGTGTTAGAGCATCTCTAGCCGTCTAGCCCCCCAAGGACTTGAAATAGCGCCGCTTGGGGGCTAACCGATGATATATTCGGTGTGTGTGTGTGGGGGGGGGGGCTCTGGTTCCCAGCCTCCCCCCCAGCCACCAAGTTCGGCCCAAATTGCGTGCAAATTAGGCCCAAATTCATCACAAATTCAACAAAAACTAATTTTTATCACATAGTTCATCACAGAAATCAATACAAATCAAACAGTTCAACGAAGCAAGCTCATAATTCAAACACATCGAACTAGGCGTTGCCCTTGAGCCTCCATAGGTGCTCCACCAGATCGTCATGGTGGTGAAAGGGGAAGTGGCGTCCTGCGGCGCGTGGGTCGAATCTGGGCCGGGGAAAACGTGTCTCGCCTGACAGTGGTGGCCCACGTGCCATGTTTCCTTCCGCTGGAGCCCCCAAGTGCCCCCCAGTGCGTTGAGTTCGGTCTGGGATCGCTGGGCCGAAAAATGGGCCAACCCGGCAGAATTCGGCATCCGACTGGGGTTCTTTTGGGCGTCGGGGAAAAAAATGGCGTCTTGGGGGGCCTGTTGGGGGTGCGGCTGGAGATGCTCTTAGTATGGCCACCCCTAGACTGAACTAGACGCACTGCGCATGCTCTTATTCTTGTACGGTGGATTGCATGTTGACACGGTTGCATGCATGCATCAAGCTAGTGTTTGACTCCATTGCCACCACTTAAGCAAAAGTGCATGGCATCCCAGCCCATAGTTAGATTCCTATCCGAACCTAGGCTCTCTCAGCTATTTGAGAATTCTGGTCGTTGGATCTCTCCCTTGATGCAATTTGGGCCATGGGATATGCCCCTGGGATGAGCTGGGCCGTTGGATAAAATCCCATAGTTAGATTCCTATCTGAACCTGGGCTCTCTCAGCGATTTGAGAATTCTGGCCGTCGGATCTCTCCCTTGATGCAATTTGGGCCGTGGGATATGCCCCTGGGATGAGCTGGGCCGTTGGATAAAATTCGGAGTTGGAGCAATGGATGGTGGTTTTGTTTTCTCACTTCGGTATATTGGGCAGATGTCGCTGAGCTGTGGGGTATGTCGTATATGGGCCGTGCCTGTCAGTTGCCGTGGCTAGGAGAGTGCCCAGTGCAGTCCTTCTGCGGTACAAACCGCGTGCCACCGCCTGTGATTTCGTTGCCCCGCCGAGGGTATTGTTGGGATTTCCCATCCCGACGCCACATGGCTTCCCTTGGTTCGTGGCCTCGTCCCCAATCGAGTGACAAGGTAGGGTTCCATCTTCTTTGTCTCTCTCCCTCGAATCTTTGGCGCAGCCGTTGCTCCTCTGCCTTCCCTCTTTCCCGCCCAACCCGCCGCCGCTCATATGCGCCTCCCTCCTCCTCCCCACGAAATCTCCACCAGTCCGTGAATCCTTGTGCGGAAGTCATGGAGGGGCAACCGCAGCGGTGGACAGGGAGATTTGGGTTAGTTTGGTCGCTTCTTGGTTGTTTATTCCTTGGATTTGGGTTTCTCCGTTTCCTTTTCTTCCTCTCCGCGTTCTTCATCCTTCCGCCCTCCCTTGATCCAGCCCGAGCCACCGCCAAGACAGAAGTAGGTCCGCGGTGCCGTCTCTCTGCTCGATCTACTGATTCATCTCGTGCGGCGGCAAAAGGAGGTCCTGCAGCCCGCTTCCATTCTACTCCTCGCGCCTCGGCGTCATCTCAAACGTTGCCATGCTGGTCGAGATCTCCAGCGGTGCCGTTGGCTGGGCGAGGCACCCGTCGTCACCGAGGACCAAGCCATCATACTTGCGCCACGCTCGCCGGTGCACGGAGCATGTCCCCTCGGCACTGTGCTCCAGGGCGTCGCCAATGCCCTCCCTGTACATGCCTTCGACTCGGTGAGACATCCTACCAAATAAGTATGTTCAATGCTCAGTACTCCACCACAAGATGCTAGACTAAGATTGAGTTCTTTTGGCTGGTGTTGATGTGGATTTAAAGTTTAGGTGCTGAAGCGTTGATGTAGACCTGAAAAAAGTAAAGTTAGTTTTCAGTTCTTAGGCTGTGTTTGGTTGAGCTGCAGATTCTGTAAAAGCTGTTGTGAGCTGTGAGCTGTGAAAAAGCTGCTGTGAACTTTCTGCTGTGGAAAAGCTGGAAGCCGTTTGGTTGAAACAACTGTGAAACTGTAGATTTGACTGTGAATGTTCTATGATGCCCCTTAGGCCATAGTGAAATATGTTAATTTCCTAGTTGACCGTAGAGCAGTGATACATATATGGTAGGCAATTGAACGTCCATTTTGCAAAGGAAAATTATGACAATTAAGATGACTCATAGGTAACACATATGCAATTTAACGATTATGGTTTGATGTTTCATATATCCAAACAGATAGATACACCATAATATTATTATGGAAGACGTGGAGCATAGAGAAAACACATATGGTTCACATGATGATGAGCTTCATCGACATAACTAACTTATCTTGCCATGGCAAGACAAGCATCAGCTATCCTACTACGAATATTGTTCATGCTATCTTCGTTCTCCTCTTCTTCAACGGGATCCGCTTGTGTTGGTGCCACCTCCTTTCGTAGCACTGGAGGTACATACTCATCATCGACATCACATTTATCAAAAACTTTGTCACTCAACTTGCTATCACGAATGAAATTATGCAATGCCATGCAAGCAATGATGATATGCTTCTGTGTACGAGGTGAGAAACTTGGGACCCCTTTCAAGATGCGCCATTTCTGCTTGAGTACCCCGAAAGCACGCTCAACAACATTTCGAAGGGATGAATGTGAAAAGTTAAACAACTCGTACTTCCCTTCAGGTGGACGATGACGGCGAAGACGAAATTCCGGCAGATGGTATGTACTCCCCTTAAAAGGAGCAAGGTATCCCGTTCGGTTTGGATACCCAGAGTCGACAAGATAGTATTTCCCTGAAAAAGAACACAAAGTTAGCGTCACACATAAGAATATAATTAATGATGACATCAGTTACTACATTATACCTTTGGGTGGTATAGGAAATGAAGGGAAGTGTGCTAATGCATGATTCAAGACCCTTGTATCATGTGCACAGCCCGGCCAACCCGCAACCACAAACGTAAACCTCATGTCAAAGTCACATACTGCAAGCACATTCTGAGATGTGAAACCATGTCGACATCTATGGTTAACCGCATCATCTGCAGGCATTGAAACTGGCACATGTGATCCATCTATGGCACCAATAGCGCCTTTGAAATGAGGCCAGAAACGCTCTTCCTTAATCTTTTCATGCTCATGCCTAAAAGTAGGATCTCTAGGTTTGATGTTATCTTTCGCTAACTTGCGCAAACATAACAAAACTTCCTTAAACTTTGTATGAACTGTCCAAAGTGATCGTACAAAACGGTTCTCAGCTTGAGCAAATGATTGAGGGCCTCCAACAATCCATAAGAACATGGCCAGTGACTCAATTGATGAAACATTAGTGGTTGACGTCAAACCATATGCAGAGACAAGCAAATCATGAAGTGCCATGAAAACATCATTGCCCATTCGAAACATTTTATAAAAGTATCTAGGTCGACCGTAACACTCCATGACCCATTGAAGTCCTGTTTGCCGAGGCACTCTGTATGTTTTGTTCAAGTATCGCTCAACATAGAGGTTACCTAGGTTTCCCATGATAGCAGCCTGATTCGCAAGTTCAGCTAGAAGTTTCATTCCCTCCTGTCCCTTTATGGCCACTTCTTCCATTCTTGCATCCATCTACATAACAATATAAAAATGTTAAAATATTCTGCATCACATAAATATGACCAGACTACACGAGCAATTATTTCTCGCAACATAAATATTGTAAAACAACACAAGCAAATATTTCTCACAACATAAATATAGTAAACAACACGAGCACATATTTCTCACAACATAAATAAGGTAAAACAACACGAGCACATATTTCTCACAACATAAATATGGTAAAACAACATGAGCACATATTTCTCACAACATAAATATGGTAAACAACAGGAGTAACTATTTCTCACAACATAAATATGGTAAAACAACATGAGCACATATTTCTCACAACATAAATATGGTAAACAACAGGAGTAAATATTTCTCACAACATAAATATGGTAAACAACAGGAGTAAATATTTCTCACAACATAAATATGGTAAACCAACATAAGCAAATATGGTCCACGACAAAAGCAATTACATCCACAACGAAAGCAAATATGGTCCACAAATAACCAAATTTGGTCCACAATGAAAGCAAATATAGGTCTATAACATAAACAAATATGATTCACTACACGTGCTTCAACATCTCCTTCTCATGCTCCCTCTCCAAAAAATCAAACCTCCCTTCTTTTGTTTCAAGAACATTGAAGATTTCCCTAAACTCGGGCTTCACTATAAGAGTGAGGGTTGTGTGCATGAGAGCAGTTTTTTCCTTCACACCACATTCTTTGACCATCTTCATTACTTCTGAAATGGTGGGAACATGGTTTGTGAGAGGAGCGGATGATGCTTCAACACTTGAAGTTATCTTCTCCACTCCACTTTCTATTTTCTCGCATGTCTGCTTGTACAATCGTAAGAATGGACTCTTTTCTTCCTTCTCCTCATTTGCGTTAGAAGGTTGCTTGCGCTTCTTGCTTGGTTTTGGTTTCTTCGAAGATGCCAACTTCATTTCAGCACGACCATCGGGCTTCTCGAAAGGAACCGCATTATCATCACTTGATTCATCAGAAGATATATCTCCAGCACAAGAAGCACTAGCCCCAGTAACATGTACTTTGTCAAATATGATGTGCAAATCTTCAAGGTGCTTTGGTCCCTGTTTTTTGAACTTCATATGATTGCATTTCTTTCCTGTACTCTCTTGGCATCTCTGAAATGGATTTTAATGTATAAGTGAGATAATGCAACCATATAGAACCATTCCAAATGAAAAACAAAATGGCTAGTCCTACCTTGATATGTTCATCCCACCATTCTTTAGAGAAATCAACGGTTCTCTTCGCATCATCCCATCCAAGCCCAGTTGCTTCATTTTTCAACTCCATGAACCAAGTGTACTCATTTTTTATGGCATCCCACTTGTTTTTGAATTTATCCTTGGGATACTTCTTTCCCGTTCTAGCTTCCCATTTCTCCAAAACGTTTTCCCAACCCCTCTTGTTTAAATAACCTAATGGCCTATTCCCCTTTTCAACCTCTTCTCTCAATATTTCAATGAGTTTCTTGAGATGGGCATCATCCCACACCGCCTTCTCAGTCATACTTCAATAAAGCAATATGAGAAAAGCACGTATCAATAATAATGCATTACATAATAGCAGCAAGTACTCAAATAGTATGTACAAGTAGCAAACATAATATCTATGTACAAGAAATTTTTGTGAATGTTGTTTGCTGTCTTTTTAGATGGCATGTCATGCAAGCTTATACATCACACAAAAAATAGGTATATCATGTTCAGCTTCTGTACATATCATGTATACAAGCAATTAAACATTACATAAATAAAATTGTGCAAAAAATTCAAAGGAAACCTAAACAGGGAGGGTGAGGAGGAAGGAGAGGGGGAGGGAGCAGGGAATTGTTGTAGATTTGACTGTGAATTGTCTGGAATGATCCTATTTACATCCAATATACATCATCAATAGACAACAATATGACAAAGCAAAATAAATCCATCCTATTTCTACTTGTACAGGAGGTGGGAGGGGGGATAGGGGAGTGGGAGGAAGGGGAGCAGCTACCTTTCAGAGTGGAGGTAGGAGCTCGCGTCGGGGCTGCGGGAGGCGTCGCCGGCGGCAGGGCGTGCGGAGGTGGAGGACGGCGTCCCTTGCTGGTCCGGTGGTCCTCGCGGGCTCTTGAGGCGGAGAGGTCCGGCGAGCAGTAGAGGAGGGAGGAGGTCGCGACGGGGAGGCGGCGCCAGCGGCTGGGCAGGCGGCGGTGGAGGGCCGCCGGCGGCGGCTAGGAACCCTAGCTGCCGCTCGGGTCGATGGAGACTAGGGTTCCGATGTGTTTTTTTACGAGGGGTGGCCTTCTGTGGTGCTGGATGACTCGCTCGGGAGGAATAGGCCCAATCGTTTTCCACTTACGAATGGCAAAGGTGGGTAAATACATTGAAACTCTCAGGGGACAGCTAAAAGTGCATTGCTGAAGTTGGGGGTTCACCTGCTTCGAAAAATACACTGCGGGGAAGCCGTAACTTTTACAGATTCTGCTTCTCTGTTTTCCCCTTTGGTTAGCTTATAGCTTCCAAAAGCTAGAAGTTGGCTACAGAAGTCCAACCAAACACAGCCTTAGAGTTGGATTCCTATACTCCACATACAACTGCTTTAATTGTTTCTCTTGGAACTTAGTCAAATGTATTATGGGAATTTTCCCCTGATTTCAAAGTGTTTTGGAACAAAAATCTTCCTCTGATGTGTATTTACTTGCGCTCTTCTCCAACAAAGGCTAGAGCAGGAGTGGAGATGGCAGTGATTTATGCAGTTGCTAACAGCATCCTCGTACTTTTGTGGAGATTATTGTGGACTTTGAGATAGGAAGCAACCCTACCCATCGAGCCCGCGCCATCGCTGTTTCCATTGATGCAAGAAGCATGCTAGGGAAACATGCCGTCGTCATACCAGCATGATCTCCTCCGCCGCTCCTCCCGGTGCTGTCCCTTTGCCGGAAAGCGGGGACGACCGGCAGATCCAGGCCACAACATGGTCCTCTTTGGCTCTCGCCTGTAGTTGTCCACGGGTTCCTCTCTCTGCCTTCCTCCCTAATTGAACACTAGTAGAAAAAGGCCCATTTGTCCCGGTTCATAAGGCCCATCTGTCCCGGTTGGGGAACCGGGACTAAAGGGTCGTTACTAATGCCCTAGGCCTTTAGTCCCGGTTCTTATACAAACCGGGACAGATGGGCCTCCACGTGGCCGCTCCGGCGAGCCCAGGCAGGAGGGCCTTTGGTCCCGGTTGGTAGCACCAACCGGGACCAATAAGCTTCCACGCGTCGGCATTTCAGCGGCTGGTTTTTTTTAAAGGAGGTGGTTTAGGGGTTTTGGGGTTAATTTAGGTTGGTATAGGTAGCTAATAGAGAGATGTGTCCTCTCTTATCTCCGTGCTACTGCTACTGCTATGCCTAAACATGACTTAGATTGAAGTGAGGCAACATGTGGTGCATGTCGAAAGTAATACTAATCCTAACTTGATCAAGTTTGGATTGTACTACTTTCGACATGCACGACATGCATGTTGCCTTCACTTCAATCCAATCCATGTTCATTTCATCCACAGATATATAATAACTCTTCATGCTCGCATCATGCATCATCATAATAACAAGTCCTACTAATCATCATCATACAACTTCTACTTGTTATTAATAACAAGTCATACGATCATCATCCTGATAGTCATCGAACCAACCCTACTTTGTTCTTAGCACATGATCATCCGTATTAGGTAGGACCTAAATACCCTCTTTAAGGTAAAATAGCATAAAACAATATAGACCCTGACTCTCCATTATGGAGAATGGAAATCATCCTGTCTCCAATTCTTGCGCTTCGCTTCCTTTTGCTTCCAAGAACCTCCTTACGACTGTCCATACATTTTTTCCATTCTCTGATTAGCATGTCTCCACTTCTTTTAGAAATCTGGTATGGACAGTTGAGATTCGTAGGATTACCTGGATATATGTTCAAAACACGAAGGCTGCCATTCTGATACATCAAATGAGGTACACAATCCTCTGGGATTCTCTGTTGAAGAACATAGTAATAACTTCATAGTTAGCAATGATGTACTAGTTTTAGAAGTATGCAAAAGATGCACGGATGTCGTAATAGTAAAATATCTTACCAGGGTATCTCCATGGTAGTTACCGTAGTTCAACACGTGCACTAGTGGCACGTATTGACCATAATGTTGAGGAGTTTGATTGTAGATATTGTAATTCTCAATATCAGTACAAAATCCGACCAGATGATTTTTCTCCTGATAAGTTAATTCAGAGCCATCGGTGTAGTGGGTTTTGTCTACCATGTTCCGCACATTGTTTGAACAATCAAAATAAGCTGTCAATGGAAATAAGCTGTCAACTATTTGAAATAAACAATATAAATTAGCTAATAACTATGTTTGAGAAACTCACATAGCGGTAGAACTGGAGGCGTATCAACAAGGACCCAAATGTCCATATTGTCTTGCTCGATTTCAGGATCACCAAGATCCATGGTGACAAGCATACCCTCATCAAAACCATACATCTTGCAAAATGCTTCCCAATTTTTGCAACCAAAATGGGTTACGCTCTCAGCATTATACAGATTTACTTCAAAATCCACATCATGATGGGTCCTTAGGTGAATTTTTTTCGTTTCAAAATTTTCATGGTCTTCAAAATCCATCTTCTCCAAGACATAGCGTCTTGCATGGCATGGGATAAGCTATACTCGAATTGTAAAAGATGAAAATTATACGTTGAAATAGTTGAAGCCATGCTTATTTACCAAAAAAACACTTGTCGCCGTTGCGTACCGTTTCAACATCGAAGGTCTCCTCGAACTTAATGCTGAAGCGCCGATCATCGTCCAGGTGAGGCCTGTCGCACAAACCTCGATCGTCGTGGCACCACCCGCACTCCCCCGGGAGACTTTCGTCGTCCGATGATGACATTTCCTACGTTCATAATTCAAAGATTAAACTTGTACAATTAAATATATGTACTACAAAAACTAGATTAGATCATTATTATTCATCACGGGTTGACTATCGGTTTGTCGAGTCTTTTCTTGAAAACTCTCAGCTCACGTGGTGTATACATTCGACCGTTCGTGATGGTCGCTCCTCCATTTGTCCCCGAGTGCATTACACCAAAATATCTAGCACACGGGAACGAAGGAGAAGCGACCCCCACGACAACAGTCGGGATTCTTGGTCCTCTCATATATATATGGTGGAACTCTCCCTCACTGATTCCTCTCTGACATTTGCGACCGTCGGTGATGGTAGCTCCTCCTTTCGTTCCCGAGTGCATTACACCAAATTGTCTAGCACACGGGAACGAAGGAGAAGCTACCCCCACGACAACAGTCGGGATTCTTCGTCCTCTCATATATGGTGGAGACTCGACAGACTTAAAGTCAACCTGAAATATCGTTTAATCATCTTTCTAAAAGAGGATTTGGCTGGTCTCACCTCGATGTCGGAGGGGGTCGGTGACGGGGATGACGGCGGGGATGATGGAGGGGCCGGGGGCTCTTAGATTTCTGCGAAAACAAAAACCCTATAAGCTATCAACTAATCATATGCATATGCCTTGCATAGTGCTCTCCAATTTTAGCATTCAAAGTAGGAGTAGTTTTCCAATTTGAGCATTCAATAAGCAAAATCAAATCGCAAAATAAAGTAGTATTCAAATTAGGATGCATTCAATTATAAGCAAAACTACATCATCTCCATGCGTCCGTACATCATCGAATATTATCACTAATACACCTCGAATACTATCATACATATCGCCAGTACAGCTAGAACCGTAGCGCCCGACGGGTATCGGTGCGGGCGGTGGACACCCAAAGGGAAGGAACCATCACAGGATCATAGCTCCAGTGAGATCCCTGAAGAACCTGCCAGGTATTGTCGAACCTGCCCTCCAACGCAACCATGTAGCGACGGACGTGCTGGTCCTCCTCGCTGACACGGTGACGTACCACCTCCGCGGTGTCCGGAAGCCTCGGCACCGTCACTGGCCCACGTGACCGCCACCAAACAAGGATCGGGTCAACGACGGGCTGGCTCCTCACCAACCTACGCCCCCCGAAAGGTAGCACCTCCCAAAACCAGCCCGGCGGAGCCCAGTCCCGGACATGGCCCCTCTGATCAAGCCGGCCTCCTCCGCCGAGTCGACGACGAGGATGCGGGATAGGCATCGTCGATGTCGATGCGGGAATAATTGCTTTAACTAAAAAAACAAACTAGTTCTATAAATTTCCTTACTATAAAATAGAATAAAGTAGTACTTACTAAAAATAAACTAGCTAGTTTAACTAGTTCTATTATTTTTCTAACTAATTCTATTAAACACTTTCTAAGTAGTACTTACTAAAAGTTATCGGGGAGGGGGTACGTATATCGACAATGACATACCCGATAAAAAAATAAGAAGAGGAAGAAGAAGAAAAAAAAGAGGAGAAGAAGAAAGGAATAGAGGAGGAGATCGAAGAAAAAAAAGAAAAAAGAGAGGAGAAGAAGAAGGAATAGAGGAGAAGAAGAAAAAATAGACTAATATATTATTCTATTTCTTCTTCTTCTCCTCTATTTCTTCTTCTTCTACTCTCTTTTTCTTCTTTTTCATCTTCTTATTTATTTCTCCTCTTCTTCCTCTCCTCTTCTCCTTATTCTTCTTCTTCTTCTCCTTCTTCCTCTTCTTATTTTCATTTTTTCTCTCCTTCTTTTTCTTCTAAATATGAACATACATAAATGACTTTGATCATACACAATTTTCAGATTCCTACACAATATGAACATATACATAAATTGACAAAGAAAATTCTATGAACAAAAAAAATCATAAAAATTCTATGAACAAAATTACAACAGAAAAAAATTATAAAAATTCTATGAAAAAATTGATATATTCTTTGCATATATACGAATATACAAACATTTGCATATTCAATAATAATATCACCAAAAAAATCTAAACTACACAACTAAATTAATACATCTAAATTACAACAACTAAATTAACTACACATCTAACTACACATCCAAATTAATACAACTAAATTACAAATCTAAACTACACATATATAATAGCTAGGGGGCGCGGCGGCGCGGCGGCAGTGGCGGCGGCCATTACAGGGAGGAGGAGGAGGGGATCGGGGCGGCGCTCACAGGGTGCGCGGCGACGGCGACGAGGAGGCAGCGTCGGGGCAGGGGCGGCGCGGGGCGGGACGGCGTCGGGGCGTGGCGCAGGGGCGCGGCCGGCGACGGCGTGGGCTCGGGGGCGGAGGACGGCGTCGGCGTGGGCTCGGGGGCACGGGCGACGGCGACGGCGGCGGGGCAGCCTGACGGCGTCGAGGAGGTCGGCGTCGTCGGGCGGCAACTAGCGATGAAATCTGAAAAAAATGCTAAGTGCTGGCTTATATAGGAAAAGCTTTAGTCCCGGTTCGTGGCACGAACCGGTGCAGAGGCCTTTGGTCCCGGTTGGTGGCACAAACCGGGACTAAAGGGGGGGGCATTGGTACCGGTTGGTGCCACGAACCGGTACCAGTGTAAGCCTTTAGTACCGGTTGGTGGCACCAACCGGGACTAAAGGCCTTGTGCTGCCCGCATCGCGGCACAAAAGTTTAGTCCCACCTCGCTAGTTGAGGGAGCTCGAGAGTGGTTTATAAGCCCCACTCCTGCTGCCCTCTCGAGGTCCTCTCAAATGCAGGCTTTCGGGTCTAAACACACTGTATCTACCTGTGGGCCTATTGGGCCTTCTATGGGCCCGAATCCTGGCCCATGGGTGGGTTTCTAGTCGTATTCAGGCCGTGGTGGCCTAGTAGGTGGCTTTTTTTTATTTTTTCCCAGTTTATTTCTTTTCTTTTTTGCTTTATTTATTTTATTTTATTTCTACTTACAACAAAATACTTATTTATTTTATTTTATTTTGTTTCTAATTACTTATTTATTTTATTTTATGATAATTCTTTTTGCTACTAAAGTTTCTAACAAAAAAAGTACTTTATGAAAATTCTTTTTGCTTTTAATGATTATGAACAGAAAAAACTTTGATAATTTTAGTTGCATCAATTTTATATAATTTTAGTTTCAGTAATACTAGAGCTTGCTTATAATGTTTTGAACAGAAAATAGGTTGATAATTTTAGTTTCATAAATTTTATTTATGTTATTAAAGTTTATTTTATTTTGTTTCTACTTATATATTTTATTAAAGTTTATTTTATTATGTTTCTAATTACTTATTTATTTTTTATGATATTTGTTATTTTCCATGTATTTACTGTTTATTTTGAGCTATAAGACCCTGAAATTGAAAAACACTAAAAATGAACTCTGAAAAGGTTGAAAGTTGGCATGGTATCATCATTTCACCCACATAGCATGTGCAACAAAGTAGAGAGGGTTACGGCAAAAACTGGATGCACTTCATGTACAAAACGGACAATCTCTTTCGAAGTATCAGGGTTTCATTCGGAAACTCGTCTGTTACAAAGGGATTTCATTTTTTTGAACTTACTTGAACTCCATAGTTTTTCTGTGTTCAAAATGCACCATTCAAAGCCACATCATCAATTTTCAACCCTTTCTGACTTCATTTGTTATTTTTCATGTATTTACTGATTATTTTGAGCTATAAAACCCTGAAATTGAAAAGCAATTCAAATCAACTCTGAAAAGGTTAAAAGTTGGCCTGGTATCATCATTTCACCCACATAGCATGTGCAAGAAAGTAGAGAGTGTTACGGCAAAAACTGGATGCACTTCATGTACAAAACGGACAATCTCTTTCGAAGTATCAGAGTTCCATACGGAAACTCGTCTGCTACAAAGGGATTTCATTTTTTTTGAACTTACTTAAACTCCATAGTTTTTCTGTGTTCAAAATGCACCATTCAAAGCCACATCAACAATTTTCAACCCTTTCTGACTTCATTTGTTATTTTTCATGCATTTACTGATTATTTTGAGCTATAAGACCCTGAAATTGAAGGCAACATATAGCTCTCATGAATAGATAAGTGACCAAATTAATAGAAGTTCAGCATCACATTAAAACCAAAGTACATACATAGTTCTCATTGAACAACATATATATATATATATATATATCTCCAGAGCATCTAATTAAACCATACATTGAAATTATGTAAAACATTTCAATGCAACAACAAATGCGATCATAATCGCAACCAAGGTAACAATTGATCCAACTGCATAATGATACCAAGCCTCGGTATGAGTGGCATATTTTCTAATCTTTCTAATCTTCAACCGCATTGCATCCATCTTGATCTTGTGATCATCGACGACATCCACAACATGCAACTCCAATATCATCTTCTCCTCCTCAATTTTTTTATTTTTTCCTTCAAGTAATTGTTTTCTTCTTCAACTAAATTTAACCTCTCGACAATAGGGTCGATTGGAATTTCCGGTTCAACCACCTCCTACATAAATAAAATCTATGTCACGTTGGTCGGCATAATTGTCATAAACAATAAATGAACCAAATAGTTATAAAAAGATTATATATACCACATACGAATCATAGACAGGACGAGGGCCGACGAGGGCGGATACCAAAACCATCGCACTATATAATAAGAAGGAATATAAAAGTAACAAAATTAGACAAGTATCTATCTGAAGTAAGAATTTTTTTTCAGAAAGAAGATAAGAACAAGAGGCTCACCACGGTGGTGCTGGCGACGAGATCGGCGCGGGCGATCGACGACGGTGAAGACGGGGACGGGACGTGACAGACCGCTAAACCTAGACAAATCTCGGGGAAAATGGAGCTCGGAGGTCGAGTTTCGAGAGGAGAAAGATTAACTAGTGTGGCTCAGACATTTCATCGAACACCTCATGTGCATAGGAGGTGAGCTAGAGCACCCAAATGCCCTCCCCTCGATGGCCAGAAAAAATAGAGCACTGTGGAGTGCTCTGCTGCGGCGATGGGGTATATATAGGCAGCTCATTTGTCCCGGTTCGTGGCTAGAACCGGTACTAAATCCAGGCCTTCTGTCCCGGTTCAAGCCAAGAACCGGGACCAATGGTTGTGGGCCAGGAGCAAGGCCCATTAGTCCCGGTTCGTGCCTCGAACCGGGACAAATGGTTCCATACGAACCGGGACCAATGCCCACGAGGCCCCGGCCGGCCCCCTGGGCTCATGAACCGGGACGAATGCCCCCATGGGTCCCGGTTCGTGACTGAACCGGGACTAATGGGCTTGCCATGCCCGAACGAAAGCCCTGTTTTCTACTAGTGAAAAGAAATCAAACTGAGCTTATAGCTCAGAAGGAGTTCTACACAAATGCTCTTAATGCAGCCAAAGAGGATGAGGCATTAGCTGAATCAAGAGTCAGCACAGAAGCCACAGTTGAGCATGAGAGCCATTTTAAGCGAAGCTTGTGGAAAAGAAAGTATGCTGATTAACACAATTGAGGAGTTTAGGAATGCTCTCACCATACAAGAACATGAGGTTAGTCATAAAAATAAGTATCTATAGCATGTGTGTATATAATTCAATATCCTTGCTCCTGGGTACAATTAGTTGTGCTGTTCTAACTGTAACCTATATCAGTTTGTTCAAAAAACTCTTTCTGGAGCATTATATTTCGTACTATTCCATCATTTATTCCACTGATCGTATGTTTCTTTGGGGGCATTTCAGTCTCCTTTCAGGGAAGAAGGATCGAAACGGGATCATGACGATCTTCAAAAGCACTATCAGGTAAGCAAATCTTTTCTGGTGTACCTGGTACTGCAGAGTAAAATTAGGCATGGACCAATTGTCAGCTTCTTTCATATTTTTTAATTCTTTAGTACTACAGAGTAAAATTAGCCATGGACCAATTGTCAGCTTCTTTCATTTTTTTAACGAACTAGGCACGCAAGTTCCTGAGTCGAAAAGGCCACTCCCAAGGCAAATTGAAGCCATGCAGGTATTGGTGCTTCCACAGATTTTTCCTTGTGGTGTAGTTAGTTCACCTTTCTTTCCTTATCGGGTGTATGTATACCACCTACACAGTATGCGAATTTAGTTTTTTCAGCTGTCTGAAGTACGCCAATCAATTGTGTGCTAATTTTAACAGGAGTCAGCTCCTTGAAGGGAAGAAGCTTGGCCTGGCGTTGAGAGAACCTTGAACTCTCGCCTTCAGGTCTGCGGTCTGCTCTGTTCTGCCACAATAGCTATTTTGATGTAGTTTATGCTCTTCTTCCCTTTTGCTTATCACACATAAACCAATTACTCGCTTATTTCATTCCCCTAATTATTTTGAGATATTACATAGCATGTTATCTGAAAACATTAGCGAGTTACTTTAATTCACCTCTTCATATATCTCAGATTGTTGTAGTTGTCATTTTTGTTCTGCTTGTTGGAAATATGCCCTAGAGGCAATAATAAATTGGTTATTATTATATTTCCTTGTTCATGATAATCGTTTATTATCCATGCTAGAATTGTATTGATAGGAAACTCAGATACATGTGTGGATACATAGACAACACCATGTCCCTAGTAAGCCTCTAGTTGACTAGCTCATTGATCAATAGATGGTTACGGTTTCCTGGCCATGGACATTGGATGTCGTTGATAACGGGATCACATCATTAGGAGAATGATGTGATGGACAAGACCCAACCCTAAGCCTAGCACAAGATCGTGTAGTTCGTTTGCTAAGAGCTTTTCTAATGTCAAGTATCATTTCCTTAGACCATGAGATTGTGCAACTCCCGGATACCGTAGGAATGCTTTGGGTGTACCAAACGTCACAACGTAACTGGGTGGCTATAAAGGTGCACTACAGGTATCTCCGAAAGTGTCTGTTGGGTTGGCACGAATCGAGGCTGGGATTTGTCACTCCGTGTAAACGGAGAGGTATCTCTGGGCCCACTCGGTAGGACATCATCATAATGTGCACAATGTGACCAAGGAGTTGATCACGGGATGATGTGTTATGGAACGAGTAAAGAGACTTGCCGGTAATGAGATTGAACAAGGTATCGGGATACCGACGATCGAATCTCGGGCAAGTAACATACCGATAGACAAAGGGAATTGTATACGGGATTGATTGAATCCCCGACATCGTGGTTCATCCGATGAGATCATCGTGGAACATGTGGGAGCCAACATGGGTATCCAGATCCCGCTGTTGGTTATTGACCGGAGAACGTCTCGGTCATGTCTGCATGGTTCCCGAACCCGTAGGGTCTACACACTTAAGGTTCGATGACGCTAGGGTTATAGGGAATAGATATACGTGGTTACCGAATGTTGTTCGGAGTCCCGAATGAGATCCCGGACGTCACAAGGAGTTCCGGAATGGTCCGGAGGTAAAGATTTATATATGGGAAGTCCTGTTTTGGTCACCGGAAAAGTTTCGGGTGCTATCGGTAACGTACCGGGACCACCGGGAGGGTCCCGGGGGTCCACCAGGTGGGGCCACCGGCCCCAGAGGGCTGCGTGGGCCCAGTGTGGCAAGGGGCCAGACCCTAGGTGGGCTGGTGCGCCTCCCACAAGGGGCCCAGGGCGCAGGAAGGGGGGGGAGGGGGAAACCCTAGGCTCAGATGGGCCTAAGGCCCACCTAGTGGTGCGCCCCCCCCTCTCTCCACCCTTGGCCGCCCCCCTAGATGGATCTAGGGCTGGCCGCACCCCTTGGGGGGCAAACCCTAGATGGGGGTGCAGCCCCTCCCCCTCCCCTATATATAGTGGGGGTTTTGGGGCTGCCATACACATGAGAACATCTCTCTCTTGGCGCAGCCCTACCCCTCTCCCTCCTCCTCTCCCGCGGTGGTTGGCGAAGCCATGCAGGATTGCCACGCTCCTCCATCACCACCACGCTGTCGTGCTGCTGCTGGATGGAGTCTTCCCCAACCTCTCCCTCTCTCCTTGCTGGATCAAGGCGGGGGAGACGTCACCGGGCTGCACGTGTGTTGAACGCGGAGGTGCCGTGGTTCGGCGCTTAGATCGGAATCAACCGCGATCTGAATCGCTACGAGTACGACTCCTTCATCCGCGTTCTTGCAACGCTTCCGCATCGTGATCTACAATGGTATGTAGATGCACTCCCCTTCCCCTCGTTGCTAGATTACTCCATAGATTGATCTTGGTGATGCGTAGAAATTTTTTGAATTTCTGCTACGTTCCCCAACAGTGGCATCATGAGCTAGGTCTATGCGTAGTTTCTATGCACGAGTAGAACACAAAGTAGTTGTGGGCGTCGATGTTGTCAATTTACTTGCCGTTACTAGTCTTATCTTGATTCGGCGGCATCCTGGGATGAAGCGGCCCGGACCGACCTTACACGTAAACTTACGTGAGACAGGTTCCACCGACTGACATGCACTAGTTGCATAAGGTGGCTAGCGGGTGTCTGTCTCTCCCACTTTAGTCGGATCGGATTCGATGAAAAGGGTCCTTATGAAGGGTAAATAGAAATTGGCATATCACGTTGTGGCTTTTGCGTAGGTAAGAAACGTTCTTGCTAGAATCCCATAGCAGCCACGTAAAACATGCAACAACAATTAGAGGATGTCTAACTTGTTTTTGCAGGGTATGCTATGTGATGTGATATGGTCAAAAGGATGTGATGAATGATATATGTGATGTATGAGATTGATCATGTTCTTGTAATAGGAATCACGACTTGCATGTCGATGAGTATGACAACCGGCAGGAGCCATAGGAGTTGTCTTAATTTATTGTATGACCTGCGTGTCAATGAAAACGCCATGTAATTACTTTACTTTATTGCTAACCGTTAGCCATAGTAGTAGAAGTAATAGTTGGCGAGACAACTTCATGAAGACACGATGATGGAGATCATGGTGTCATGCCGGTGACGAAGGTGATCATGCCGCGCCTCGAAGATGGAGATCTAAGGCGCAAGATGATATTGGCCATATCACGTCA